>NC_139961.1:9116005-9328505 GCF_963454915.1 Gymnoscopelus microlampas | reverse complement strand
AAGGTTTGAGACATACATTAGGCTGCCGTCACACAGCCCGTTCGGCGAAAAACTACTTATGTTACATATTTTGTGTAATATTATTCATGTTTATGAAAATGTTTTGTTTTAACAAAAACAATAGCCAAAAACAATGCATAGCCAAATATTTTTCCAGGACCCTTGATAAATTCCAGGACCTTTGATGAAGTTTGATCAATTTCAAACCTTTTCCAGTACTGGATTTTTTTTTTTTTTATTTCAAAATATTTCCAGGAATTTCATGACCGTGGGGACCCTGGTAGTCCCCCCCCCCAAACACACACACACACACACACACACACACACACACACACAAGTATAATGACACAGCCTAAATAAATGCTGTCGGGCAAAAAATAGCAGATCTACAAGCTCACAACGCGTCGCTGGGCATAGCGTTGTGAGCTTGTAGATCTGCTATTTTTTGCCCGACAGCATTTATTCAGGTTAGTCACTATATTGTCAAAATAAAATATGTAGTGTGTGTGTGTGTGTGTGTGTGTGTGTGTGTGTGTGTGTGTGTGTGTGTGTGTGTGTGTGTGTGTGTGTGTGTGTGTGTGTGTGTGTGTGTGGACAAAACGTTTGGCAACCACTGACTTATGGAGTGCCCCCCAACACACACTATTTGGAAAAAAGGTTCTTATTTTTTTCAATTTCCTGAAAAGTAACAGTTTAGGACATATAGGTTTCCACCAGACAGTGATGATGTGTGATTTATATGTGTTAAAGTTACAGGATAATACAGTGTTTATGACAAGTTGTACTGACATCACATTGACAACATACAGACAGACAGTGAGTTATATGTGTTAAAGTTACAGGATAATACAGTGTTTATAACAAGTTGTACTGACATCACATTGACAACATACAGACAGACAGTGGATGAAACTAACTTATTATTTTGTGCTTTATGTTTAAAATGTTGAAATACCTCCAAACAGACAAGACCTCAAGTCCCCCAAGGGGGCCCGGGCCGCATGTTGAGAAACACTACATCAGGTCACTTGTCAATACAACAGTACAGTGGTGGACAGTAATGAAGTGCTTTTACTTGAGTACTGTACTGTACTTAAGTAAATGTTTTGAGTATCTGTATTTCACTTAAAGCTGCACTATGTGAATTTTCTCTTCTACCCCGGATTTGGAGCCGGTATCCTGTGCAAGTACCATTAAGCTAATAGAGCCTGCCTGCTCGCTCAGGGGATAAATTGAATCTTGACAAAATTCATGTCAGATCCTGTGTTTAGGTGAGATATGACCTTTGACACGATCTAAATGCCTCAATAGAAGAGCAGGGAGGCAAAATACACACACACACACACACACACACACACACACACACACACACACACACACACACACACACACACACACACACACACACACACACACACACACAAGCCAGCACTGCACATGTGCGAGGCAGCACTGCCACTTAAAGACATGCACATGCACACACACACACACACACACACACACACACACACACACACACACACACACACACACACACACACACACACACACACACACACACACACACACACAAGCCAGCACTGCACATGTGCGAGGCAGCACTGCACACGTTCGCGCGCGCGCACACACACACACACACACACACACACACACGTGGGTGCGCAGACTTGACCGTATGTGTTTGTGTGTTCGTCCGAGCGCGGCCTCACAGCTGCAGCTGATTACTTTAAAGTAAATAAAGTAAGTCAAAATCAAAAGTACACATCAAATACAGTAGTACCGCTTCAACACTACCACACACATATCGCATAGAGTACCGCCTGCATGCCAGCGCCCACACATCAAATACATTGGTACGCCTGAATGACAGCACACACTCATCAAACAGAGTAGGCAAGAACACAAAAAACAAATAAACTCCACGTTTATTAGGTTTCGAGAGCCTATCAGGCTTCGAACCCTATTACATCTCTACACTTTCATTATTATTATTCTTCCGCCGGTTTTGCCAGTTCTGGCCTAACCGCCTGGTCACTTTTTATGAAATTCGGCAATATGGTAGAGGGCTATGCCAAACGGCGAAAACCCGAAACTCACAAACATTGGCCAAAGGGTGGCGCTGTAGCACTCAATTGAAATATGCCAACTTTGAACAGGTACAACTCATGCCCTGTTTGACCCACAGCCATGAAACTTCGATGCACACATGCGTCTCCTCATGCCTAACAACTTTCACTGTTTGACTTTTGACCTCTGACCTTTAGATCTCCCACCATTTCGAATTCTATGAAAAGCAGTAAAAAGCAGTAAAAAAATCACTTCTCCTGGGATTTATGAGCAATCTGTACGAAACTGTATACACATGAACTTTGGACCAATGCCGACAAACGTAACTTAGCGGATTTTCCATAAGTGAAAACGTTAAGCTTTTATAAGCCAATGAAAATTGCAGCTTTTTTTAAATTATTCATCTGCCCCTAACACATACATGCAGACTCACATTTGTTTGACACTTTGCAATATTGTAGAGGGTCCTTCCAAGTATCACTGAAACCAATCTTACTCCAATTGGTCAAAGGGGGGCGCTATAGCAATTTTTTTAAAATGCAAACTTTAAACAGGCAAAAGTCATGCCTCGTTTGGCCGACAGCCGTTAAACCTGCTTACACATGTGCCTTGACTCATGAGGAACACATGTATCACTTTGACCAGTAAGCTCTGCCCTTAGATTGTCTGCAATTTTGAGCAGTTTGAAAAACATTTAAATCCAGGATTTCTGAGCAATTTGCATGAAACTGTGTCAAATACATGTTTGAGGCCCTTTTTCACAGGTTCAGGTGTGTTGGTTCAATAGCTTGATCGCTTAATCATCTGCCTTGAAACCATAGGGTAGCCGGTTCGAATCCCACCTCAGGTAGACTTAATTATAATTGCATTGCACACAACATGACTATACCAATGAATACATGTGCAATTGTTAAAGATGACGAGAAATGCATACTTGAAAGTAGTTCTTTTCAATGTATGACGTACTTCATTCGCGCTTTTGTTTTGTTTGGTTGGATTCTCCCTTTTCACTGTCTAAGGCTGTGTATTGGATAGCTCCACCAGTAGAGTGTGAGTCTCATGTGCCGAAGGTCCCTGGTTCGAATCCCACTTATTACAGTTCACATTTAAATTGCATTGTACAAAACATGATCCTGTTAATTCAGACAAGTGCAATGTTTAGACAATAACACGAAATGCTTTTGAGAGTAGTTTTTTTTTATGTATGACATACTTTCTTGTGAAAATAGCCGATCTACAATCTCACACCTTTTTAGATAGCAACGCGTTGTGAGCTTGTAGATCGACTATTTTCCACTAGTTTCCATTCCGAAATATATTGAGCAGTTTGAAAAACATTTAAACCAAGGATTTCTGAGCAATTTGCGTGAAAGTGTGTCATGTGTGTGAACTCCCTTTTCACTAGTACAGGTCTGTTGGCCCAATGGCTTAATCATCTGCCTTGAAACCACAGGGTTCCTGGTTCGAATCCCACGTCATGTAGAATTCATTATAATTGCATTGCACACAACATGACTGTATCAATGAATGCATGTGCAATTGTTAACCAGTAAACTCCGCCCTTAGATTGTCTGCAATTTTGAGCAGTTTGAAAAACATTTAAATCCAGTATTTCTGAGCAATTTGCGTGAAAGTGTGTCATGTGTGTGAACTCCCTTTTCATCAGTTCGGGTCTGTTGGCCCAATGGCTTAATCATCTGCCTTGATACCAGAGCGTCGCCGGTTCAAATCTCACCTCATGCAGACCTCAACTCAATTGCATTACACACAACATGACTGTATCAATGAATAAACATGCAATTGTTAAATGAAACGCTTATTGAGAGTACTTGTTTTCAATGTATGATGTACTTCATTAGGTTTCGAGAGCCTATCAGGCTTCGAACCCTATTATATCTCTACACTTTCATTATTATTCTTCCGCCGTTTTTGCCAGTTCTGGCCTAACCGCCTGGTCACTTCTTATGAAATTCGGCAATATGGTAGAGGGCTATGCCAAACGGCGAAAACCCGAAACTCACAACCATTGGCCAAAGGGTGGCGCTGTAGCACTCAATTGAAAATGCCAACGTTGAACAGGTACAGCTCATGCCCTGTTCGACCTACAGCCATGAAACTTCGATACACACATGCGTCTCCTCATGCCTAACAACTTTCACTGTTTGACTTTTGACCTCTGACCTTTAGATCTCCCACCATTTCGAATTCTATGAAAAGCAGTAAAAAGCAGTAAAAATCCTACTCCTCCTGGGATTTATGAGCAATCTGTACGAAACTGTATACACATGAACTTTGGACCAATGCCGACAGACGTAACCAAGCGGATTTTCCATAAGTGAAAACGTTAAGCTTTTATAAGCCAATGAAAATTGCAGCTTTATTTTAATTTTTCATCTGCCCCTAACACATACATGCAGACTCACATTTGTTTGACACTTTGCAATATTGTAGAGGGTCCTTCCAAGTATCACTGAAACCAATCTTACTCCAATTGGTCAAAGGGGGGCGCTATAGCAATTTTTTGAAAATGCAAACTTTAAACAGGCAAAAGTCATGCCTCGTTTGGCCGACAGCCGTTAAACCTGCTTACACATGTGCCTTGACTCATGAGGAACACATGTATCACTTTGACCAGTAAGCTCTGCCCTTAGATTGTCTGCAATTTTGAGCAGTTTGAAAAACATTTAAATCCAGGATTTCTGAGCAATTTGCATGAAACTGTGTCAAATACATGTTTGAGGCCCTTTTTCACAGGTTCAGGTGTGTTGGTTCAATAGCTTGATCGCTTAATCATCTGCCTTGAAACCATAGGGTAGCCGGTTCGAATCCCACCTCAGGTAGACTTAATTATAATTGCATTGCACACAACATGACTATATCAATGAATACATGTGCAATTGTTAAAGATGACGAGAAATGCATACTTGAAAGTAGTTATTTTCAATGTATGACGTACTTCATTCGCGCTTTTGTTTTGTTTTGTTGGATTCTCCCTTTTCACTGTCTAAGGCTGTGTATTGGATAGCTCCACCGGTAGAGTGTGAGTCTCATGTGCCGAAGGTCCCTGGTTCGAATCCCACTTATTACAGTTCACATTTAAATTGCATTGTACAAAACATGACCCTGTTAATTCAGACATGTGCAATGTTTAGACAATAACACGAAATGCTTTTGAGAGTAATTGTTTTTTAGGTTTCGAGAGCCTATCAGGCTTCGAACCCTATTACATCTCTACACTTTCATTAGGTTTCGAGAGCCTATCAGGCTTCGAACCCTATTACATCTCTACACTTTCATTAGGTTTCGAGAGCCTGTAAGGCTTCGAACCCTATTACATCTCTACACTTTCATTATTATTATTATTATGGGGCCAGGCTTCCAGCATGGACCCATATTGTTATTCGCATTATTTCCGTTTCTTCTTCTGCCACTTTTGGCAGTTCTGGCTGAACCGTGCAGTCGCTTTTTATGAAACTTGGCCATATGATAGATGGTCATGAAAAACGATCAAGAAATAATTCTCACAATCTTTCGTCAAAAGGTGGCGCTATAGCACTCAATTGAAAAATGCCAACTTTGAACAGGTACAACTCATGCCGTGTTTGACCTACAGCCATGAAACTTCGATGCACACATGCGTCTCCTCATGCTGAACAACTTTCACCCTCTGACTTTTGACCTCTGACCTTTAGATCTCCCACCATTTGGAATTATATGAAAAACAGTTAAAACCTATCTCCTCCTGGGATTTTTGAGTAATCTGCACGAAACTTTTTACACATGAACTTTGGACCTATACCTAAAAACGTTTGCAAAATATCTTCCATAAGTGAAAAAATGAAGCTTTAATGAGCCAATGAATATTGCAGTTTTATGACAATTATTCATCTGCCCCTAACACATACATGCAGACTTACCATTCTTTGAAACTTTGCAGAAATGTAAAGGGCCATTCCAAATATCACTGAAACCAATCTTACTCCAATTGGTCAAACGGGGGCGCTATAGCAATTTTTTGAAAATTGAAACTTTAAACAGGCAAAAGTCATGCCTCGTTTGGCCGACAGCCATTAGACCTGCTTACACATGTGCCTTGACTAATGAGGAACACATCTATCACGTTGACCAGTAAGCACCGCCCTTAGATTGTCCGCAATCTTGAGCAGTTTGAAAAACACTTAAACCCAGGATTTTTCAGCTATTTGCGTGAAACTGTATGATCTGTGTGATCTCCTTTTTCACAGGTTCTTGTCTGTTGGTGGCTTCTCGCTTAAATGTGTGCCCCACAACCTGAAGGTCACCAGTTCAAGCCTCACTTGGTGCAGACTTCATCTAAGTTGCATTTCACACAACATGACTATCAATGAATACATCTGCAATTGTTAAAGATAACATGAAATACTTAATTGAGTGTTTTTTACATACAGCTGATCTACAATCTCACAACTTTTCAGATAGCAATGAGAGTATGTTTTTTCAATGTATAACATACTTCATTGTGAAAATAGCCAATGTACAATCTGACAACTTTTATTGGTTTGTGAGCTTGTAGATCGGCTACTTTCACTAATTTTGGTTCTGAGGAGATGTACAATTTCTTCATTGGTAAATGGTTTGTGAACGAGTGATCTTAGTGTTAGTGAAACAGGGGCTTGGGTCATGACAGAAGGCAAGAGTTTGTGATCCTCAACAGACAATATCAGCCTTGACAAAGATATAGCACTATAGGTAGTGTTGCAGCTACCTAAGAGTGCTTCATGACCGTAAGGTTGCCGGTTCAAGCCTCACTTGATGCAGACTCATTTAAGTTGAAATGCAAAAAACATGACTCAATCTATTCCGTTTCCATGGCGCTCTCTCTCTCTCTCTTCAATCTATTCCATGTCTTTCTCTTCAATCTATTCCGTTTCCATGTCTCTCTCTCTGTCTCTTCAATCTATTCCATTTGTCTCTTCAATCTATCTATCTATCTATCTATCTATCTATCTATCTATCTATCTATCTATCTATCTATCTATCTATCTATCTATCTATCTATCTATCTATCTATCTATCTATCTATCTATCTATCTATCTATCTATCTATCTATCTATCTCTCTCTCTCTCTCTCTCTCTCTCTCTCTCTCTCTCTCTCTCTCTCTCTCTCTCTCTCTCTCTCTCTCTCTCTCTCTCTCTCTCTCTCTCTCTCTCTCTCTCTCTCTCTCTCTCTCTCTCTCTCTCTCTCTCTCTCTCTCTCTCTCTCTCTCTCTCTCTCTCTCTCTCTCTCTCTCTCTCTCTCTCTCTCTCTCTCTCTCTCTCTCTCTCTCTCTCTCTCTCTCTCTCTCTCTCTCTCTCTCTCTCTCTCTCTCTCTCTCTCTCTCTCTCTCTCTCTCTCTCTCTCTCTCTCTCTGAGGGGTGGCCATAGCTGAGTGGTTAGTGAGCCCGCCTAGGGAGCCAGAGACTCTGGTTGCCCCAGGTACGATTCCAGGCCAGGTCAGCAAATGTGTCGATGAAATGAAATTTGTCCCTGAGCAAGACTCTTAACCCCTAATTGCTCACAGGCACTCATTGGAAACAAGACCGCAAGGACTTTCATGAACTGACCTGTTAAAGGAATTATCATTTCTCTCTCCTGGCCCCATATTATCGCTGCTTGCAGCTATATTTATTATTATTATTCCGCCGTTTTTGCCAGTTCTGGCCTAACCGCCTGGTCACTTCTTATGAAATTCGGCAATATGGTAGAGGGCTATGCCAAACGGCGAAAACCCGAAACTCACAACCATTGGCCAAAGGGTGGCGCTGTAGCACTCAATTGAAAATGCCAACTTTGAACAGGTACAGCTCATGCCCTGTTCGACCTACAGCCATGAAACTTCGATACACACATGCGTCTCCTCATGCCTAACAACTTTCACTGTTTGACTTTTGACCTCTGACCTTTAGATCTCCCACCATTTCGAATTCTATGAAAAGCAGTAAAAAGCAGTAAAAATGTCACTTCTCCTGGGATTTATGAGCAATCTGTACGAAACTGTATACACATGAACTTTGGACCAATGCCGACAGACGTAACTTAGCGGATTTTCCATAAGTGAAAACGTTAAGCTTTTATAAGCCAATGAAAATTGCAGCTTTTTTTTAATTATTCATCTGCCCCTAACACATACATGCAGACTCACATTTGTTTGACACTTTGCAATATTGTAGAGGGTCCTTCCAAGTATCACTGAAACCAATCTTACTCCAATTGGTCAAAGGGGGGCGCTATAGCAATTTTTTGAAAATGCAAACTTTAAACAGGCAAAAGTCATGCCTCGTTTGGCCGACAGCCGTTAAACCTGCTTACACATGTGCCTTGACTCATGAGGAACACATGTATCACTTTGACCAGTAAGCTCTGCCCTTAGATTGTCTGCAATTTTGAGCAGTTTGAAAAACATTTAAATCCAGGATTTCTGAGCAATTTGCATGAAACTGTGTCAAATACATGTTTGAGGCCCTTTTTCACAGGTTCAGGTGTGTTGGTTCAATAGCTTGATCGCTTAATCATCTGCCTAGAAACCATAGGGTAGCCGGTTCGAATCCCACCTCAGGTAGACTTAATTATAATTGCATTGCACACAACATGACTATATCAATGAATACATGTGCAATTGTTAAAGATGACGAGAAATGCATACTTGAAAGTAGTTATTTTCAATGTATGACGTACTTCATTCGCGCTTTTGTTTTGTTTTGTTGGATTCTCCCTTTTCACTGTCTAAGGCTGTGTATTGGATAGCTCCACCAGTAGAGTGTGAGTCTCATGCGCCGAAGGTCCCTGGTTCGAATCCCACTTATTACAGTTCACATTTAAATTGCATTGTACAAAACATGACCCTGTTAATTCAGACAAGTGCAATGTTTAGACAATAACACAAAATGCTTTTGAGAGTAGTTTTATTTTATGTATGACATACTTTCTTGTGAAAATAGCTGATCTACAATCTCACACTGGAAGAACCTATAGGACGGAAAAACCTATAGATATCAACAGACACCATCAGGGAGGCCATATCTTTAGCTCAATGAGAAGAGAGGCAGCCTGTGAATCCATAGGTCGCTGGTTCAATCCCTGTCCCCAACAATGTGTTAAAGTGATCATTATTTGGAATTCTTTATTTTACAAATAGTGTTTCTTGAGGTTAGGTCGTTTTACTGAGGTTAAGGTCAGTCAGGGTGGGTATAGAAAAGAGCTATCTTTATTATTATTCTTCCGCCGTTTTTGCCAGTTCTGGCCTAACCGCGTGGTCACTTTTTATGAAATTCGGCAATATGGTAGAGGGCTATGCCAAACGGCGAAAACCCGAAACTCACAACCATTGGCCAAAGGGTGGTGCTGTAGCACTCAATTGAAAATGCCAACTTTGAACAGCTACAGCTCATGCCCTGTTCGACCTACAGCCATGAAACTTCGATACACACATGCGTCTCCTCATGCCTAACAACTTTCACTGTTTGACTTTTGACCTCTGACCTTTAGATCTCCCACCATTTCGAATTCTATGAAAAGCAGTAAAAAGCAGTAAAACGCCTACTCCTCCTGGGATTTATGAGCAATCTGTACGAAACTGTATACACATGAACTTTGGACCAATGCCGACAGACGTAACCAAGCGGATTTTCCATAAGTGAAAACGTTAAGCTTTTATAAGCCAATGAAAATTGCAGCTTTTTTTAAATTATTCATCTGCCCCTAACACATACATGCAGACTCACATTTGTTTGACACTTTGCAATATTGTAGAGGGTCCTTCCAAGTATCACTGAAACCAATCTTACTCCAATTGGTCAAAGGGGGGCGCTATAGCAATTTTTTGAAAATGCAAACTTTAAACAGGCAAAAGTCATGCCTCGTTTGGCCGACAGCCGTTAAACCTGCTTACACATGTGCCTTGACTCATGAGGAACACATGTATCACTTTGACCAGTAAGCTCTGCCCTTAGATTGTCTGCAATTTTGAGCAGTTTGAAAAACATTTAAATCCAGGATTTCTGAGCAATTTGCATGAAACTGTGTCAAATACATGTTTGAGGCCCTTTTTCACAGGTTCAGGTGTGTTGGTTCAATAGCTTGATCGCTTAATCATCTGCCTTGAAACCATAGGGTAGCCGGTTCGAATCCCACCTCAGGTAGACTTAATTATAATTGCATTGCACACAACATGACTATATCAATGAATACATGTGCAATTGTTAAAGATGACGAGAAATGCATACTTGAAAGTAGTTATTTTCAATGTATGACTTACTTCATTCGCGCTTTTGTTTTGTTTTGTTGGATTCTCCCTTTTCACTGTCTAAGGCTGTGTATTGGATAGCTCCACCAGTAGAGTGTGAGTCTCATGTGCCGAAGGTCCCTGGTTCGAATCCCACTTATTACAGTTCACATTTAAATTGCATTGTACAAAACATGACCCTGTTAATTCAGACAAGTGCAATGTTTAGACAATAACACGAAATGCTTTTGAGAGTAGTTTTTTTTAATGTATGACATACTTTCTTGTGAAAATAGCCGATCTACAATCTCACACCTTTTTAGATAGCAACGCGTCGTGAGCTTGTAGATCGACTATTTTCCACTAGTTTCCATTCCGAAATATATTGAGCAGTTTGAAAAACATTTAAACCAAGGATTTCTGAGCAATTTGCGTGAAAGTGTGTCATGTGTGTGAACTCCCTTTTCACCTGTACAGGTCTGTTGGCCCAATGCCTTAATCATCTGCCTTGAAACCACAGGGTTCCTGGTTCGAATCCCACGTCATGTAGAATTCATTATAATTGCATTGCACACAACATGACTGTATCAATGAATGCATGTGCAATTGTTAACCAGTAAACTCCGCCCTTAGATTGTCTGCAATTTTGAGCAGTTTGAAAAACATTTAAATCCAGTATTTCTGAGCAATTTGCGTGAAAGTGTGTCATGTGTGTGAACTCCCTTTTCATCAGTTCGGGTCTGTTGGCCCAATGGCTTAATCATCTGCCTTGATACCAGAGCGTCGCCGGTTCAAATCTCACCTCATGCAGACCTCAACTCAATTGCATTGCACACAACATGACTGTATCAATGAATAAACATGCAATTGTTAAATGAAACGCTTATTGAGAGTAGTTGTTTTCAATGTATGATGTACTTCATTCCCTCTTTTGTTTTGTTTTGTTTTGTTGGATTCTCCCTTCTCACTGACCAAGGCTGTGGATTGAATAGCTTGATCAATACAGTGTTAGTCTCATGTGCCAAAGGTCCACGGCTCAAACCCCACTTGTCACAGTTTACATTTAAATTGCATTATGCAAAACATGACCCTGTTAATTCAGACATGTGCACTTTGCTCTCTCTCTCTCTCTCTCTCTCTCTCTCTCTCTCTCTCTCTCTCTTTCTCTCTCACTCTGTCACAGTCTGTCTGTCTGCCTGTCTGCCACTCTGTCACTGTCTGTCTGTCTGCCAGTCTGCCACTCTGTCACTGTCTGTCTGCCAGTCTGCCAGTCTGCCACTCTGTCACTCTGTCACTCTGTCACAGTCTGTCTGTCTGCCTGTCTGCCACTCTGTCACTGTCTGTCTGTCTGCCAGTCTGCCACTCTGTCACTGTCTGTCTGTCTGTCTGCCTGCCAGTCTGCCACTCTGTCACAGTCTGTCTGTCTGTCTGCCAGTCTGCCACTCTGTCACTGTCTGTCTGTCTGCCAGTCTGCCAGTCTGCCACAGTCTGTCTGTCTGCCAGTCTGCCACTCTGTCACTGTCTGTCTGTCTGCCAGTCTGCCACTCTGCCACTCTGTCACAGTCTGTCTGTTTGTCTGTCTGCCACTCTGTCACAGTCTGCCAGTCTGTCACAGTCTGCCAGTCTGCCACTCTGTCACTGTCTGTCTGTCTGTCTGCCAGTCTGCCAGTCTGCCACAGTCTGTCTGTCTGCCAGTCTGCCAGTCTGCCACAGTCTGTCTGTCTGCCAGTCTGCCAGTCTGCCACAGTCTGTCACAGTCTGCCAGTCTGCCAGTCTGCCACTCTGTCACAGTCTGCCAGTCTGCCACTCTGTCAAAGTCTGCCAGTCTGCCAGTCTGCCAGTCTGCCACTCTGTCAAAGTCTGCCAGTCTGCCAGTCTGCCACTCTTGTCACAGTCTGCCAGTCTGCCATTATTCTCGAAACCGCTCATTGCTGCTTGCAGCTATATTCTTTCATTGTGATTTAAAGCACACCTTGGTGGTAAGCAGAGGCTGCTTTCATGTTCTTTCAGCCCTGGTTAAAGGCAATGGTTTAATCCAGAGTAATTTGATAGGTCGTAGCCACAGTGGGTCGTACGGTACTAAAATTACAACATCGGGAGAGAGAGAAAAAAGTTTCTGGAACCAGCAGCAACATGAGGAAAGGCAACGCACATTGCAGAGGAATATGAACTGATTTTGCTGATCATAAACGATATAGCAGGAATTATGTTGAACAATAAATAGCGGGTGCCTCTTAAAAGGGTTTTGTAACCCGAGAGGACACAAAATGAACCCTCAAGGGCCGGCTGTCACGGGTGTGTCCCTGCTTTTGCTCGTACATTTCCAGTTCTCGCCCCCCCTCCAACTCCCGACAGTCCCGCAACACGGTCTCTCTTCAACAAACTGAGACAGCAACGCTTTTTAGTTAAATGTGTGTGTGTTAAATGTGTGTGTCAGGGCCGTGAGTGGCCAGCGGGCGGGGGACGAGAACTGGAACTGTACGTGCAAAGGCGCTAGGGACGCGTCACGGGTCCATTTGGTTACACTCCCAGAGTTAAATTAACACCGGTAAATGAACACTGGAGGGGTCCCTGTGTATATCTGTTGTATGCAGTTCGGCCCGGGAAATACAGTATGTGACAAACTGTGAGAGCCCAACATTTCAATGAACAGCAGCAGCTGCCTTTTTCTCTTCATTAAATATTATTGGCTATAATTCATGAACAACTATTCTACCTTTTCACAGCAGTTGGGCTCATTCTGTTTTTCAAAGTGACTGTCCCACTCAGCAGTTATTGATTGGATTTAACATATTCATTTAGAATGAGCAATGCCTTTGATGTGAGGACGAGAGGTGAGCTGATTAGACAGACTGACATCTGCCGCAGCACTTCATTTAGCCTGCTTTATCCTGTTGGATTCATTCAACATATATGCTTCATATAGCCTACATATAGCCTGTTGCTGGCCGCCAGAGAATCTAATTATTAGGCTAATATAAAAACAAGAGGCTTCAGGGGGAAATGATTGATCGCTTTGTAACTCCAAGTAAGTTTCAATCACTTTGGTTTATGAACAAAGGCTTTGATCTGAAATGGTAGTTGATAGCCTACTGGACACATGGTAAGTAGAAAACATTTAGCCTCCCTCAAAAAATACTGTTGACGAAGGCTGTTAATATTTGCTGTAGCTCCAACACTGTCTCATCAGAGGTAGGCTGTCTGTCTGCTTCTCTCTCTCTCTCTCTCTCTCTCTCTCTCTCTCTCTCTCTCTCTCTCTCTACGGCTTTGAGAGTCATAAAGCGAGAAAGCGAGAAAGAGAGAAAGCCAGAGAAGTAAATATAGGCTACATTTCAAGTTGTGTAATTTGATTACTGGCTGATGATAACTGGCACAAGGAATGAATAATCAGACTTTGAAGATGACAGAGAGAGAGTTTGAATGGCACAAATCCCTTCAGAATTACGTTCAAGACCGGGTATCATGCATCCTGCGCAGCGTGCCGCCCACGCTACAAAGCATTTTAACCGTACGACCGCCACATTTCCAGTGGGTGCTCGCGTTCCCCTAGCACCGACAAATACTAAAAAGTAAAATGGGAAATATTTGCAAGAGATAGTGGAGTAGAAAATAAAGTAACTCAAAATTGTATTTAAGTACAGTACTTGAGTCAATGCACTTTCCACCACTGACTATATTTCCTAATAAGCAGATGGGGGAAGAGTAGCCAAAAGCTGTACTCAAGTATTGCTACTTTAATATTAATGACTCAAGTAGAAGTAAAAGTAGCCAACCAAATTATTATTTCAGGAAGTATCTAGTAGAAAGGATACTCAAGTACTGAGTTACTTTTTATGATCAGATTTAATGTTTCAATAATTAATGAAATCAAAAATTACAAAATATGAATGTGTAACTGCATGTCCAATAGAAATAAGCTAAATAGCATTATGCAAATTCAAATATGACCTAAACCTATCCCTTCAACCACTTTCAACCTGGAGGAGTCACTATGTTGGGCATGTCATTATAGGCAAAACCTTTCAAAAATAACAAATAGCATATCTATTTCACTCAGTCTGGCCTGTGCCCTGAGATGAGTTTGACACCCCTGATTTAAACCTATATCAACACTTGTTTCATTAGAGAGAAGCTACCATTAATTAAAGTACTTCTGTTTTGTGTGCTCTTATAGGCCAGAGGGTTTGCATTCAGAGAGGAAGTGATGAAAGCTTTGAGAAGTAGGTAGTCAGTAGCTTGATGAATATATCAACCTTAGTGTATAATTCTAGAATCCTACAGTATTTGGACACCACAGGTAGGCGGGGTTCACCCCAATACTAAGCTGGTAATTTGTAATAAAACCCAGGAAGTAAGATTCTGTATAATTTTGGTTAATAGCAACGTATTATAGTTGTGCTTATTATAGTCTTAATTCACAGTAAGATGTGAATGAATTAATGTCACATGCTGCTGTGTATATGAGCTGTTCATCTAATTTCATCTGATTTCATGAATAAAACAGAATACACACTTACACTTCCTCAAGCCTGGTTTCAGCATCTTCTCTCCACCATGTTCCACACTGAGGGTGAAGGAGAGACAAAGTCAGGCCTGTATATTCTACTACTGTAACTAGATAATAGAAACAATGATTGATAACAATGTTCACCATCAAACATACTATACATCTATCTACATCGATGCTATACATCATCACAGTATGATTTCTATACTCTAAACATACTAGAACACATTTGAGTGGCAGCAGGTCTCTCCATACCTGAGAGCCTCCAGTGGTAGAGCAGAGAGTTGATCAGTGTCTCCTAGGTGATTGTAGTTTAAGTCCAACACTTTGAGATGGGAGTTGGATCTCAGAGCTGAGACCAGATAAGAACAACCTTCCTCTGTGACCAGACAGCCTGACAACCTATAGTGCGACACACACACACACACACACACACACACACACACACACACACACACACACACACACACACACACACACACACACACACACACACACACACACACACACACACACACACACACACACAATGATGTTAATATTCTAAAGGACATGAACACACCTGCATGTGATGTGATGCTAATGTTCTAAAAATACCTGCTACTATATGCTATCTAAACAGTATTATGTGCATATATATTCTTTGATTACATTTTTGACCCGTTTCTATACTGTTTTCTTTCTCTCCTGCTCTTATTCTACCTCTATCTCACACAAACAATCTTCTTTACACCTGTAATGTGACAATCCCCCCCCACGCACGCACGCACGCACGCACGCACGCACGCACGCACGCACGCACGCACGCACACA
Organism: Gymnoscopelus microlampas; assembly: GCF_963454915.1. Taxonomy (NCBI): domain Eukaryota; kingdom Metazoa; phylum Chordata; class Actinopteri; order Myctophiformes; family Myctophidae; genus Gymnoscopelus; species Gymnoscopelus microlampas. The sequence continues at coordinate 9,312,877 of NC_139961.1, read as the reverse complement.
CACACACACACACACACACACACACACACACACACACACACACACACACACACACACACACACACACACACACACACACACACACACACACACACACACACACACACATACAGTTTACATTAATTTAACTCTGACCAATCTCCCAGATTTTCTATCTACAAAAAAGGGATATTTTAATATGGAACTAATGGAGACAATATCTTTCTATTAGAACCCACAGAGACACCCATGCAGTGCCAAGTCAGTGTTGTGGAGGGTCTCACAGCACACCACTGCTCCAACTGGTTCACAATTTGCACAGATATTGCTCAGTGGTCATTGGGATTGCTGCTTTACGCACCGTTAATGTATTTTGTAAACACGTTGTTATACATTTTTATTGATTTTTTTGCCCCACATTTTGGCCAGTAGGCGGCCTGTTGCACCACATTTGGTTACATATTGAATTATGTTTATTAGTTGTAGGCTATACCTGATGTAATGACAGCTATCAAATACAACTCACTGATGTAATTCAGAGGGTGACACTGATTGCTTCCCACATGTTCTTCTAATGGTTTTGATTGTCTGTCAGTGTTTATGTCATTCATAAAATCACTCTGCGTGATCCAGACAAGTTCTCTGTTGTCCCAAATGTGTCCATTTGTCATTTAATATCATGTAGACAAGGTTACTGAGCACAATCATTTTCCAATACTGGACTAATTTATTCCCAACTTCTTCCCAACCATTGAAGGTTTTTATTGTGGGAAATGAAGAGGGAATAACTCAAAACTTTGTTTATTCTCCTCTATCTAGCCTATAACTCATTCATTCAAACCAATGTTACATGTGCATGCACACATCATTTGTTTTCCTTATTAAATGAAAACACAACACATTCTCTAATGACTTTTTCCTTTTCAGAATTAAAACTACATTGCTGCCTACATGTATACAAATACATGATCAATACAAATTACAGTCAAAGCTGATGGGGACAGCTGGGAGGAGGCCTGGTAGTGTCTGTAGTACAGGGGGGCTTTCACATAGGAAGGGGACGAACTTATTTTCTAGTTCAATGAATCAATGGTCCAAACTTGTGAAACTTAACAAGTTGTCTTTGCATTCGACAGCGTGACAGATATTATACTATATACTAGTGATGAGCGGGCCGACCCGTAACCCGCGGGACCCGCGGCGCGGGTGGGTCGAGTCAGGATATCTGAGGCAATTATGCGGGCTGCGGGTGAGCGGGTCAGCCGCTCTCACACGCAAAATAAAATAAAAATAACATGCTCTTGTTTTGTCTTTATTCCTAATAAGAATAAGAATAATAAGAATAAAACAGTTTGAATACACTTAGGGTGTATACTTGAAGATTATTTTCCTTCATGATTTTACCGTTTTCTTTCGCGGGTTGGGGGGTGGGTTGAGCCATAGATTTATATATGGGTTCGCGGGGCGGGTTGAGGCGGGTTGGGTTCCGTGGCGGGGCAGGGCGGGGCGGGTCATGAAAAAACCCGACCCGCACATCACTACTATATACTATTGTTTGTGCCCCCCAACACATACACACACAGACCAAAAAAGAAAAGTAATTAGGATAAGCTCCATGTGTAATTACTCCAGAATTGTCATCTGTTGAACAGGTTCATGAATACTGACCTGAGGGTCTCCAGTGTACAGTGTGGACTCCCCAGTCCAACACAGAGCTCCCTCACGCCTGAATCGCCCAGATCACTATTAGTTAGATCCATTTCTTTCAAATCAGAGGAGCTGGAGCTGAGAACTGATGATAACTCCTCACAGCATCTCTCTGACAGGTTACAGCCACTCAGCCTGGAGAAACAGTAGTGGTTACATCATTATTTGTATTTTATGTTTCTGTTAAAGAAACATCACATTATACATTAAACATCCAATCAATCAATCAACTTTATTGTCACAACACAGTTACAGGTAAAAGTGAGGTGAAACTCTTGTTTATGCAGGCTTTCACTTTTGCAGTTCAAGGGGTAAAAGAGAATTACAAGTAAAAAATGGAAAATAAGAGCACAAAAAGCCTTAAAATAGCAGCATGTTAAGATCAGTATTCTGTCATATACAGAGGTCCTAAATCACATGTAGTGCATTCAATAAAGTCCATGTCAGTGTCATGTCAGCTTTGAAGTCTTAAAGGAAGACCTAAAAGTCCAGTTATTAGTATTAGCGGAAACAAAAAACCTTCATATATTATGTAACTTTAAATGTAACTTTAAAAACGTTTCAGTTAGTATTTGTATGATTTTTATCTTTACCTCTGAGGGTAATAATAAAATCAGTGGAATAGGGGTTATGGTTATCTCCCATTCTGTTCATTTGTTTGTAAGTTTGTCTATCTTTTAGTAAAATAAGTCATGAACAGAAGACCAGGATTTCAGGGAATTTATAGGTAAAATTCAGTAGGCTTCAGACTGAGGAAGGGCTAAAGGCCCAAACATCACAGCATTACACAGGTGCAATAAAGAATTCTGCAACTGAAGCCCACAGTGTGTGAGCGTTCTCTTTTGTTTTTGTTATGTTATATTTTTAATATCATTTAATATCATGTAGGCAAGGTTACTGAGCACAATCATTTTCCAATATTGGACTAATTTATTCCCAACTTCTTCCCAACCATTGAACGTTTTTATTGTGGGAAATGAAGAGGGAATAACTCACAACTTTGTTTATTCTCCTCTATCTAGCCTATAACTCATTCATTCAAACCAATGTTACATGTGCATGCACACATCATTTGTTTTCCTTATTAAATGAAAAACACTCTGCATTCACAACACATTCTCTAATGACTTTTTCCTTTTCGTAATTTAAACTACATTGCTGCCTACATGTATACAAATACATGATCAATACAAATTACAGTCAAAGCTGATGGGGACAGTTGGGAGGAGGCCTGGTAGTGTCTGTAGTACAGGGGGGCTTTCACATAGGAAGGGGACAAACGCTTTTTCTAGTTCAATGAATCAATGGTCCAAACTTGTGAAACTCAACAAGTTGTCTTTACATTTGACATCTTGACAGATATTATTATACTATATACTATTGTCTGTGCCCCCCAACACACACACACACAGACCAAAAAAGAAAAGTAATTAGGATAAGCTCCATGTGTAATTACTCCAGAATTGTCATCAGTTGAACAGGTTAATGAATACTGACCTGAGGGTCTCCAGTGTACAGTGTGGACTCCCCAGTCCAACACAGAGCCGAGTCACGCCTGCATCACCCAGATCATTATTCGTTAGATCCATTTCTTTCAAACTATAGCTGGAGCTGAGAACTGATGATAACTCCTCACAGCATCTCTCTGACAGGTTACAGCCACTCAGCCTGAAGAAACAGTAGTGATTACATCATTATTTGTATTTTATGTTTCTGTTAAAGAAACATCACATTATACATTAAACATCCAATCAATCAATCAACTTTATTGTCACAACACAGTTACAGGCAAAAGTGAGGTGAAACTCTTGTTTATGCAGGCTTTCACATTTGGAGTTCAAGGGGAAAAAGAGAATTACAAGTAAAAAATGGAAAATAAGAGCACAAAAAGCCTTAAAATAGCAGCATGTTAAGATCAGTATTCTGTCATATACAGAGGTCCTAAATCACATGTAGTGCATTCAATAAAGTCCATGTCAGTGTCATGTCAGCTTTGAAGTCTTAAAGGAAGACCTAAAAGTCCAGTTATTAGTATTAGCGGAAACAAAAAACCTTTATATATTATGTAACTTTAAATGTAACTTTAAAAACGTTTTAGTTAGTATTTGTATGATTTTTATCTTTACCTCTGAGGGTAATAATAAAATCAGTGGAATAGGGGTTATGGTTATCTCCCATTCTGTTCATTTGTTTGTAAGTTTGTCTATCTTTTAGTAAAATAAGTCATGAACAGAAGACCAGGATTTCAGGGAATTTATAGGTAAAATTCAGTAGGCTTCAGACTGAGGAAGGGCTAAAGGCCCAAACATCACAGCATTACACAGGTGCAATAAAGAATTCTGCAACTGGAGCCCACAGTGTGTGAGCGTTCTCTTTTGGTTTTGTTATATTTTTCCGTTCAGCACCTGCACAACTACAAGTGTGGACGTGCATGTCTTTCCTGCTTTTTATATTAAAATTCAGTAGGCTGCCATGACAAGATGATTACATTTGGGGTCAAATAGCTCAAAGGCCAATGTCACAATCAAAGTCAGACCTACATAATCGATCAAATCATATCTTGATATTTGCATTGTGCTGGTGGAGGCAGGGTTACATTTTCTGGGGAGAACCCCTGCTTTTAATATCAGCAAGTATATCGGGCGTAAGGGGTTAAGACAATATCTGCCACTCTGATTCCTTTTAAACAAATCAAACCTTGGGTGGAGGTATGTGCTAGTGCAGGGGTTCTCAAACTTTCTTATACCACAACCCCATATTTTATGGGATTTTTTTTAACAGAACTTCATTATTTTATATTATAGCTATTTTCTTTGCCCAACACACACACACACACACACACGCACGCACGCACGCACGCACGCACACGCGCGCGCGCGATTACATCATTGTTTGTGAAACATCATAACATCCTCTTCTCGACAACATCATATCCAGTTATTAGTATTAGCGGAAAAAAAAGAAAAGAAAAAGAAAACTTCACACAAGTGACTTTCAACGGAACTTTAGAAACATTTCAGTTTATATTTTGTACGATTGTATTTGTTTGTATGTCTATCTATCAGTTAGTCAAATAAGTCATGAACAGATGGCCAAGCTTTCATGGAACTTAGAGGGTAAATTCAGTAGACCACCACAATAATGTGTCAATACAGAACATGAGCACGTGGGGCTCGCCCTATCCGTGTGTCTGGTGTAGCTGGTATGATTGACATCAATTGGATCTTTCCAAATGCATACGCACACAATAAATTCCACGCACAGACGCACATTTTCGCGCCCGATGTAGCTCGGCGTGACTTTCTTTCTACTAACAACGAACCACCTGCTATCTGTAAGCCCACAGAGAGGAGCTATGACCCGGGTGTGGGAGGTAACGCTAGCTGGGACCTGACTTAATTTGGGACTTCCACACTGCACTTCATCCTTAGATTGTATTACATTTGCCTTGCAAGTTATGTTTGTCTCAATTAGTCTCAATTGTGTTGATTTTAGAATTTTGTGTTATCTTAGCTCTGAATTTTAATTGACTGTTGTTTTGTATCCTTATGGATGGTTTATATCTTGGCATTGTAAAGCACTTTGTAACATATTTTTTGAAAAGTGCTTTAGAAATAAAGTGTATTGTTATTATTATTGATTTTATTATTATTATAAATTGTACTATTATTATTATTATCATAAAAGAAAAGCCTGAGTCAGTGCAGCTAACACTGTGGTAAAGTGGTGGTAAAGCACCACGTTAAAATTAACAACACTGAATGGAACAGAGATTGACAGACAGACAGACAGACAGACAGACAGACAGACAGACAGACAGACAGACAGACATAAAGAAGAACAAAAGCTTTAGCTGTTATTCATGGTTGTAAATATAAATATTTCCATCCCCCCATAGCAATCCACACAGACCGAGGATAAACGAGGTAAAGAAAGACAGGCAGACAGAGTTTCCTACATGCATCCCCCAGCTGATTATAACTCTGATTAATGGATGTGGTCAGGCTCATCCGACGCCTACGCACACATACACAGAATTTATGTTAGTCTATGTTTGAGCAAGGTTCCTAATTTAAAACATTAGTGTCCAAATCAATTAACCATTTTAACACCTCCATTCCTATTTTGGTCATTTTTCAAAAAATAGCCGATCTACAAGCCCACAACAAATTATGAAACAACAGGTTGTAGATCTGCTATTTTTGCTATTCATTATTTTGTATAGGAATTAAGTGGTTACATTTTTTTTCTGTTATTTTCTTTCCTATAACAGAAAAATGACACATTAAATGTATCCAGTTATCAGTTCACCTACAGAGCTCTATTGGAGGCTTTGATCACTGGCAGCAGCCCCAGAAGAGCCTTCTCTGAAGCTTGGTATTTCTTCAGGTCGAACACATCCAGCTCCTTTCCTGTTGACAGCAACATGGCAGCTATAGTTGACCACTGAGCAGGAGAGAGTTGTGCTGTGGAGAGACTTCCTGAGCTCAGGGCCATTTGGATCTCCTTCTCTAGAGAATCATCATTCATCTCATTCAGACAGTGGAACAGATTGATGCTTCTCTCTGGAGAGGGGTTCTCCCAGATCTTCTCCTTGATGTACTTGACTGTTTCCTCATTGGTCTGTGACGTACTTCCTGTCTGTCCCAACAGTGTTTTTAAGAGAGTCTGATTGGTTTCCACTGAGAGGCCCAGCAGGAAACGGAGGAACAAGTCCCAGTGTCCATTAGAACCCTCTAAGGCCTTGTCTACAGCACTCTGGTAGAGGTCGGTGTCAGGTTTGGGCGGCATGGAGGTTGTTTGTGGTTCTGACAGAATGTTGACACCAGTGTTGATGAACAAGACAAAGACATGAAGAGCAGCCAGAAACTCCTGAACACTCAGATGGACAAAGCAGAACACCTCTTCCTTGGCCCACCCACCCTTCATCTCCTTAAACATCTGTGTGAACACTCCTGAGTACACTGCTGCATCTGTGATATCAATGCCACACTCTGTCAGGTCTTTTTCATAGAAGATCAGGTTGCCTTTCTCCAGCTGTTTATAAGCTAACTTCCCCAAAGACAGAATGGCCTGACCTGGATTCCAATCAGAATGTGTCAGAGCTCCATCACGATACTTCACATTCGTCTGTTTGGACTGAACCAACATGAAGTGGATGTACATATTAGTTAGGGTCGTTGGCAGTGCTCTGATCCACACTGTTCTCAAAATGTCCTCCAGAACTGCAGCAATGATCGAACAGAAGACTGGGATGTGACACATGATGTGGAGGCTTCGTGATTTCTCGATGTGTGAGTAGATTGTACTGGCCTGGTTTTTGTCGTTACTGAATTTCTTCATGAAGTACTTCTCCTTCTGGGGGTCAGTGAACCCTCTCACCTCTGTCACCCTGTCAACATACTCTTTAGGGATCAGAGTGGCTGCTGCAGGTCGTGTGGTTATCCAGATGCGAGCAGAGGGAAGCAGGTTCCCTCTAATGAGATTTGTTAGCAGTACGTCCACTGAGGTTTGCCTTGTGACATCAGTACAGATCTCACTGTTATCAAAGTCTAGAGAATGCCTCCACTCATCTAATCCATCAATGATGAACACAACTTGGGATCCTTGGAAACGGCATATTTCTTCTTCGTTGGTGGTTACACCAAAAAAGCCATGAATAAGTTCAATCAAGCTGTAATTTTTTTTGTCATTCAGCATCAAATTCAGCTCACGGAAAGTGAATGGAAAGATGAAGTGGATATCCTTGTTGGCTTTGTCTTTTGCCCAGTCCAGAGTGTACTTCTGAGTTAAGACTGTTTTACCAATGCCAGCCACTCCCTTTGTCATCACTGTTCTGAATGTCTTTTCTTCTCCAGGTTTAAGGATGTTGTCTAATTGGATAGTTTTCTCTTTTCTGGCTGTTTTCCTGGATGCTGTTTCAATCTGTCTGACCTCATGTTCCATATTGACCTCTCCACTCCCTCCCTCTGTGATGTAGAGCTCTGTGTAGATCTCATTCAGAAGTTGTTTATGTCCTTCTTTTGTCATCCACTCCAACATACACTGAAACTTCTCCCACAGAATAGTCTTGAGTTGTCGTTGACACACAGGAGTGGGAGTTTCTAAATGATCAAAGAACAGAGGATAACAATAAGTGCATGTTATGGTAAATGTAGTCCTAAAATGAGGTCTTGGTAATTCTAAAGTTAAAAGAGGATCATGTGTCTGCTGCTATAGTTGCTGAGCTATGTAAAAGTATTTTTTACTGTCAGATTATCAATATTATTGATTATGTAGCCCTATAATACATTATACGACAAATAGCTTGTAGATTGGCTATTTTCACAATGTTTTTAAATAAATGTAAAATTGTGACAAATTTAGAACATTGGTTGAATACAGGTTGAAAGTGGTTAATCACATCATCAGTCACATCATTATTCTGTCCTGATGAAGACTGACTACTATTAGCGGTCTGAACACCAAAATGTTTGACTGGCAATTTTTTTTTTTTGCAAACATCGGCCTGAGACAATAATAAACAATAGACAGGTAGTAACAAAAGAGAAACATACATACCTTGTGATGAATCACTGTTGATCAGATTTGATGTTGGATCACCTCTGTTTTCTAGTTGACAAGATGAACCTATGAAGGACACACACACACACACACACACACACACACACACACACACACACACACACACACACACACACACACACACACACACACACACACACACACACACACACACACACACACACACACACACACACACACACACACACACACACACACACACACACACACACACACACACATTCCATGAACAAAGAAGAACAAGGATGCAGTTCTCTGTGTTAGGGTCAATTTCCCTTCATGTTGTTACAGTCAAGATGGGAAATCAACACCAGCTTCCGTTTAGGGCTGTTACTATAGATTATTCTATTGATTACTTAATATATTTTACATTTCATACAGAAACTAATCGATTAACTATTTACACTTCACCAGCATAACGATGTTGTACCTTTTTTTTTTATTGCAGATCTACAAGCTCACATTTTTGGATGGCATTTTTGGATTATCTTTTAGATCTTCATCTATAATAATATCCCTAAAATAGGGATTGATTATTAATCGATTATTTCATTCAATTATAGATTCTTTATGATTGATTACATATTAGTTGATTAACTGTTGCACCCCTACTTGGTTTCCATGTGAGGAGACGACCCAGATGTTGACAGTGAACTGTCAGATATACAGCCACTGAAAGGTCACTTCACACCATTTCAGATGTTTATTTGATTGAAGTAATGTGACAGACAGACAGACAGACAGACAGACAGACAGATGGATGTCATAGTAATGTCATGATAAAGCCTGTGGGCCAGCCTTTATCAAGCCTCTCATGGTAGGAAAATCAGTCCCAACTGCCCAACAATGTGATCCTACTTTTAAACACAGGAGTAGCAGCATGTCATTATTACTTTGTTAGCATGGAGCTCCTGTCTCCACCAGAATGTATAGAGCACAAGAGTGCACAAGAGTAAGGAGTAGTGTGCACATTCTGATCAAGGACAGATGTGTTGCATGTGGATGCTTGACAAGAACAAGATTATTAAAATGTATTCGTTGGGTACCTTTTTTCACTGACGAAAACTAATTAAAAACGGAGTCATAGGCCCAGACCGCTGGCATAGGGGTCCGGGCACATAGGCTAAATGAAACCTGACAGCGCATCGCGGGTTCGAGTCCCGTTCCCGACGACCTTTGCTGCATGTCTCTCCCCGTCTCTCTCTCCCTCTTTCCTGTCTGTCTTCACAAATCTATCAATAAAGGCAGAATACCCCAAAACAAATATTTTTAAAAAACAAAAAAAAACTAATGGTGACTAAAACTATGACTAAATATATTGACAATTTAGAAAACAATTAAAAACTAGAAAAAGTGCTCCTCGGAGCACAGGTCTCCGCCTGGTCAGGTACGTTATTCTGGCCTCCTGGTGGCGCTATAATAGGCCAATGTGAAAAGGGTGCCATTTATTCTTAGGTCTTTCATGGCAATCAGAGACTGCATTCATGATTTGAGGCATTTTGTTCCAAAAATGTGTTTTGCTAAATTAGATCTGCTGGTGGCGCTATAACAGGCCAATGTGGAAAGGGTGGCATTTCTTCCTCGGCCTAGTGGGAATGTGCATGCGAAATTTCGCGGAAATCGCACACTGCGTTCATAGTTTGAGGCTTTTTATTCAAAACGGACCAATCCTTTAAACTTTGGAAGCCAACCTTAGCCAATCTGGATGGAATATGGGGAATCGGACAGATCCGTGTTGATCACATGACTATAGAGATACTGTGTACCGATTTGCATGACGTTTGGATAAAATCTGTAGGATTTAGGTTTTGCACAGGTTTTGCACAAATCGGCCTCCTGGTGGCGCTATAACAGGCCCATGTGAAAAAATTGGGGCAGAGGTTCTAAATTGGCATCCAGGGAGTGTGTGTGCACAGTTTCGGAGCGAACGGGCCAACGGCGTCGGAGATTAGCTGCTAACACACAGACAGGAGGGACACACACACGGACACACGGACGGACGGACGGAGGGTAAAACATACTCTCTCGCCATGCCTTTGGCCTGGCGGAGACAACTAGACGAAAATGTTAGGGAGGACTACAGGACAAGAGATCCAGTAGAACTAAGACAAGTCATCTTATTATACTGATCTACAAGCTCAATTTGTAGATCAGCTGTTATAAATCAGGTTTTACAACGGCATCACGGCCCGACAAAATTTATTTTAGTTGACTAAATCATCTGCAGATTTATTCAACTAAAACTAGAATAAAACTAAATGTAATTTTAGTCAAAAGACTATGACTAAAACTAAATAAAAAATTGCTGTCAAAATTAACACATGTGCACATACACACACGCCAACGTGCACGCACACTATTCAATCAGTCAACGTTAATAATGTGCATGAGCGCGGACGTGTCTATGAGAATGTGTCATGGGAACAGAATCAAACATGAACAACGCATATGGTACTGTTTCTTTTCTGTTACAACCTGTCTATTGCTTATTAATATGCTATGATAGTTATAACAATGTTTTTTGTTAAAACATTCAAACTCTTTATTCTGACAGTAATCATTGCTATGAGCACCGAAGTCCTGACTTCACTGCCAGTAGAGGGCGCTTTCCGCAGGTTCATGGCTTTACTTTTTGTATTGATCCTCATTGGGGAATCTTAGATCGCTTCATATAAGAACTGTGTTCCAAAAATAAACACACCACCCTGGCGTTTTTACTCATATGGATATGAAGCATCGACTGAAGGTGTAAATGTACACATTTACGCAAAGAGTAACACAATATAAACACTAGAAACGAGTCAAACAACCCAAAGACTACATTTCCCATGAACGCGGCTGCTGTGGGACAGTGATTTCAGACCCGGAAGTAGTAGTTCTTAAGACTTTGAGTTTTTGACTTGAGACTTGAGACTTAGAGCAAAAAGTTTGACTGAGCTCCATAGTCTGTGATGTTGCAGGTCCATCTAATCCACAACCTAACCTCATGTCACCAGGCTTTCCACAGCCATCAGTATAGTACCTAGATACAGCTTGTACCTCTTATGTGTGGATTCTTCATCAATTTAGTGGTTGTTTGAATAACTATCTTTGCTTTAAAATGTTATTGAAAAGAATGTAATTAATCATGGAATGTGTGTGATTAAGGAGTACATTTTTACAGCTGTTTGACAGCTCTAGTATTGTGTTAGGTAGGCTAACATGTCTTCATTACAACATTAAGGTTATTTTAATTAAATTCACATCAGCAGCTGTAAAGCTGAACAATCAGCAGAGGGAGAAGATTATTAGAAGTGCTTTCAGGATGCTGAACACATTAACCCATTCAATCCAGGAACACATCTCTGTCATTTTAGATTTCTTTGGCTATTCAAACATATAAGATCTACAAGCTCATAGCGCGGCGGCACTTGGTGCCATATATATTTTGCCATGTATTTTTTTCCAAAGCAAACCTTTTTAACTCAAATCTTTGCTTCTGGGGATTCTACAAATGTCTTCTAAATCCTACAGTTTTATGAAAAACATATGTTTCTAGATCAGTGGTTCTCAAACTTTTTCATGTCAAGGACCCCCCAAAATTATATGTATTTGACCACGGACACCCATCTCAAAATATTTAGTTCCAGGGGCCCCCAGAAGCAAAGATTTTAAGTTAAAAATGTTCCCTTTGAAAAAAAATATATATTCAAATATTTTCACAAAGGGTTAATGTTCAAGATTTTTCAAAAAATAGCCAAAGACAACTTAAAATGACAGAGATGTGTTCCCTTCCCTTCCCTTAATGGGTTAAGACAGCAGGGAGGGGTTGTTGACAGCTGAGCTGTCAATAACTATCACTATAACTATCAGGTAACACTTTACTTAAAGGTTGTGTCTTGCAATGCATTATAATCACATTTATAATGCACTTATAATACTTCATAACACTTGTTATAAATGTTTATAATTGCGCATAACTTATAACAAAGACACATTATAACTGACTAAGTTATGGTAGTTATAATGTGTTGTTCCACTGAACTTATAATGCATTAAGACCAGCACTTATAATTGTTTATAAAAGCACTTCATAAACCTTGTTATAAGTTGTTATGCATAATTCTAAACATTTATAACTAGTGTTATAATGCCATATAAGTGCATTATAAATATGCTTATAATGCATTACAGACCCAACCTTAATATACAGTCTTACTGAAAAGGGTTCCATGAAAACAACTTAGCCAGGGGTCTATTTCACGAAACCTGGAATAGGGATAAACCGGGTTTAAACTGGGTTTAATCGGCTATCCTGGCTTAAATTATCCAGGAATCGGTTTCACGAAAGCTGAGTTAGCTCGGCAGATTAACTTAGCCAGTAAACCTGGATATGTTTATCCATGATCCGGTTTCACGAAAGAAAATTGAAGCAATCCTGCCTTAGTTACCATGGCAATTTAGCTGTGAAGTTAGCCTGGTCCGGACCAGGCTAACAGCCAAGCTTTATTAATCCAGTGCCTTGTTCTTCAAGTTTTATGAAATAGCTGTTAGTCCAATGACTCCAATCGTAAACCAATGAGTTTTTCCACACTTATTCAATTCTTATGCAAAAATCGAAGATCTACAAGCCTGATTTTTTTTTGTCTTATGGCGGCCGGGGGTCCACGGGGGTCTCCGCCCCCCCGTCGACCCCCGACCCTGTGGACCCCCGTTGACCCCCGCTCCCCCGGACCCCCGGACCCCTGTGGACCCCGGACCTCTGTCGGGGGTCAACGGGGGTCCGGGAGTACACGGGGGGCCGGGTACTCCCGGACCCCCTTTAACCCCTGGCCCCCCATGTTCCCCTGGACCCCCATTGACCCCCGTGGACCGGGGACCCCCGGCCGCCAAAAGGCAAGCTTTTCACTTGTAGATCTTTGATTTTAGAAATTAGAAATGATTCTAAGTGTTTATAATTATAATTCCAACATTCACTTAAACTCCTCATGTTTAAGCCTAACTGAATTATATATTTATGGACTTGTATATAAATTAATTGCATATTTTACAACTTGTGCATTTAATTTGTCGGCAATACTTTGCCAGGCTTTCTCCCTGGATCTATATTTATTGCGGCCGTGTTTCCATTCTTGCTTATTATACATTTTACTTATGATTCCATGAGCTGCTGCAGTGCTGCTGTTCAGCCACAGAGAAGAATGCCATTGGTCAAGTTCAAGAATTCTGCTATCGACTTTCATGGTCTTTTATAGGAATACATGAACTCAAATTCAGCCTGGTTTAACGATCCTGGCTCGACAAACCGCTCCTTCTCAGCCCGGCTTGGCGTTCGTGGAACTGAATAAACCAGGCTGAACAGCGCAGGCTTGTCAAACCTGGATTTGCCTTTTAAACCAGGATAATTTAATTCCGCTTTTGTGAAATAGACCCTTGGTTACTATCTGCTGTGTTCTTTCTGTGCATGATCCATTTATTGTGCAATCCATGTATTTGTTACAGGGAATGTGTTTGGGGATTCATGTGTTATGATGACTCATGTCATCATTTGTTTGTGTTTGTATGTTTTAATGGTTACGGAATTCATGGGTGTGGTTATAGAGCACCATGGTCCATAAAATGTGTTTTTAGTCTATCAGGCCCATGATTTGTGGGATGAAATGTGATGCCTCAAATCTCATGCTGATTTCTGGCACTTCCTCTTTTATCTGGATCAGATCTTTGATTGGCCCTTTAACATGCCCATACAAAGCACTATGTGATCTTTTGTTTATGCCAAATTGATGCCAAATTGCCAAATTGATTGGAGACAAAGTGGTATTCTGCACAGATACCAAGTCTGTATAAAACAATTGTGACATGCATAATAAGAGGTGGTAACTCCGATGGTGACTTCACCTGCTGCCATTAAATCCCTCCACCAGTCCACATACCTTTATGAATGTTTGGCGTGTCATCCGAAGGTTTTGCAAAAAACACAACTCTATCCTACCAGTCTATTCTGCAGGCCTTCATCCACTGATTTATAGTGTTATGAGGAGGCAGGGCAGTACGTTATGCATTGTTGTAACCTCAGTACAATCATTACAAAGTCGTTCTTGTGCTCCACTCCTCCTCTTCATTGATCCCAGTAGAATTAAGCATGTGTTGTTATCATGCTGCTGCTTGATTAGAGCAAAACAAACAGCATATACTGCACAGAACAGACCATTGATATCCATCTTTAGGGAAGTAATTCAAACATGAAAAAAAGCCAACGAATGCAATGTATTCATCATTTGTGCATATCACACACAGAATGTGTGACATGTGCTACAGCTGTTCGATTAAAAACGGTATATAATATGTAAACAAAACCAGACCAAATTAGATCACATCCCATGTAAACAGTTGCTTCATCTTTCTCTCAGCTAGGGGGTCCTTGTCCTGAAAACGTTGAAGACCCCTGCTTTACAGCAACTCGTATCATGTGTTATTACTGTTATGTTCATCCTATAGATACTTAGTTTTTTCATTATGACAATAATATTTTATAATTATTATAATAAATTAGTTGGAGGTTCAACTCCAACCACAAACTGCTCAAATAAAGTTCTTAAACTCACCTTCAAGATCCTCCACAGCCACAGGCTCAAAACAACATGGAGGCAACATACGCCTCACATACTCTGGCAACTTCTCTTTTATATGATCTGAGATTAAATGCAAACACAGTCATAACATATTACATAACAGTGATATGAGGTTTCTGCTGTTGGCTTGTTTGGACACATGGGGATGACACTTAATATAATATTTACTTTACAGTAGTAGGCCACACACACACACACACACACACACACACACACACACACACACACACACACACACACACACACACACACACACACACACACACACACACACACACACACACACACACACACACACACACACACACACACACACACACTCTGAGTTCTAAAGATTAAAATATGTGACATTGCATGTAGCTGAGCAGTAACTTTGTAAGGATGTTGTATGTTATGTGTAACTTAATATCAGTAGAGAAACTTACCACGATATTTCACACCCAGAACCAACCCTGCAAGGATGACAGCAGCAATAAATCCTCCAACAATCCTTCCCACAGGTGTCTGTTTCACAGGTTCAGGTTCTTAGGAGACAAAATAAACAATTATATTAATGGGTTTAATTTGCTTTCAATTAAAAGGTTGTAGGCATAATAATAATAATAATGTACGAACCAGGCTACTGGCTGCTTCTAGGTTTGTCTACATATTGTTGTTGATGAAGATTAACATGTCAACATGTTCTGGTGTCAATTCTTGTGGCAGAAAATTTGCTAATTAGCCAGACTCACTCACTCTGATCAGTTGACAGATTAGACCTACCAGATCAATGTAGGCCAATCAGCTGCAAGTACTCTACTATGTTATGGTACCTGCCTGAGTGTGTTTAAAATAATGATATCTCACCCATTATTTAAACAAATGATTTGTCAACTAAATGCAGATATATTATTCTTTAAATAATGTGTTACTACTTCAACCATGCAGCATCAACGGAGGGATCAAACACATTGGGCCTCATATTCACTAAGCTTCTTGGGTACGCACAGATTTTGTAGGCTACTTATGAGCATATCCGCACCCTGCCACAAACAGAGTCTGATTCATCAAAATGTGTTGTCTGTGGATTGTGGTGGACATACATTCAAACTCATGTCTGCTCAGAGGCAGACTTATAATAATAAGTACCTAATACAAAGTTGAACTTCTTCAGCGTGGTAAAGTTGTTTTTTATGTTGGGTGAAGTCAACATCAGAGGGATGATCTTGTTCCCCCCAAATTCGGCACAAACATGGGGATTCTACTACTCTGCCACCAAAATGTGGAACGCCGTACCACCAGCCATTAAAAAGGTGCGACTCATTATTCTCTTTCAAAACCACCATAAAAGAGTACTTGTCTGTAATTTTCAAGACCAGGAGACCTGGTTCTGCCAGACCCAGGCTAAGCCGGACTTCATGACGCATCAACCTGTGTCTATGCCTAACCCTTTGTGTCTTATACCATCTGTATTTGTACTTGTGACATAATAGTGATGTCATGAGTAGTCTATGCCTATTTATTCATGCAGAAGAAACCTAACCACAACCGGACACAGAAACCTAACCACAAGCGGACACAGAAACCTAACCACAACCGGACATACCATGTATGGACAAAATGGTGACAAATGCTCATGTAGGCCATACCTTTCAGGTCTGGCAAATACAGTGTGTGGTAAGTTACAGTACAGTACACACTGGATACAGTCTACACAGAACGTGTCTGCCCTCTAGCGGACAAATAGGCATATAGCCTCTTGCAGTGGTGGTCAGCTAGTTAACTTGACATTGTGATATTGCATTTTCTAATGTAATTTACCTACGTGTCGTGCAGACTACAAATACAGTATGTGTTTAGTCTCTGAATGGATACAATTGCCAACCTGAAAATGTAGCTATTTTCTGTTGGAAAGCAGAGAGCTGGAGAGACCCCTGTTACGGACAAATACTCTATAGCAATGATTACTATCAGAATAGAGCTCCAGGGTGGGGTGGGGGTAGTTATCAGGTTTATCAGCACAGGAGCACATTGAGAATGCATTGAAATGGCTGGGAAGGGGGGGGGTGACATTAACATTGAAGTCAATAAGAAAACCTGGGTGCAAATCAGGTTTTGCACCCAGGTGCCCCCCAAAGGGACAAGCCTACGGCTACACAGGACTCTTGACCCTGATTGGATTGTGACATTCAGTAGTTGTTTGAAGACACCACCTTTGGTGTAACACCTTACAATGGCCAGTCACAGCTTTTAGAGTTACATGGTAGAATAAACATTTTCTCTTTCTTTCTCCCATTATTTGGGGGGCCGTCGCCCCATATCACACATAATGGACGAGCTGTCACTGGCCTCTTAGCCTGAATAAACATAAGAAACATATGAGACTGAAAAGAACCCAAACGCAATACACCCAATTAATCCTGTCTCCTTCGCTGTATAAATGATACTTAGTGAATGAGGCTCAGAGATTCTGAATTCAGCCTCATGAGTTACATGACATGCCACATTCTGTTCCAACAATGTAAAGTTAGTTAAAGTTGGGTCAATTAATTAGATATAGTTACTTTGTTGAATTGAATTGCTTCACACAGACACACATGACCAGTTTTATGATTTGTCAAAATGGCAGTGTTGGATACATTTCTACACATCGTGGAGTAAACTACATACCTTTGTAAAGCAGGTTGTCACGGGGACCACTCTGCTCCACACTGAACAAGTTCTTCATTTCACAAAATAGTTTTTCAACCTTCTTCCCTTCCTCATTGTTGAAGATAATCAACTGAATAGAGTGCTGTCCAGAGTCAGACACCATCCATTCCCCTTCATCTTTCTTCCAGCGATAGGTGACCGGACCTGACTCTCTGATGTCTCCTACACAGTCCAGTGTGCAGTTGGTAGAGTTAGATGTACACGGTTTCTTGATAGCCACCAATGGTGTTGGCACTCTCTCTGTTGGGGAAAAAGAATGAACACAGCTCAGACTTACTGGTCAAATGGTCTCCACTCTGCAGTCACTTTTGATGAGGAAAACACATGTTGGCTGTGTGATCTTCCTCAGGTAATGGTTATGGTACCGATACACGTAGGGGGAGCAAGGTTATTATTAGTATTATTATTATTGTATTGTTCATGCTTCACATTAATTGTCTATGGAAGCAGTATCAACAAAAAACAATTTGCATCTGAAGCATAAAAATGAAATAAAAAATTAGATCAGACGAAAGGCGGCCATTTCTAATGTAAAAGGATGTGGGATTGACAGCAGAGCGGTCAACTTCATGCAAATGAGAAGCTAATTTCACTGGGCGGCAGTCAATCACATTGTTGAATGTGACAGGTTATGCCACCTCCTCCCCAGGGGAGGAGGTGTGTTGTCACTGCTGTTGTATCCTACTGACAGTGAGGAGCCCCCACCCTTCGTCCTACTCCTCCCGACCAACACTCCCTGCCCCATCCTGTAGGAATACCTGCAGTGACAAATAACACCCTCCCCGACCGGCTTCCCTCCCCCGACACACGGGCCAATTGTGTTTGTATAGAGGCTCGACAAAGGCAGATGCACCAGGGTGAATTCAAAACCACAACCTCTGCGGTGGCGGGCAGGAACCTTACCTTTGCGCCACCCGAGTGCCCTGTTGGATGCAGCATGTTATGACGTTGTAGATCGGTTATTTCAATTTTCTTTGGATTAGGGCATAACTAGATAAACTAAATAAAGTAATGTTTGTGTATTTTATCCATTGTATAATTAAAGTTAATGTTCTTTTCATATATTGAAGTTTAATACTTAAATACATTTATATATTTATTTATCAAAAGGTTTGTGTTTATTTTTATTTGTATGTTTGCTTTTAAAAGTTCTCAAATAGAAACTTTAATTACGTTTTTACAAATTGATAAGAAAATTGTGTATTTTTTGGCAAAATATCGGTCAAAACATTGATAATGTGTGGTCTAGGACTCTCCAAAATCGGAATCTGCATCGTACCCAAAACTCTGCCATCAGACGGGCTCGAGAAACAATCTCTATACAACTAAATAAAGCATGGTGAAAGATGTTGGAGATCATTATTGGTGCTTATAGGGGAGTAAACATTTAAACACAGCTTTCATTGAGTGACATTTTATTCATTGTATAATTAAAGTTAATGTTCTTTTCATATATTGGGGTATATAAGGGAGTTAACATTTAAACACAGCTTTCATTGAGTGACACGCCCAGCAGCGGAAAACAGTTGGTGGTGAATGTTATTAATTTTGCTTACATTACCTGTTCTTCCCTTAACTCTAACCATTCAAATGAACACGTTCTCTTCTGAGGACCACTGGACAGACATGTATTGAAGCATTTGGATACTATAATAGAAGTACAACAAAACCATAACGTTTATCCTTCCCAAACATTCATACTTACTGATCACTTGAACCTTGTAAGTCTTGTTCAGCAGTCGACCGTTTACCTCCACAGAATATATTCCACTGTCTTCTATGGTCATGTTGTTGATGATCAACTTTACAGTTTCTTTATTCAAGTCAGTGCGGTCTCTATATGTCCCATAGTAATCCACATCAGGACCAAAGCCCTGATCCCATTCTGCTACCTTATTGGGGCCATGTTTCCACAGGATGCCAGTGATGGGTTCAGTAACAGAGTTAGTATCTGGATGCAATTCAAGGATTCCTTCCAATGGTCTGTATGTCACATCTTGTTGGTCTGTGTGGAGAAACATATTTCAGTCAAGTTGAATAGTTATAGCAGTCTGTAATAACATTTAGTCTCTTATGGATCCAACAGGAAATCGCAAATAAGCCCTTCTAGGAAGACTGGGGAACACTGTATGAAGTGTTGTGTCTGGTGCAAAGGTATAGCATGATGCAATTAAAAATAGAAAAGTGTCACTTTAAAACCTGTGCCTGGAAAAGAGCTTTGTCGATGGAAACAACATTTTCAGTGAATCCTACATTTTAACACAGCCGCATATAGTAATACATGTTTTATTTCAGTGAACAATCTGAACATTAGATAGCTTGATATCAGACTAATCAGTTAACTCAGTGTAGTGGACAGAGTCTATAGTCAGGACTCAGGAAATGACATTCAGCTCTGTCAAAAGCCGGAGGTGTCAATGTGCTCCGCCTTCCTGCATCGCTACATGCCGGTGGTGTTGAATACAGGTCCAGTGGGCACTTAAACCTTTTGATAACCTCGTAAATCCGGTGACCTCGGAACAGTGGGCACCATGTATTTCTTGGCACCAAAGCCGACTGGGCCCCGGGATCACTGGGCACAAAAACAGGACCACAATGGAAAGTCCCCAGGACAGTTTTGTGTTATCCTTTTAGCCCAAATTAATTAAAGGCCTAGCATGTAACTTAGCCCTGTGTTTACATAACAAAACAATATTTATTTATGTTTTACTAATAATTTCCCTCTATACCAGCAGCCATCAGCCACTGCAGTAATGTGGTGGTGTTTACCTGCAGAAACACATTGTCCTCTCACTGTATTTTGGTGTTTTCACTGTTTGTTTTGGTAGACAGGAACGTTTTGGGTCTACCAAAACAAACAGTGAAAACACCAAAATACAGTGAGAGGACAATGTGTTTCTGCAGGTAAGCACCACCACACTACTGCAGTGGCTGATGACTGCTGGTATAGAGGGACATGATGGGTACAAAATGTATATATTGTTTTGTTATGTAAACACAGGGCATAGTCATATACTATTCAATCAATCAATCAATCAATTAATTAACAGTGGGCACCTGGTATTTCAGGTCACCAAAACCGACTGGGCCCCAGGAATACTGGGCACCAAAACACAGTGGGCACCAGGTATTTCTGCATAAGCACCGAAACAGACTTGGCACTGGGAATACTTTGTGGGTGAAAGCTTATGTTATTACACATCCTTAAACAATCTTGTTTGAGACATTGTAATGACATAAATCTTGTATGGGGGTCCCTGGCACAAAATATTTTCAGATAGGTGTCCGTGGCTAAATACAAATCAATTTGGGGGTCCTTGACATGAACGTTTGAGAACCTCAAGAAGATCTATAAGGTCAGCTTGAACATAAATTGTCTTGTTTGATTGAGAAGTCTGCCTGTCTCTCCAGCTCTTTATTAAACAGAAAATGCATTCTCAGGTCGGGATACCAATTTTATCCAACAAGGAGAGAGAGCTCACACAGGATGCAGATTAACAAGTGGAATTGGAAGTGATGACAAGTGATGACACTCTCCTGATTGGCTGAAATTGTATTTTCTAATATTAAAGAGCTGGAGAGACAGGGAGACCCCCGTTTGACACACTGAATAATTAAAATACAATGAATATCCAGCCACTGGGAATGCACAAGCTAGTGTGTGCTTAGTGCCGGGACCAAGCCTGGACAAATTGGGTAGGGTTGCCCAGGAAAGGCAGGTACAACTTGCACCAACTTAAATATGTGGACAACAAAACAGATTTCCATGCCGGATTGGTTGCGGACCAGATTACCAAGAATTACCCCACACCAGCGGTGGAAAAAGTACTCACATTCTTTACTCAAGTAAAAGTATCAATTCTGCAAAGTAGAAATACTCTGTTACAAGTAAAAGTATCAATACTGCAATGTAGAAATACACTGTTACAAGTAAAAGTCCAGAATTCAAAATGTACTTGAGTAAAAGTACAAAAGTATTGGTATCAAAATGTACTTAAAGTACCAAAAGTAAAAGTACTCATTATGCAGAATGTCCCATTTGAAGTTTTCAGAATGTTTAAACAACTTTTGAAAATAGCAGATCTACAAGCTCACAACCCTTCGCAACGCGACGCGTTGTGAGCTTGTAGATCTATTTTCAAATAGTTGAAATTTAGAGCATAAGTGATTAATTTATGTTTAGTAATAACAATCTAAAAAGTAACTAGTGCTAAAGTTTTCAAATAGTTGTTGTGGAGTAAAAGTATAATAATTGCCTCTGAGATGTAGTGGAGTAGAAGTAAAAGTACTGAGAATTGTATTTAATTACAGTACTTGAGTAAATGTACGTAGTTACTTTACACCACTGACCCACACCAATCTCAACGCACCTGTCAATTGTTTGCCCCAACAGCCCCATAAGTATGTGCTCCCCAAAGGAAGTTTTCATTTGTTCAGTCCAGCCATCATTTCAGGCCCTTTGCCGACAGAGAATGTTGTCCGTGTGTGCAGCTCGTGGAAAAGTGGAGATATTTTACTAAACACACGTTATGGCAGAACTTTCAAAATGGATATGAAACTAGAGGACAATATCTGACTCCAGTTGCAGGAAAATAGGCTTTTTGAAAATAGCCGATCTACAAGCTCAGAGCTTGTAGATTTGCCATTTTCAAACCAATCTTGAAAAAAAGAGAGAGGGGGGGGGCCTAGTACAAAATATTCCCAGGTGGGGGTCAAATGCATACATTGAGAAACGAACCCACAACACAGAAAAACAAGCTTATAATAAGCAGACATGGCAACATGGCTGTGTATTTGGAATACATGAAATGCATGTAATATCACAGCTATTCTTCGAGGGCTAATAACGCAGCAAACTAGTGTGATAACATTGTAATAGGGTACATGTTGGCATAGTTTTTGGTGGATCACTACCCACTACCTGCTGGGGAAAATCCACTAGCCACCGATTTTGCCTTTAAAATAATTCTGACTATGACATTTCCACCTTGGAAATAATACAATGCAGACATACACACTGCCTATGGTATGTGTCTGAATGCTTTTATTGATATATTTTATGTTGTTTCTTATAGTCAAAAGAAGTACTCAGTCAGCCATATTACACAATTCTTCGACAATAGCCAAAACAGCAAACTACATGGCCAGACAATGCTACCATCTACCATGCAGATATTAAAATCTCTGTCTTGTTTCCTGAGCGCAGCTTATGTTTTTAATAATAAGGCGAGGGCCGCGTTTTTGGAAACTCCAGCATCTTGGCATTGTACTGGCTGCTGCATGGGCACAGTGGTGGAAAGTAACTAAGTACATGTACTCAAGTACTATACTTAAGTACAATTCTGAGGTATTTGTGCTTAACTTGGGTATTTCCACTTTCCAGTACTTTTACTTCTACTCCACTATACATCTCAGAGGCAAATGTTGTACTTTTACTCCACTACAATTATTTGAAAACTTTAGTTCAGGGGTCTTCAACGTTTTCAGGCCAAGGACCCCCTAGCTGAGAGAGAGATGAAGCAAGGACCCCCCTACTCTATGTTGTATAAAATTATGTTTCAGATTAGTTTTTTTTTTTACATAGTCTGCTATTTTTTTCCCTCTACACCAGTACCAAATGGACCCTAACGGGTCCATTTGGTACCATTTGTACACTCTCAGAGTTACAGACCCATAAGGGTCCCCCTGGAACTCCCTCAAGGACCACTGGTGGTCCCCGGACCACTGGTTGAAAACCACTGTTCTACACCTATAGCCTCTTTGCCAAAAATAGCCGATCTACAAGCTCTCAACGGCTGGCAGCGGGAGGCGTTGAGAGCTTGTAGATCTGCTATTTTCGGCTAATGTTCCCCTCAGAAAAGGAATTCTAGGGTTCAAGTGGTTAATGTAAAAAAACGAAATCCTATCACACAAAGATTTGGCGGACCCCCTATAGTAGCTCTGAGGACCCCTAGGGGTCCCGGACCCCCTGTTGAAGACCCCCGCTTTAGTTAGTTACTTTGTAGATTTTGATTATTATTACAAAACATACAGTAGGCCTAACCACTTCAGCCCCATTACATTTTGGCCATTTGAAATTAGCAGATCTACAAACTCACAAGATCTGCTATTTTCAAAAGATTTGTACATTTGAAAACTTGAAATGGGACAAGATCTGCACTTAATGAGTATAGGTAGCCTATACCTTAAGTACAATACTCAAGTACATTTTGAATATGGGACTTTTACTTGTTATACTGCATTTCTACATTGTGGAATTGATACTTTTACTAAAGTAAAAATGTGAGTCCTTTTTCCACCACTGGCTGGGCATTTACCTTGCGCTCGGAAGGCGCTTTGCTTTCCTCTGCCTGCTGCTTAGCCCCTACGGAACCTCTCCCTCCGCTGTACGCTGTATAGCTCCGAGATGAGGTCCCTCGTTAGTTACTGCCGTCTGTTTTCGAAATGGTCGCACGTCGTCCACTTTACATGTTTCTTACCCCTTTCTGCACATCGTATCCAAAAAGTAAAGCATTTCCGCCACTCTCTCAGATGTTTTAAGTTTTAACGCGCCATAAAAGCTATCCAACGGGTTGAAGAAAGTATTTAATTTGCCTCGGTTTTCATCCGGTTCCATAATATTTTGCATTAGAAGATGCAATTCAACATTTGACCAGTAGGGTAACCAGTAATGTTATCTCTACGGGCGCAACTCTTGCGCAATGTCTTAAAAACCATGTAACCGGATGAAAACCGAGGCAAATTAAATACTTTCTTCAACCCGTTGGATGGCTTTTATGGCGCGTTAAAACTTCAAACATCTGAGAGAGTGGCGGAAATGCTTTACTTTTTGGATACGATGTGCAGAAAGGGGTAAGAAACATGTAAAGTGGACGACGTGCGACCATTTCGAAAACAGACGGCAGTAACTAACGAGGAACCTCATCTCGGAGCTATACAGCGGAGGGAGAGGTTCCGTCGGAGCTACCTGCTGCTGAGAGCTAAAACATTTTCATCTCGGTCTCCTGAAGCCTGCCAGGCGTTTTCAGCCGAGAAAAAGCCCAGTGGAGACACTTAAACAGCTTACTTCTACTTACTGAGGACCAGACGGCATGTCTATCCACAGGCCAGTGGGGTTCCATAATATGTACAGTCTCAGTTAAATCAACACAGACATTCTTATTCAATATAAAGTTTGGTTGCAAGTTGCAACAACAGACGTGAGTAGTAGGGTGTGTCCTAGCCCTGGTCCAGAGCGTTAGCGAGTTCTCTCTAACGCGTTGCCAGTCGCTCGGCTTTGCTTATAGACAAAGAATTCCACTGCCCTGCCAGGGGACAAAACCACCTAAACAAAGGCTGTTTTGTGTTGTTGAAAGTCTATTCTCCAGGGTGGGAAGCCTCTCAGCACCCCACCTTCTCTGTATAATACACGTTTTGGGCAGGAAATAAAATATGTCCGCCAGATGGAAATTCATGTATCCACTCCACTGCGCCCTCTACAAATCTGGTCAATATTAATTACCATTGACTAGATCTGTAGAGGGCGCAGTGGAATAAATAACATTTCCATTTGGTGGACACACTTTATTTTCTGCCCAAAAAGTGTATTATACAGAGAAGGTGGGGTGCTGAGAGGCTTCCCACCCTGGAGAATAGACTTTCAACAACACAAAAAAGCATTTGTTTCGGTGAGTAGCGAAACAGTTTTGTTTATTTGTACTACAGTTGGAGCCCTCGCAGGGCAGTGGAGTTATTTGTCTTTAAAGCAAAGCCGAGCGCCTGGCAGAGCGTTAGAGAGAGGACCAGACCAGGGCTATGTGCCCATGCTGTAATGTTTTAAAGTGTCTTCTTCTCCTACCTGATGTCAGGATGAGTCCAGCTGCTGTCAACAGACAGACGAACCATGAAGCTCTGAGGAGATGAACCTTCATGATGATGATCTATAACTAATCATCAACACATAGCCTACCAACAATACAACACATCCACACACCCGTTAATGGCGGAGTGGAGATTTGTTCTATTCCGTCTCAATTCTTGATAGACCTCGCCTCTTCTTTAAAAAAGAAAAAAAATGAACTACAGTTTATTACAATGACGCTGTTTGGAACAGTGAAAACATATTTGTTAAATCACGAATCATTTGGGAGTTACAACCGTGTTGTTAAAACTCACTAAAACAAACACGATGTTCATTTAAAAAGTGAGAAGTAACGACACGTGTCCTAATGTGACCTTATTGCTTCAGTGAGCAGAGCAGAAGCACCTCCTCCCCTTGGTCTGGGAATCGGGGATCAGTTCTGGATCTAGAGCGGATACGTTACGTGTTTGTGTGTAAATTACCGGATACAGTAGGCGGCCTGTAGACCGGATCACACTGGTTAATTTGGAATAGAAACCAGGCTTTCCACAGGTACTGAGGAAAGCCTGGTGACGCGAAGTTAACAGAGACAACCCCTCTACTTCGCCTGACAGCAACAAAGACATAATAAGTGCTCACTAAACAGACCCCAGAACAGTTTGGGTGTTCTTTGAGAGATCACATGCAACAAAAACACTTAAGTAAAAGTATCAATACTGCAATGTCGAAGTACAGCTGTTACAAGTAAAAGTCTGGAATTAAACATGTACTTGAGTAAAAGTACAAAAGTATTGGTATCAAAATGTACCAAAAGTAAAAGTACTGAAATGTTTGAAACTAACGCATATTTTGCACATAAGAATTGAACATGCATAAACCATTCAGACACGCCTCTGCCCTTCACCTACATTAATGGGAATTATCACTGTGGTAATTGGTAACTGTGCCAAAGGCTACACCTCTGAGACTACGTATTCCAGTCATTTCCACCAAGAGCAGCACCTGCTCTTCTGCTTGTTGTTTACATGTTGTGTTGCCCTTGTGGCTTAATTATGTCAGCAAATAATTAGCTTACAAAGAGCACAATATGCAGAAATGTCAGGCATTACCTCTTAGCTACACTATTACTATATTTTAATGATACAAGCATGACATCTTCCTTATTTTTTTTATGGTGGAGAAAGGATGTCTGCTAGAGGTGGTGACCCTGGCAGAGATAATAAGATAATACAAAAAAGCCAAAAGAAGAATAGAAAAAGCAGTACAAATAGCTTTGCAAAATAGAATAGAATAAAGTTAAATGTTATTAAATGGCATCTACACAGTCATAGATTGAGATGGGGTTTGTCTGTTAAAAAGTCCAGGATTCAGTTGCACAGGGTGGTGTTGAATCCTGGGTCTCTGAGCTTGGAGGACACAATGGTGTTGAGATGTAATCAATGAACAGCATTCTGACATATAGGCATATATGTGTTCCTCAGTTCCAAATTGATGGTATACATATCAACAGCTTCCATGAAGCAAATACTAATAACCAGGCTACAGTAAGTACTAATTGGTGGTTTGTATTAATGTAATAAGGGGTACAACATATTGTATTGCTGTACAATAAAACGTTTTGAGTTTGTCTAATATGCACTATAATTACAACTATTTAACTATTTAACACAGAATGCAACAGTAAGCTGCAGTTTCATCAATGAAGTTAAGAGGTGCATCACTTTTCACAGATCCACTTGGTTGTATGTAATGTATCTGAACAAAACTTATTAGCCCATTTTCCTTCGCTGTGCTGGTATACTGCACAGTTCCAGTCAACGTAGTCACCAGGCTGTCCACTGGCCCAGTTCCTGCAGAGTAAACAACATCATGTGTTTAACCACATCAACTCAGTCACTCACATAGCCTACTGTGATTTAATAGAATTACAATGAAAAACATCAACATTTCTCACCCTGTTGTAAGTGGGGCGCCATCCTCCCATGTCCATTTGTCATCCTTGGTCTTTTGCAGTCCAATCCATGATTCTTCACCCTCATGGTTCAATCCTCTGATGAATTCCTGAAGATTTGTCAATAATTGAACAACAATTAATTTAGTTTAATTTATGTCTTGACGTTCTTTCTCTCTCTCTCATTTTGAACCGTAAGCCTAAGAATTCTACGATCTACGGCTTGTAGATATCACAACTAAGAATAAATCAGGTTCCAACCCAACAACAACACACACACCTGTTCTTCTTCACTGTTGATGACCACCAGACGTCCTCCTGTCTTCAGACATTGTTCTCTGCTTTCCTCCCAAGTTGTCTTTTCAGTAGATCTGTAATAACAGCTGCATCCAAACGTCTGCCATCCACTGGAACACTTGACTGAACATCAAACAGGAGCTTTAGTGATGGAGTTTGACTGTACTGATAATACATTTAACACAGAGTAGTTATAATGAGTCAAGGAGCAAACCGATATGATTTATATATTGTACAAATGTTGTTTCTGCACCTCTTTTAGAAGATATTTGTAAGTTTAACTAGTATCTAATAAACTCTAAATGCAGTGGTGGAAAGTAACTAAGTACATTTACTTAAGTACTGTACTTAAGTACAATTTTGAGGTATTTGTACTTTACTGGAGTATTTCCAATTTCCAATACTTTTACTTCTACTCCACTACATCTCAGAGGCAAATGTTGTACTTTTACTCCACTACAATTATTTGAAAACTTTAGTTACTAGTTACTTTTCAGATATGAATTATGATATTATGAAACAAGCATTAACCACTTTAGCCCTATTTTATACATACAGTAGGCTATTTGAAAATAGCAGATCTAGATCTGCTATTTTCAAACATTTTAGTACTTTTACTTTTGGTACTTT
This sequence comes from Gymnoscopelus microlampas, assembly GCF_963454915.1. Classification (NCBI taxonomy): domain Eukaryota; kingdom Metazoa; phylum Chordata; class Actinopteri; order Myctophiformes; family Myctophidae; genus Gymnoscopelus; species Gymnoscopelus microlampas. The sequence continues at coordinate 9,284,586 of NC_139961.1, read as the reverse complement.
AAGTACATTTTGATACCAATACTTTTCTACTTTTACGCAAGTAAATTTTGAATTCCGGACTTTTACTTGTAACAAAGTATTTCTACATTGCAGTAGTGATACTTTTACTTAAGTAAAGAAATTGAATACTTTTTCCACCACTGTCTAAATGCCACAGATATTTTCTGCTGCTCATCAAAATCATGACACAAAGCTAAACACTGCCTCCTTGTGTCTCAACATGACATGACAGGAGTCCTTCACCATGCGTTGCCTAAGGTTGGATAAGTGATATTTTTCTGTTAAAATAAGTATGAAATGCCTCTATATTCTGATAGTACTATAGAGTGTTTGTTCAGTAACAGGAGTCTCCTCGTCTCTCCAGCTCTTTGGTAAATAGAAAACAGATTTTTAGGTCAGGATACCAATTGTATCCAATTAGGAGAGAGAACTCACACAGGATACAGGATAAACAAGTGGAATGACACAAAGAAATGAGCAGACAAAATAGGAACTGTAACACTATTATATTTAAGCAGATACATGCCTACTCTCTCCTGATTGACTGAACATTTGCAACCCACCTGAAAATGTATTTTCTGTTACATTACCTGCCATTCACGGTTATATCCGTGAATTAAAAAATAAAAAAAATAAAAAAGGAGAGAGGAGAAAAACTTCCAGAACCCAAGATAACGTGATCCAAAGATTTACTGCACCATTCACTTCCTGGTTAACTTATTACTTTTTTTTGTATTTTTGGCGAAACAAATTTTGAACTGGGTATAACAAGAGAACGGGAGGTCACGATGACATTTTATTTTTCACGGAAGCACAGTGATTTCCTCTGTGATTAGCTAAGATCAGGTATATTCTGTGGTTCTTGAAAAATTAGTCAGAATGCTTAAAAATGCTGGCAGAAGCTACCGGCCAGCATTAGAAAGCCCCTGGCAGTGAATGTTTTAAAGAGCTGGAGAGACAAGGAGACCTGTCACTGAACAAACACTCTATAACAATGATTACTATCAGAATATAACGTTTTAACCTTTTAACAACAAAAATCACTTACCCTACATTTAACAAACACACTGGATAATAATAACAACAATAATAATAATAATAATAATACACAAATGAATATTCCTTCAAAAAAGATGTGTAACCTCTCTCACCTGCTGTCCCTCTTTTAAACTGTTGTAATTCACGTTCTAATTGCTGTATTTTCAGGTTCTGTTTGTCATGTCTGGTCTGGAGCTGGTTCCTTTTGAGGGTGACGTTGTCATATCTGGTCTGGAACTGGTTCCTCTCGAGGGTCAGGTTGGATAGTAACTCGGAGTTGGCTGGATTACCTGCAAATGAATGACCAAAAGGAGATGATATTAGTTTTTACTGTTCATGCTGAGGTCATGCATCTGTGTAGAAAAAAACCCTCAATGCTCCTGATCAGGTGTGTTTTTATGTGAATAGGTTTCAACATGTATAAAGTTCTAGTGAACCACATACTATCAATAGTGAGTATGGAAGGGTTCTTGTGTGAGACACAAGTGTCATTTTATTGTTGTTAGTTTATGAATTTGACCTTTGACCATCTGATACTCACAGTCCATGGCTCTGTCTACTGTTCTCACTGTGAATATAGCAAACATCAACGTGAGAATCACTGCACACGCTCTGACGATGTTCATCTGGATGGTGAGTTCTCTCTGGAGGTTGAGGTCTCTCTGGATGGTGAGTTCTCTCTGGAGGATGAGTTCTCTCTGGACAACTGGAGGATAATAGTACAATAGAGCTCAACTTTAATATGATCAGTTTCAATATTTAATTTAAAAGAACACAGTGAATATTATATAATTATGTGATTTGATGCAATAGACTCAGAACCCCTTCATCTTCCTGCAGAAACATTCATATGTCTGGTGTACAATAATGTAGTTGAACGTGTCTTCCCAATACGCAATTGTGACATTCTCCTCATGGGTATATAGTTAGGTCGCATATCACATGGGCTCTAATGTCTGACAGCGAGTCCCTGGTTCGATTCCCGGCCGGCCGGATCGTTTCCTGCATGTCACTCCCCTACTCTCTCTCTGTTTCCTGTCTCTCTACACTGTACCCAGAGAGCAACTTAACTTTTTGCTTGAAAAATCTACCCTGGCAAATGACAGCATCCTATCAGAATACTATATCATTTAGTGACTTAGAAAACTGCAATTCCATACGCAAACCCTGCCAGCTGCTATGAAGTTAAAATCAACCAACCTCAAACATTAAAATGCTTTTTTGTAACCTACATTACTTTTGAAATGTTTAAAACTCTATTATCTAGACCCTAGGGGTCTTCAACAGGGGGTCCAGGACACCTATAGGGGGTCTTCAGAGTTACTATAGTGGAGCTGCCAATTTCTTGTGTGACAGGACCATTTTTTAATTACATTTTCAATACACTTTAACACGAATCCAGCATATTATTATAACAATAAAATAATACTTGCTTTCAAACTAATGTAATCTATGAAGTTTGACAGCACTGCGCCATCACTTGGAGACAACCCACTGTCACTTAAAATAAAAACAACCTGTGTAATACTTGTAGAGCTAAGCTAGTCTCAAACATCTGTGTAATACTTCAAGAGCTATAGTCTCAAATATCTGTGTAATACTTCTAGAGCAGGGGTCTTCAACGTTTTCTGCCCAAGGACCCCCTAGCTGAGAGAGAGATGAAGCAGGGACCCCCATATTGTATAAAATTGTGTTTCAGAGTCAACTTCTTTTGTTTACTTAGTTGGTCTGCTCTTTTTTCCCTCTACACCTATACCTCTTTGCCCGTTGTGAGCTTGTAGATCTGCTATTTTTGGCTAAAGTTCTCCTCAGAAAAGGGATGCTAGGTTTCAAGTGGATACGGTAAAAAAAAGAAACATATCACACAAAGATTTGGCAGACCCCATGTAGTAACTGAGGACCCCCTGTTGAAGACCCCTGTTCTAGAGCTATAGTCTCAAATATCTGTGTAATACTTCTAGCTACTGAGGTAGTCTCAACGCAAGCAACAGTCAACAGACATGATGAGACAGTCAGCTAAATCTAGCTTTGAAAGCCTCTTATCAAGTTGCATGCACGGCTTTAAAAAAAAAAAATCACACCCTGTGTGAAGGTAGCAGTGCCTTTGATACATTTTGTCATCGATATGTGTTAATAATGTGTTTATAGCCACGTGTCACATGAAGCTTGACCAATCACTTTGTTGACGCACTTGACCAATCACAATGAATGAATGAAACCTTTATTGCCCTTACGGGAATTTGCTTTACACACAGAGAGCACACATAAATACTACACAGACTAAAAACATGACATGAGCATGGTAATACATACATCATAAAAAGCAAAACACTGCATGATCGTCAGGCACTGTACTGCAAAACAATCTTAAAATAAAGACTTGTCTTTGTTTAGCAGCTGAATGCTGCGTGGAACAAAGGACGTAATGCTTCGCTTAGTTTTTGCCAGAGGCATGCCGTACCTCCGCCCTGAGGGTAAGAGTTTATACTCAGACCATAGTGGGTGCAACTGATCAGCTTTGATCTTTTGTGCTAGTCTCTTGGTATACAGATCTGACATGTATGAGATACTGCACATTACCTCACCAGTTATCTTACCTCCTAATTTAACCACCCTGTCTAATTTGTTCTTATTCTGCAAACTTAGTGCTCCCCCCAGCACTGAATACAGAAGGTCAGTAAACTCTGGATGCAGGTCTTATACAGAACAGTATTTGCAGGGTTTTATCCACTTTAAAACTTCTAAGTTTCCTTGGGAAGTACAGGCGTTGTTGAGCCTTTGCAGATCTGGCATTGGTGTTAGCGTTCCATGTGAGTTTACTGTTTACGTTGACGCACACGGACAAAGTCAGGTATAGAGCGGCTAGAGCCGCTAAAAAAATAACTAAAAAATAAGCAGGGACTCCCACCAGGCCACCACACATATAAAATTGGGACGCATATTCTTTAGCTATAATTTAGTACATTTTAAATTTGTATTGGATAATGTTTTGTATCTTGTACTGATAAGAGCACCACAATTACACAGATCTGTTATATTCTAACCATAGTAATCATAACAATGATTAGGAAATCATAAGTTTTGTAATAATTGTAGTGGATTGTATGATGTACATTTAAAATAGACAACAATATTTGTATTTAAAAGTATATGTTTCTCAGATTCCAAAATGTTTGTAGAATTGTGTGTATTGACCGAGCAGCAAAGAGCAGACTACACAGAGTGGCATAGCTCAATTCCTTTAACTTATAGCGTTAAAGGAATGATAAGCGTATCACCGGAAAGCTCACTGTGCATCACTTGGTGCCGCACTGCCAGCTTGTACATCTGCATTTTTAAAAAAACACACAAATCTTCTCTTCTGGGGGTCCCTGGCAAAAACATTTTTAGATGGTGGTCTGCGGCCAAATATATATCAATTTGGGGGTCATTGGCACGAAAAAGTTTGAGAACTACTGATTTTAAAGGCATTTGTAGAATTGGCCTCAGGTCTTAATAGGCTAAACTAAGCCTCAGTCCATCCATCTTCAGATTCTTTATTTATTTTTTTATTTTTATATTAAGCCTTCCAGTTTGTCATACAGCTGAATGGCATGTATTTGTCATAGAAATGTCTGTTCAGTTACAAAAGAAGAATAAGTTTTTAATGGGTTAACTGTCAACAATCTTAGGGCTTACAGTATCTATTGATTGATTGATTGAATTTTTTTTAGGCAAAAGAATGTAAAACAACACAGTTACATTTATAATACTTTTGTCTAAATTTTGTCTATAAATTATTATCATATTTCTAACTAACATATAAAGTTATTTACACTTCTGCTTGACTTGGTATACAGTACTTGTGGGCCTGTGGTCCCTTATTTCTTCCTATTGAAGGTGGCAACGCAAAACACAAGAACATACTTGTCGTCTGCATCGCTTTTTTTTTTTAAAGGAAAAATGTCTTGTATGCAAAGTTGGAAAAATCAGGAGGTTCTTTCCTATTTCTTTTTTTTTTTTACAACAAAGAGGACATACATGTACATGTCATGATGACATGGCTGTTGGTGGGTGATAATTTTGTTCTCTGACTGCAGGCTCAAAAAAGCCCCACAAATAACTTAAAATGATTATAAATAAATGTCACATCACGAAATGAGAGGAGATTGCCATGTGACAAGCTGCTGTAGCATTGATGTGAGAAGAGAGAGAAACATTGTAAGAGTGTTACTGTGTACCTTGATCCTGTGAGCCCGAGCCGTGGTCTCTCAGACTGTCTGCTCCTTCATTCTCCACGTTCTCCTCCTCTCCTCTCTCCTCCTGCTTCTCCCTCCTGACTCCTCCACCAGACCTCACACGTGTTGATGTGCCTGGCTTGTCAGAAGTATCTGTAGACATCTTAATGAACCACACAAACAAAGTGACTCAAGTTAATTAACCATGAGAGGAGGCTTAACCATAAGCAAACATTTGGTGAAAATAGCAGATCTACAAGCTCACATCATATTGCAGAATGTTGTGAGCTTGTATATTGGTTATGTAAGTATAGTATTTAAGTGGTTAGTAAAATCATATGTTAATAGTGTGCATATCAATATTATGCATTCAGTGATCAAAAATATAATTCACTGTATTCCTAAATAATATTAAACATATTATTTTTAAATGTGAATTTACTCACTTTGTCCGATATCTGTGTTGTCCTACATTGGGCTTCACTGTTGCAGAAAGGTCTCTGACACTGTCAAACCAAAGCAAGTAGTTTTAGACATACTTATATGCAGGTGCACGCGCACGCACGCACGCACGCACACACACACACACACACACACACACACACACACACACACACACACACACACACACACACACACACACACACACACACACACACACACACACACACACACACACACACACACACACACACACACACACACACACACACACACACACACAGTGCAGAACAACCAATAGACCCTTAACCACAGAACGTATGGGTAAACGTGGTGATGACGTGACAAGCGAGTTGTGGTTTTCAGATGTGAAATGCTGGGAGGGAAAACTCAACTGCTATAGATGAACCCTCAAACATTTGACCAATAGTCATTCTCAAAGAGATAAAAGAAAAAAGTATAAGTTATATTTAGTTGTATTCATGATAGAGGTGACACTGTGGTATAATGATAACTGGCAATGCATGATGTTAATTGATGTTACAAATATTAACAGTGAACATCATGAGTAGTTTATATGGTCAATAAAACCTTTTGTCTCAATGCAGTCAACAGAGTGAGTTAACTAGTTCAGAAGTGAGTTGCGGGCCTGGGCCGCGGCACAGCATCCTAGGCTGCAGTGCCAGGCTGACAGCGTGTCGCGGGTTCCAATGTTGAATCCCGATCCTGATGACCTTTGCTGCATGTCATTCCCCATCTCTCTCCCCATTTCAGTCAGTCTACTGTCCTATAAATAAAGGTATAAAAGTCCCAAAATAAATCTTAGAAAGATTTTTAAAAAGAAGTGGGTTGTGCACATCCAGTTCATCGCTGGTGCTGGACAAAGAGTAACAGTTAAAAAAAAAAAAAAATGTACCAACAGCCTTTGTTTTTTTTTACTTTAAAAAACAGAAAGTGGTACAGCTGGCACAACATTTCACCTGTTGAAGGCCATGTATGGGCATAACTTGGGACACACTGAGTCTGAGGAATGTCACAGTACTCAGGTGCAATAAAGTAATTTGCAACTGGAACCCAAAATGCGCCTAATGTTCTCTTTTGTTTTACACACAGACAGACAGACACACAGACAACACACACACAGACACAGAATTGTGGATTCATGGTTCTAGACAACCGCTAACCTGACCCACTCAACACTACAGTCCTTGGCGATACACAAGTCGAGTTCGATCGGTTGGACAGTTCTCGAGTTGTGTGGGGGACACGCTCACAGACACACAGAGACACATTTTGTGCATTTATAGATTTGTTTTCGGTGGTGGAGGGGGACAAACATTTTAGGAGGAAACACCACCGAAATATTGAGGCTACAATAGAGGCCAGGGCTGTGCAGATGATAATGATTCGTCTTGCTAGCCAGTCAATGTTTCACTACATAATGATTAACAGATGAGCCCTACACAATTTGAAACGCCCATCCACAGAATGTACTGTTAGCTTACAGTCTATGACTGTTAGTAGCAAGCTCACACTGTTGAGCGTGACATGCACGAGATAGAGGTTTTATCCATGACCTCAAAGCTCTTACACCCACACAAGACTGAAATACTGAGAATCTGCTGCTGTGCTTTGTTAAACATACTTGCAAACAAGTACCCTTGTTTCTTGGTAAAACCACACACACACACACACACACACACACACACACACACACACACACACACACACACACACACACACACACACACACACACACAGAGTATGTGTGTGTGTGTGTGGGGGGGAGAGAGACAGGCGAGAACAGGAAACAAGAAACAAAAACAAAAAACTACAGCTGTAAAGATGAACAATATGTCCGTCTTAACACATTAAGCACATTCAGTACTGCTCATAAAATATTACCATCTACATTATTATTGAAACAATACTGGATGATTGATGATGTAGCTTGTGATATGGCAGCATTTCTTTCTTTCTTTCTTTCTTTCTTTCTTTCTTTCTTTCTGTCTTTATCTAACAGCATTTGCATTGTTTTTCAAAGCACAAATAAAAACAAGCAGGGCTAACTGTCTGAGGGACAGCAACATTTCTCAGAGAGGAGGTCTTTTAAAGCTATTTCTGTCCAGTTGTAAAGGTTTTTGCGGGTCGCTCCAGTCTCTGGCTGCAGCAGGATGACTCACTGAATGAAGAATGTTTTTGTGTCGTACACAGCAGATGACGTATGCAACACATGACATACATTAAAGTGGGGCAAACTGAGAAGAGTCTTGTATGAACATGAAGCAATGAATGTGTCCAAGATGACGAGTTTACAGAGGAATATAGATCAGTGGTGTGTTCTAAAAGGAGCATATTTAACAACATCACGTTTCTGCAGTGAGCCCTTGCATGCCGATCTGTAAATGACATCCCTGTAATCAAACAGGATGGTCATTTGCACAAGAGTTATCTTAGCAGATGAGCTGAAAGTTGAGTGCATTCTGTAAATAAATCCAATGTTCTTACTGTAACCTCAACCTGTCAATATGGTGAGAGGACAGAGTGCTGTCTAGACAGATACCCAAATACTTGTATGTAAAATACTTGTACCTGTAATACCTTACTGACTATTATAACCAATGTGAAAACATGAGCATACAGTTTTAACACTACTTTCATCGTTACACTTTGCAGATGCAAAGCAATAACACACAAAAAGACTCAACTACAGATATAATGAAATTAAAAAGAGATGTCAATGTTTGTGTTAATGCTGTGGTGACCTTTGTAGTTGCTACAGCTAGAAAGTGTCAGGCAGCAAAATCCCAGAGTGAGTGATGTGTTAGTTTAGTGACATTGAATACTCACAGTGCACGGCCAGGCCTATGATCACAACCAGCAGCATTTAGACACAACATCCTCAGACACAAAGCAACGACTCACCGTTTCTCACTGTTTTAGAGCACCGTCCTGCAACTGACAGTAAATCTACTACTATGTGTGCAGGGAGAGAGACAAAAATACAAGACTGACGTTTGACTTTTTCACATCAAGGAATTATACTGAACTGACCTAAATATACACTTTTATGAATTAATTCGGACTGATATTTTTGTGTGTAAAAGGAAAGACAATGCCTTGTTGCTTTTGAACAATAAAATGGTCACACACACACACACTACACACTGTACACAGGAGGTCAATGTCACTGAAAAAGGCCCTGGTGGAGGCTAATGACTCCTACAGGGACAAACTGGAGGTAAAGCTGCAGAACAATATCTCCAGAGAGGTGTGGGAGGAGTTGATAAAGGATCACAGGATACAAACAGTCTAGCTCTGTGTCAGAGTGAACCCTGGAACGGGCCAATGAGATGAACCGTTTTTTTTAACAGGTTTGATCTCCCAGTCCCCCAGAGCCTGGTAACGCTGCCCGCGCTGTAGTCTGCTGACCCTGGCCTCCCCGTTCAAACACACCTCCCTCCCTCCTCCACGGCTGCCTTTCACACAGTTATTATTTCCCCCCTTTCTCTTCTGGTCGATTTTCCAATGAATAGATGAGGCATCACCAAAAGTTTAGTCAGAAGTAATTGCACCACTTTTTAGTCTTGTTTATTTGCAGATGCTAAATTGTAGGATAATAATAAGTAGGAATATGCCACCTAACTTATATAATAATTATATAGTAGCCTATATAAATGTTAAAGGTGAGTCACTATAACACCTCATCTTTCCAATGAATTAACATGCTAAGGTGCCTCATCATCGTCTTGGGCATAGATATTCAACTGGCGGCCCGCGGGCCACGTGCGGCCCGCGAGGAGCTTCCTTGTGGCCCCTGATTTATTATTTATGTAAATATATGTTCGTTTTTATGTTATCAAAGTTAAAACAGTACAAATTATTTATCCTTCATTAGTTCTTGAAAGGCCATCTTTCATTGGAACTTAACTTAGAACCTTAAATAGAACCGAATTAGACCGAATTAGACCCGAAAAAAGGTTGATTTATATTGGTCAAATAGAACCGAATTAGACCCGAATTAGACCCGAAAAATTTCGTGTGGCCCCCAACTCCAAATTATTTTACAGTTGTGGCCCCCTGCCTAATCTAGTTGAATACGCTAAGCTATACTGATCAAACCATCCCACGATCATACACTCATCATCATAGAGGGTATGATAAGTGTCATGATGGAAATTCACCACTGCACACTACCCATGTGTGAAGTTAATAAAGTATTTAATAAACAACAACTTTTTGTCTTGGTTTATTTTAGTTTAGACGTTTGCAACCATCTGGAACACAGTGTCTAAAGTCTAAAGTTATACAGAGCGTTTATGTAGGTCATTGTGGTTTTCATTTCCTGATCAAGAGGTGACACTGGGCTGCTTCTGCTAGATGGAAACAGGATGCTCGTCTCTGAGCTTAAATGTGGCCTCTTAGAATTAACCCCTGACACATCAAGCACATACTGCTCATAGTCATCATCGCCTTCTTTACGTAACTGAAACAACACTGGCTGATGTTATGTAGCTTGTAATGTGACAGCAGCATTTACAGTACTTTTTCTTTTGTTAATCTGACAGCATTTAATTTTTGTGTCGTGAAGTGTTCTATAAATCTGCTGCTAAATTAGATAAACCAATCATTTAAAAGGATCACCATGGCAATCAGATTGAGCAGGGTGTGTCAAGCAGAGACCTTGTAAATACACACACATACAGTGTGTCTGTGTGTGTGACTGTGTACGCACACATGCATGCACACATATAATTATTGAATGCTTGCACACATTCAGTATATACACACATCTGATCTGCACCATTTGAATGCTTTATATCAAGTGCCACAGACAAATCTACATAAACAATAGTATAGTTCCCATTTTCTGAAAGGACTGAAAGAGCTTGAATTGTGTGATTATTTGTTAGTTGGCACTATTCAAGGCATAACATATTCTCACTCCCAACTCATCAAATGCAAACTCAGTTCAAACTCAAGGTCACTTTCCGAAACCACTGTTACTCTCTCTACATCTTTACTTGAACGAAAGCAGTGCTCCAACCCGAGATGCTATATTAGCCACTCCTGCCTGTGTCAGTCTATTTGGGAAAACTGCCCATTTCCTCATGCAGTTCAGCCCAATGAACAGAGGAACTGTCTTCAGCCAATCAAAATGTTGCATTCAGTGCTGTTTAGTTCAACTTAGGTCAGTGGATGTAATATGATCTCATAGGCATTCTGTTACTCAGGCATGCCTACACGGCACGCCCTGCAGGGAGGAACACACAAAGCAACACATCTGTGTAACAAGTAAACCTTGCTACAACTACTAGGCTACTAATAAAAATGCTGAATTAATTTACTCAACATAATTATATTATTCTACCATGGGTGTCTAAATGTAATGCTGTGGTTGTTTGTATATCGTACTAAGGGTGTGTAGATGATGATGTGGAATTTCTATAGAAGTGGATTGCGTCACCGCTGGGCCAGCATCAAAGCATCAAAATACACCAGTTACTTGAGGGCATTGGTGATGCCTGGTCATGTGACCAAGCTGCCATATTTCATGAGTTCCAAGTGAGAATGTGTTGCCAGTGACATGGGAACCCTAGTGGTCAGATGTTGTACTCACAGTACATTAACAATGGGCCCCTGGTAGGTAGTAAAGGTCCCCTGGTCACTGGCCCCATCTGACACTGACTGTAAATACAGGCCTAAGGAAAAACAAAACACTTGTTTAGAACCGTGAAGAATATGTGAAAATACAATACAGGCTATGAATGATTCTCAAACTGATTTTGAAATACTGAACATACATTAGGCTATTTTATTCTACATAACGTGTCCTGATGTGACCTTTGCTTTGATTTGTGCACTGAGCTGAGAGCAGCACCTCCACCTGTTTACACTTTGAGATAAAAGAGAGAAATGGATAAACTGAGAGGCTGTTGTGTTGTGTTGTGTTGTCATCCTCTCTCAACACACTGCTGTTGTGAAGCATGAATGTCAGTTTATCAGAGTCATGAGCTAGATAAATACTGGTCTGTACACAGTGTGCTTGAGACACAGCTTCACATTTTATCAACACTCACACAAACACTAATCCTTCAAATTACACTCATAGGTGTATAGCCTACACCATGGTAATTTGTATCTAATAAAACATGAAATGACATTTAGACACAGCGTCCCCAGACACAGAGCAACAACTCTGATAGCGGTTTCACACTACGGCCCCGGGTGCGCACCCTGGGCCACTTGGCTGATGTTGTGGTAGTGTGAACGTTGCGTATCGTTCCCCGAAACGGATCCCCGTTCCGTTCCCGAAACCACCTCCGGAGGCAGTCTCGGATCCGAATCATGTGTCCTCGGAGACGGTACGCTGCAGTGTGAAAGCAAGCGTACTGTTTGACGGAAGTGGCCCGCTATTTGTAATAGGTGACGGTATATAAACTCGACAAAAACAGTCAACAAAAACACGTCGCAGATCAATCCACAGGGGTTCAACCATGGCCGGATCCGGCGGGTTAATTTCATCATTAAATTATAAAATGAACCCGCGGGATGATGAAAGATTTACCGCATCATCCCGCGGGTTAATTTTATCATTAAATGACCAAATGAACCCGCGGGATGATGCGCTAAAACCCGCAATATTTATATATAAAACGTATTTATTTATTTATATAAAACATTACATACAGAAATAGAATGAGAGCGCGAGATAGAAAGAGAGGCCGTGTCATGGCCATATAATGACAGCAACAATATATATATATATATATATATATATATATATAATAGTATATCTTGTGGATATCTTGTGGAGTTTCAGCTACTATGCATCCCAGAAATACATAGCTTATAAGGCTTTGTAATTTGAAATTTGTAAGTAAATATAACTCATTTAGATGTAGGCCTACGTAGGTTTATGGTTTCCCATGGACTATAGCCGTTTCACTCATGATGCAATTTCTCTTTCATAACAGATACATACATGTGCCAGATAATCCCCACACAAAGAGAGTAAAAAAAGAAAAGACGTTACTTTATTTAGTAAGACATGAGAAACAGTACATGGAAGTACAATTCACATTACAAGGTTTCAGTCATTCAGTCCGACTTCACTGTATAGGCTAGTTGCCTTTTCATAAATTATATATTTTTGTACTTAAGCTGTCGTGAAAGTTTATAATATATTTAGAGAAATGTAAGGTTTCAAATACAAAAGTAGTAGTTGTTGTGAAGGTTAGTAAACTGGACATTTAGACTGAATGTTTCCTGTATCCTCATCTTGCGCAAATGCACACAAGTGTTTCACCAGGTTTTATTTGTGTTGTTTCTCATAAGCGTGCATCCGTTGTCTGTCAACAACACGCGCGCCAACAACACAGCAGTCTGTGCCTTGACTTCTGTGCGCTCGCGTCGCTGTGCGCTCAGTGCGCTCCTGACTCTCTCCCCAGCGGCAACCCTATATTTATGCGCGACCAGCACAAACATTGTCGCATAGTTGATGACGTCTGTGTCCACTGGCGAAGCACTATGTGCGTGCCGCCACCTATAGGATCGGGGGTATATATGCAAGCGTATTCGGGCGCGTTAGAGACTTGGCCAGTGTGAATGCTGGCCAGCCAAGCGCACTCGGAAAGGGAGCGGTCTGGAGTGCGCACCCGAAACCATAGTCTGAATCCGCCCTGAGTGGCCTTCTCATCGTTTTAGAGCTGTCCTGCAAGTACAGCCACTAGTTGTGCAGCAAAAAAAAAAGAAGAAAAAAAAGACTTTTACACATCTACTATATATACTGAACTAACCAATATACACTTGTTTGCTTTTATGCTGCTGAGAATCCTGAATTCATTCTAAATAATATTGTACTGCTGCAGGAAAAACAATGTATGTCTTGTTTTTGTGCAATACCCTCTTTTTCGACTTTGAAACAGAAAAATCCTCCTGAGAACAATTCAAAACGGAATACACACACACACACACACACACACACACACACACACACACACACACACACACACACACACACACACACACACACACACACACACACACACACACACACACACACACACACACACACACACACCAGCGTGATGTATTATTAAATAACTGTGCTCGGTTTGTCACATGAACACAAATCGAGCAACACCACGCAACACCACATAATACTTACTTACTCATTTGGCAGTTGCAATGTACAATACAGAAAAGCGCACACACACACACACACACACACACACACACACACACACACACACACACACACGAGGATGTTCGCAGTTTTTTTTGTTAGCAGCGGAACTTTGAGAATGCTGTGAGGGGGGGCAGGGGGGTTATCTGGGGGAGAGACACAGAAAACAGGAAAGGAGAAAAACACAAAACTACAGCTGTACGAAAGAACAAAGCAATGCAATATGGAAAGTTTGTTAATACTGTGTGAATACATGACATTTGACTGAAAGCTGTAGTAGACTATTGTACACTTTTTAAAATATATTATAGATTTTAATTCAGTCCTTATGCAGTATTGTGCTCAATGTAAAACAGAGCATATTCAAACATCCGTTTATGTTGTGCACATGGATCAAAATATTGTGTATAAACATGATGGCGGTCCAGTGGCCCTGGACTCTCATGAGTCCGCAGTGTAGGTTATATCAAAGATGACTTAATTATCACGCAGGTTACACAAATAAGCAAGCAGCATCATAAGCAGCTCCCAAGTCCTGATTCTGAATCTCTCTTCAATCTCTCTACGTCATATATCCTTTCCTCAGAGGTTCACAGATACTTCCAGACCCCTCCTTCCAGAACTGGGGCGCCTTCATGTCTATTACACAATATATCACACAATCTTGTTCCTTTCCGAATCACGTAAATTAATAATATAATCATGCTGATAATCATCAGCAGTCTGATTATCCTTTCACGCCAGGAAAGCTCATACGCCGTCTAACTGACTGTTCTTAATGGTGACCTCTTCCCTACTCTCTCTGTCCTCTGGCAGACACAAAGCTTACTTCTTACTTCTTCCCGTGGGACCCTTCACAGCACTACAGATGTTTCTCTTAAAACCCAGGGCCTTGCTACACCCCTTTCAGGCCGGGCAGACGACTTCTACGCTAGTTTCATTTCGACACACGTTTCCCATCTGCCACCACATACTGTATATAGGTCAATCAAATATCAATTATGTGGGCCCCTCCTCTGTATTTACAGCTGTGGTAATTATTATTACATGTAAATACATGAACACATACTGTACTTTAGGTTACAGACTGTACAGTAAATCATGTCTGATAAAATGCACAAATGCCTTAAAACCCGAGCAGTGTGTTTGAGTGCTGTGCCCACCTGACTGCCGTTGTGGGTAGCACGCTGAAGGGGTTAAACCGTCCCTGGTAAGAAGGGGGGCACTGTGGTTATCTGGGGGAGAGACACATGAGAAAAGGAAACAAGAAAAAACAAACAACATTACAGCCTTAACAAAGAATAATATGGCTGACTGACACATTAAGCACATACTGCTCATAGTCATCATCACCTTCTTTACGTAACTGAAACAACACTGGTTGATGTTATGTAGCTTGTGATGTGACGGCATTTAATCTTTGTAATGTGAAATATTCTATACATCTGCTGCTAAATTAGATAAACCGATTATTTAAAAGGATCACCATGGCAATCGTATTGAGCAGGGTTTTTAATTGATTGATTGATGTACTTTATTTAGTAAGACATGAGAACGTCAGTACATGGAAGTACAAAAAATTCACAATACAAGGTCTACTAAACTGGGAGACTCATTAAGCACTGAGCTTGTTTAAGCAGAGATCTTGTAAATAGGGTGTCAAGCAGAGACCATGTAAATACATACACGTACATTGTGTGTGTGTGTGTGTGTGTGTGTGTGTGTGTGTGTGTGTGTGTGTGTGTGTGTGTGTGTGTGTGTGTGTGTGTATATGTGTGTCAGACACTCTGGTCACACAGAGACACACCACGTTGGTTCAGCCCTTAAAGTTTCCCCACATAAACTTCACTTGAAAGTTACATTTAAGAAACTTTAATAATTATGACAATAGTGAAAGCTTTTGTGTAACATTATCCGTCTGTAATGTAGAGCTCAGCTCTTCTTTTCTCTGTCCGAAGCAAAAACAGGCACTAGGCAGGAACGCACAAACATAAAGCGGTGATGGGTCACAACAAGAGAGAGAGACCCAATATATATTACTCTCCTTTTATCAAAAAAACTGAAAATGAACCTAAATTAAAGCTATAACCCTTAACTAATATAGTTGGTTTCACTATTTTGTTTAGCCTGTTGTTATAGCATTTGTATGTGTGCACGTGGGTGTTTAATATTGTACAACTATGAATATATTATATAATTAAAAAATACATATTTTATATAATTATATATTATATAAAATATTCAAATATATTTGAATATTAAAAATAATAAAGCATTGAAATTCAAATGGGATTATAGAGGAGAACTGACATTCAATACAACCTCATGGTCACATTCCTGGGCGTCACTTTCCGACACCAACGATAGGCTACTCTCTCTAAATCTTTACTTCGACGGAAGCGGTGCCCCAACCCGAGATACTATGTCAGCCACTCCTGCCTGGGTCAGTCTATGGGGAACGCTGCCTGTTTCTCGTTTCCTCATGCAGTTCAGCCCAGTGAACAGAGGAACTGTCTTCAGCCAATCAAAATGTTGCATTTGCAACTGAACTGCCTGAACAGAGCTTTTCAGGAAGTGAGCTAGAGTGCATTTGAGGCCAAGTTGTCCCTCAGTGCTGTTTAGTTTAGTTCAGCTTAGTCAGTGGATGACGTAATATGATCTCAAAGGCATTCTCTCGCTCAATGCCTGCACGCCCTGCAGGCAGGAACACACAAAACAACACGTCTGTGTAACAAGTGAAACTTGCTTCAACTACTACAGTGGTTGTACCTTCAGAATGTCAGGGGTGGCACCCCTCTGGCGCCTCTCTGGTACCACCTACTTTTGTGGTACCGCTTTTTTCTCTGTGGTGCCACTAGATGGCGGTAGAGAGCAACTAATGCCCAGACACAGGCATTTTGTGTCTATTTGAGACAGGGCTGCTTCCAGTCAACAGAGGCTGCAATTGAAGCTGAACTTGTTGAGAAGTGAAAAAAATTATTGTATGGGTTATACTATCAAGAAGTATTTTGGTAAATTGCACTCAGTGGGCTATTAAATATAACCCTCAGGAATGAAACATTAAAAAACATTTTACTTAAGTAAAAGTAGCAATACCACAATATAAAAATACTCTATTACATCTAAAAGGCCTGTGTTCAAAATGTTACTTGAGTAAAAGTACAAAAGTATTGGCATCAAAATATACTTAAAGTACCAAAAGTAAAAGTACTAAAATGTTTTAAAGTAACGGCTATTTTCAAATGGTATAAAATAGGGCTAAAGTGGTTAATGTATATGTTTTATAATATAACAATTTATATCTGCAAAGTAACTAAAGTTTTCAAACAATTGTAGTGGAGTAAAAGTACAATATTTGCCCCTGCAGATGTAGTGGAGTGGAAGTAAAAGTACAGTAATACTCCAGTAAAGTAAAAAACACCATCATTTTTCATAAGGTTCTAGGCGACCCAAGTGGGAATCGTACCCCAACCTCCAACTTTACAGATCCCTTTCATTAACCACTACACTACTGGTATAGTTAATGTGATGGCTGTATCAGATAACAAGACACTACACACAGAAGGGGCATCTCACTTCAGCTGAAACAGAGAAGTGTTACTTGAATAAAAGTACAAAAGTATTGTCATCAAAATAGACTTAAAGTACCAAAAGTAAAAGTACTAAAATGTTTGAAAGTAGTCAATCTACAAGCTTGTAGATCGGCTATTTTCAAATGGTATAAAATAGGGCTAAAGTGGTTAATGTATATGTTTTATAATATAATCATTTATATCTGCAAAGTAACTAAAGTTTTCAAACAATTGAAGTGGAGTAAAAGTACAATATTTGCCCCTGCAGATGTAGTGGAGTAGAAGTAAAAGTAATAAAGTATTGGCATCAAAATATACTTAAAGTACCAAAAGTAAAAGTACTAAAATGTTTTCAAAGTAGAAAAAAATGGATTGGAAGAGGGAGAGAGAGAGAGAGAAGGGGTTTTACATTATTTGAGGTGAGGGGGAAGGGATATCTAGAAGTGAATTGATCTACCAAGCCAAAACAGGTTATGCTAATGCACACATCCTGCCAAGGAGTCTGCCTGGTCTCCCAAAAACATGTTCTTGACAGTGAAAATCATATACTGTATTTGAACAGAGCTGCAAGAACTTACATTTTCAAGTTAAAGTTATTGTTACTGTTATATTAGCCCTTTAAAGTTGTTTCAATGGTTACATTGAGTGAGGCCTGCAGTGTTTAACCCTGTAGAACCTGAACTATGAAGGAAAGGTCAGAAAATTCCAAGATTTTGAAAAGGGACACTTTATTGGGTCTTAAAACATGTTTGATTTTTTTTTTAACAGTCCTTTGTATGATTTATTTGTTGTATCATATTTGATACAAGGGGTATTACTGCCTTGGGGTATTACTGGTTTTACTGCCTCCCCCTGGCCAGCCGAGGCGCCTGATGGAGGGGAAAGGAACTGGTTGGAATAACGTGTTCCTTCCACGCGCTACGTCCAACCAGGGAAACTCTCCCCTATCAGGTGACAAGAAGGTCAGTTGGCTCTCATGCATTGAAGGAGGCATGAGCTCGGCCCTGGCCTCCCTAGGTTGGTAGAGGGAGTGTAGTGCCCAGGATTACATAGAGATTGGCACTGGGTGTAAAAAATAGGGTTACAAAATCATGGGATAAAAAAAAATGAAAAATAAAAAAATCAAGTCGGTTTTCATTTTTTTTTAGACCTGTAGTATCAAATATGATACAAATCATAAAGGACAATAGACCTGTAGTATCAAATATGATACAAACACTTTTGACATCATAAAAAACAAACTCCAATGCTACATTTTGAGAGCTCATAAGTGCATTCAAGTTATCCAACACTTATTTCAAAATATTAGTAAAGATATACTAGGAAAACGTGCCCGAACTGCTTAAAAAATAATTGTTTGTTAGTAGTGCATCAACCTCTCCTGTTTAGTTGATGGCAGACATTTTGGGTCAGACCACCTGAGGCTCTGTAACTACCTGCAAAGCAAATGGTATGGTCCAGGGGGAAGTGGGGATGTGTCAGATATGATAAAACAGGTTCTTGGTCCAAGTATTGATTACACTGATTTATTAAGAAATCAGTGTAATGTGTGTATCATATATGATACGTTTGGGTGATATAGGGTTAAACTGGTACACAGGATTGCTTTGGTTTTTTGATTGGATGATTGCAAAAGAGATTGTTTCTTTATAACAAATATGTTTATTACATTAAAGAATATTAGCCAAACCAACCACATAAAAACAGTTTAAATACGGAAACAACAGTTCCATAAAGTTCTTTGCCTCTCCAGCAGGAATTGATCTCTGATCTCACTCTTGGAAGTCAGTCTCACTAACCACTGCACTAGTGGTGCAGAGTGTGTGTGTGTGTGTGTGTGTGTGTGTGTGTGTGTGTGTGTGTGTGTGCGTGCGTGCGTGCGTGCGTGCGTGCGTGCGTGCGTGCGTGCGTGCGTGCGTGCGTGCGTGCGTGCGTGCGTGCGTGCGTGCGACTATCGTTGTAGACAGACTATTGTCAACTATCTGAGATCTGATTTTCACTGTCAAGAACATGTTTTTGGGAGACCAGACAGACTCCTTGGCAGGATGTGTGCATTAGCATAACCTGTTTTGGCTATTCTATATCCCTTCCCCCTTCCTTCCCCCTTACCTCAAATAATGTAAACCCCCCCTTCTCTCTCTCTCTCTCTTCCAATCCATTTTTTTTTCTACTTTCAAAACATTTTAGTAATTTTACTTTTGGTACTTTAAGTATATTTTGATGCCAATGCTTTACTACTTTTACTTCTACTCCACTACATCTGCAGGGGCAAATATTGTACTTTTACTCCACTACAATTGTTTGAAAACTTTGGTTACTTTGCAGATATAAATGATTATATTATAAAACACATTAACCACTTTAGCCCTATTTTATACCATTTGAAAATAGCCGATCTACAAGCTTTTTTTTTTACTACTTTCAAACATTCTAGTACTTTTACTTTTGGTACTTTAAGTATATTTTGATGACAATACTTTTGTACTTTTACTCAAGTAACACTTCTCTGTTTCAGCTGAAGTGAGATGCCCCTTATGTGTGTAGTGTCTTGTTATCTGATACAGCCATCACATTAACTATACCAGTAGTGTAGTGGTTAATGAAAGGGATCTGTAAAGTTGGAGGTTGGGGTACGATTCCCACTTGGGTCGCCTAGAACCTTATGAAAAATGATGGTGTTTTTTACTTTACTGGAGTATTACTGTACTTTTACTTCCACTCCACTACATCTGCAGGGGCAAATATTGTACTTTTACTCCACTACAATTGTTTGAAAACTTCAGTTACTTTGCAGATACAAATTGTTATATTATAAAACATACATTAACCACTTTAGCCCTATTTTATACCATTTGAAAATAGCCGATCTACAAGCTTGTAGATCGGTTACTTTGAAACATTTTAGTACTTTTACTTTTGGTACTTTAAGTATATTTTGATGCAAATACTTTTGTGCTTTTACTCAAGTAACATTTTGAACACAGGCCTTTTGGTTGTAATAGAGTATTTTCATATTGTGGTATTGCTACTTTTACTTTAGTAAAATGTCTGTGCACTTCTTCCACCATGAAACACAGTTGTATTTAAAGAAACAATTGCTTTTGAATTCATCCTAAGGACTCTGCATTATTTTCTATGTTTACAAAAAATAAAAATAACAATCACTTTTAAATGCATTCACCCTTCCCCTGCTGCTAATACTATACTGGGTTCATGGACTCACATGCGCCACATCGTGGGCAATCAGCCACACTACACCTTAAAAAAAGGTGTCAAATGTGGCACCACCAAGTAGTGGTGGTACCACAGTGGCACCACAGAGGCACTCAGATGGTATTACTGCCATTCTCAAGTGCTAACCACTGTAGGCTACTAATAAAAATGCTGAACGAATTGACTCAATATACATAATTATATTATACTACATGGGTGTTTAAATATGATGCTGTGGTTGTTTGTATATCGTAGTACTAAGGGTGTGTAGATGATGATGTTCTGGGATTTCTATAGAAGTGGATTGCGTCAGCACTGGGCCAGCATCAAAAAACACCAGTGACTAGAGGTCATTGGTGACGCCTGGTCATGTGACCAAGCTGCCATATTTCATGAGTTCCAAGTGAGAATGTGTTGCCAGTGACGCCTGATTATGGATCCCACCAACGCTCCAGGATTTAGACCCGCCTTACCTGTCTGATTGGCTCCCTGGCAGGCATAGTCTTACTGATGTTAGGGTTAGGGTTAGGTTTAGGCATAGTAGCAAAAACGATAACTGTCAATCACAGCGACTACTGACCAATCACAGCGGGTTTACAGCGGGTTTGCCAGGACCTGGCGTGGGATTCATAATAACGCGCCAGTGACATGGGAACCCTAGTGGTCAGACGTTGTACTCACAGTACATTAACACTGGGCCCCTGGTAGGTAGTAAAGGTCTCCTGGTCACTGGCCCCATCTGACACTGACTGTAAATACAGGCCTAAGGAAAAACAAAACACTTGTTTAGAACCGTGAAGAATATGAAAATACAATACAGGCTATGAATGATTCTCAAACTCTCTAAAAACAATGATTTTGAAATACTGAACATACATTAGGCTATTTTATTCTACATAACGTGTCCTGATGGGACCTTTGCTTTGATGTGTGCACTGAGCTGAGAGCAGCACCTCCCTCTGTTTACACTTTGAGATAAAAGAGGGAAATGGATAAACTGCCATCCATGCTCCCCAACACAGTGTGTTGTGTTGTGTTGTGTTGTGTTGTGTTGTGTTGTGTTGTGTTCTGTTGTCATCCTCTCTCAACACACTGCTGTTGTGAAGCATGGATGTCAGTTTATCCAAGTCATATAGCTAGATAAATGTGTGCTTGAGACACAGCTTCACATTTTATCAACACTAACACAAACACTAATCCTTCAAATTACACTCATAAGTGTGTAGCCTACACCATGGTAATTTGTATCTAATAAAACGTGAAGACTTTCTTTCTAACAATGAATGTGCCCCAGTGATCAAGCCTGTGTGAGTTAGCACATAACATAAGATTGTTGTGTTGTTGTTAAATGTTCATGTTTTTCTGTTGACTGGGGAACACAATCTGTTCTGTCTTCACATTTGTCCAAGGGGATGATTCATCAAGGGGGCATGACATCTGTCATTTGATATTTTGGTCTGTAGCGTTCATTAAAAATGGAAATGAAACCTGTTGGATCAGACTGTTGCAACATCTCAGAGACCACAGTCCTGTTTATGTTGCTAAGGAAGCACTGAGCAGAAGCTAATACATCGATTTTAAAATACATATTTAGTGTAAATGTCCTGTCCATCGGTCCTGTGTCACTATGTGTTGGGGTTTATCTTGCAACTAGAGTTTCGGGGGGCTACGCCCCCCTCAACCCCAGCCGCGCACGGGGCCCAGCGTGGCCGCGTGTATATTGGGGTACTCAAATTGCTGGAGTAAAACTGTGGAAAAGAAAAAAAAAAAAAAAAAAATTTTGAAAAAAATATATTTTTGATGTTTGAGGGGGACCCCCGCGGACCCCCTGCTGGTCGACGGCCCCCCTGTGGAGTGTTGGGCCGCGCGGGGACCCCCCTGGAACATGGCGGACCCCTTCGGTGTATTTTTTTTTTTCATGAAGGTGGTTGCTTGTTTCTGGCGCTTGTTTTTAGAGAACCTGGCATGCCAACGACTTGGCAACCCGACTTGTTTGTTTTTGTGTTTGGGATGAACATGGCACGTGAAGGACGGACATAGTGTGATCGAGACATGAGTGAAGTGAAAGTAACGGCCTGGGTGGAACAAAGGAGGTACGTAAGAAGGGGGGGGGGGGGGGGGGGGGTTGAAGCAAAGGAGCTGCGTGTGTGTTGGTGTGGAGGAGATGGGCAGAGTGCAATGGCGGCGCAAGCCAGCGCATACGTTACACCAGAAATGGTATCTGGAGAAAATGGTGACCAAAAAAAAAGTTTTGAAAAAAAGGAAAAAACCCCCGCAGCGGCTGGCAGCTGTTGTGGTGATGAGGTCGTGCGCAGGGTAAACGGTACGAAGCTGCCTCCCCTTCCGTTTTGTCCGACATTTGGTGAGTAGAATTAATTATGTTGCGCGGTGGAAAAGCTGTAGTGAGCAGTGAGATGTCCCCTACGCGAGGCGTAAATTCAGCGCGGCCGCCGTGGCGAGTCAGTTGCCGACATGTGGTCTGGCGGTGCGTTGTTTATTCGATAACAGAGCTGTGGGGTGTCGCACCCAGGGTGCGGAAGTTGCTCGCCATTTATATAGTTAGATAATCACTGAACATGATCCTGTACATATTATAATCAATGTAAAAACATCATTGAAGAGTTCAAACACAACTTGGAACTCACACGATTTAATTCCATCAAATGTTGCACACGTAACAAAATCACTCACAGAAAAGTGTTTCTGCCCTAAAAAGAAAAAAAAAACATTAAAACATTTCGGGGGGAAATGTCACAGCAGGTCATCAAAGTCCAACATAACATAACACACCAAATATTATAATATTTTAAGGCAGGGGTCTTCAACGTTTTTCAGGCGCAAGAACCCCTTAGCTGAGAGAGAATGAAGCAGGGACCCCCACTACGTATAGGATTCATGTTAAATGTGTGTTTTCAGACATTTAACCACTTCAACCCTCAATACTTCGTAAACGTGACATTTGGTACTTGGTCTGCTCTTTTTCCCCTCTACATCAAACCTCTTGTGTCACAGGCGCGTTGTGAGCTTATAGATCTGCTATTTTCCCCCCAGAATATGGATGCGAGGGTTCAAGTGGTTAATGTAAAATTAAAAAAATAAAGACCCTATCACACAAATAGTTGAAAACCATTAAATCATCTCTATAGTTACTGAGAAATATCCACTTGAAGCTTGTTAGCATTTTGTTGCAATGCTAGTGGAAATTAATGGGTTCAGCTAGCCAGTAGATAGTGTCAAGTTGGCTGCTGTGTCAGTCATTCTGTATAGTAATTTAAAGATGCGATGTATGTGGCAGCCGGGTATGGTCTTGGTCAGTGGTTCCCAAACTGGGGGTTGGGACCCACAGGGGGGTCCCCAAATTATTTTGGGGGGACCGGGGGGGTCCACAGATGATTAGCTTAATGTGCAACATTGTTTTCTCACTCAACAGTAAACAAACCAACACATAGTATACTGTACGTGTAAACACAGGGTATCTGCACACTTCTTTACAAGTTACAATTTAAGGACTTTTAAAAGCTTTTTAAAACCAAATTGGCCAAATTGTCAAATATTACGTAAGAAAGAGGCAAACATTGTGCCGAATATTTATCTGTGGAAATGAGTCAAACTAAATGTAATGCCTCAACTCCTACAATTCCAAGTGCTTGTCAGGGTGGGGGGGTCCCCAGTTCAAATATGATTATTTTGGGGGGGTCACAGCCTGAAAAGTTTGTGAACCCTTGGTCTAGGGGCCATCTGTGAGCGGGGGAGGCAGGGTGTCTGCAGCAGATCAGGTGATGATGTCACAGGGTCAGGTTATACTGTATATACTATTTATTGTGTGTTCTAGCCGTGTCTGTCTGTTGTACTGAGACTGAGGTTCTGGATCAGAACGCAGTAGCAGAGAGCTTTGGCATCATATTTAACCTGCACACTGACACAATGACCACTGAAAGGTCTTTAAGTCCACAGCAATGTGGTGTGGATGGACAGAAGAGCTAAAGGCCGTGCGCCTGTTACCTCTGCTATCTGAAGAGTTAGCAGAGCCTATACCAGCAGGCTTCACTGTGCCCTCTCCTGGTCCAGAAGGGGTACTGCAGCATACTACATACTGGTACTGTATGCAAGGGAGTAGGCCTACACACCAAGCTCTGATGGACATGGACTGTATGCAGACCATGATCCACCAGCGCTTGGTTTGTCCAGAGGCTTTATTGGAGGCTCATCAGGTAAAGTTAAGGTGCATGCACAGCACAGTGATACTCATGAGTATCCTTTGGTGACCTTAATAAAATATTTTGGTGGTGAAAAAGCATAGAAAAAGCGTGCGTGTGTATCTGACTGCAGTGTGTGTTGCTCACCTGTTGAGTGTGTGTTTTCATGACAGTGTGTGTGTGTGTGTGTGTGTGTGTGTGTGTGTGTGTGTGTGTGTGTGTGTGTGTGTGTGTGTGTGTGTGTGTGTGTGTGTAGAGAGCTGCTGAGAAGCCTCCTCTCTGTGCAGATGTCAGCAGACGGGTGATGACATGAAGACAAGATGGAAGGATCTGACACATGGAAGAACAACATGAGAGAGAGAGAGAGACAGAGAGGGATTAAAAACCTGTGACGTTACCATGAGTTGTTGTGTGTCTACATGGTACGCTCACTAGATCAGCCACCAGGACACGGTCACAAGCTCAAAGGAGCAGTTCAGTGAACATAGGAAGTGAATAGAAACAGTGAGAGGCATGCAGATGTCTGTAGGACAGCTGGTGACAACATGTACGTCATATGACTCTAGTCTAGTGTACCCTACTCAGGCCTATCTCATTACAACAGGAAGCATTGCAGATAAGTTGATGATGTCTAAAAAGACAAATCCGATCTGATCGCTCGCAAATAACAGTGTGGACAGTCAGTCCTAAAGACCAGAGTTGAGAAACAAATCAGATGCGGCAAACATGGGGATCATATTTAAGAGAGGAATAAAAGTCAACGTGTCGCTAGCTTAGCCGTTGAAACGGCGTGATGTATTATTAAATAACTGTGCTCTGTTTGTCACATGAACACAAATCGAGCAACACCACGCAACACCACATAGTTACTCATTTGGCAGCTGCAATGTACACACACACACACACACACACACACACACACACACACACACACACACACACACACACACACACACACACACACACACACACACACACACACACTCACATGCACGCACGCATGCATGCACAAAAAAATGAAATCAAGGCTTAATAAATGTCACAGGATGAAAAATAGTGCATTTCTGATGAACCATTAATCTGGGTTTACAGTAGAATCATTTCATAACTCATCAAGGCTAAACGTGCATTAATTCATCCACAGAACCCACAGGAGAACACAGACATTGTGACATTGCTCCTACTGCTGTAGATGCTTGGAATATGAACAAACACCAAGAAAGTTCAAAAGTGTGTGTGGTTGACTTCCATGTTTTTGTGTTGCTTTCTCTGCCTTCATCCAAAGCCACATCACCTCCGGCCCCTGGAAATTACAACGATGCGGCTTGTGCCTAGCCTGATTATCAGACAGAAGCTGAAGAGGAGCTCACTCAGAGAGTGGGCGGGATCTATGGTCTGGAACCAGGCTAGCTTGTGCCCGTAGTGTTGGAACCATGACCTGTAGGCTACAGAGAGGGCCTCCTACTGTCAAACCGTGCTTGGGAACTTATGAATGAAGGGTGCCAAAATAAAATGCTAACACAATGGTCAACACCAAGTGGTCTGGGACCCCTCAATAACAATGTCCTACATTGGCCTTTGCCCAAGTCTTTGATGGCACACCACTCACTCACTCTGCATGGGAGCTGACTGTCCAGGACGCGTGACTCCATAGTCTAAACCAGTTGTGCATGATTGGCCAATACGCTTGTGCAAGGACGCGCTGTGATTGGCCAGTAGCCACTTTGAGTGACAGTTGGGGCAAACGCTCTCACCAAAACATTATTATGGGGCCAGGCTTCCAGCATGGACCCATATTGTTATTCGCATTATTCCATTTCTTCTTCTTCTGCCACTTTTGGCAGTTCTGGCTGAACCGTGCAGTCGCTTTTTATGAAACTCGGCCATATGATAGATGGTCATGAAAAACGATCAAGAAATAATTCTCACAATCTTTCGTCAAAAGGTGGCGCTATAGCACTCAATTGAAAAATGCCAACTTTGAACAGGTACAACTCATGCCGTGTTTGACCTACAGCCATGAAACTTCGATGCACACATGCGTCTCCTCATGCTGAACAACTTTCACACTCTGACTTTTGACCTCTGACCTTTAGATCTCCCACCATTTGGAATTATATGAAAAACAGTTAAAACCTATCTCCTCCTGGGATTTTTGAGTAATCTGCACGAAACTTTTTACACATGAACTTTGGACCTATACCAAAAAACGTTTGCAAAATATCTTCCATAAGTGAAAAAATGAAGCTTTAATGAGCCAATGAATATTGCAGTTTTATGACAATTATTCATCTGCCCCTAACACATACATGCAGACTTACCATTCTTTGAAACTTTGCAGAAATGTAAAGGGCCATTCCAAATATCACTGAAACCAATCTTACTCCAATTGGTCAAACGGGGGCGCTATAGCAATTTTTTGAAAATTGAAACTTTAAACAGGCAAAAGTCATGCCTCGTTTGGCCGACAGCCATTAGACCTGCTTACACATGTGCCTTGACTAATGAGGAACACATCTATCACGTTGACCAGTAAGCACCGCCCTTAGATTGTCCGCAATCTTGAGCAGTTTGAAAAACACTTAAACCCAGGATTTTTCAGCTATTTGCGTGAAACTGTATGATCTGTGTGATCTCCTTTTTCACAGGTTCTTGTCTGTTGGTGGCTTCTCGCTTAAATGTGTGCCCCACAACCTGAAGGTCACCAGTTCAAGCCTCACTTGGTGCAGACTTCATCTGAGTTGCATTTCACACAACATGACTATCAATGAATACATCTGCAATTGTTAAAGATAACATGAAATACTTAATTGAGTGTTTTTTACATACAGCTGATCTACAATCTCACAACTTTTCAGATAGCAATGAGAGTATGTTTTTTCAATGTATAACATACTTCATTGTGAAAATAGCCAATGTACAATCTGACAACTTTTAATGGTTTGTGAGCTTGTAGATCGGGTACTTTCACTAATTTTGGTTCTGAGGAGATGTACAATTTCTTCATTGGTAAATGGTTTGTGAACGAGTGATCTTAGTGTTAGTGAAACAGGGGCTTGGGTCATGACAGAAGGCAAGAGTTTGTGATCCTCAACAGACAATATCAGCCTGGACAAAGATATAGCACTATAGGTAGTGTTGCAGCTACCTAAGAGTGCTTCATGACCGTAAGGTTGCCGGTTCAAGCCTCACTTGATGCAGACTCATTTAAGTTGAAATGCAAAAAACATGACTCAATCTATTCCGTTTCCATGGCGCTCTCTCTCTCTCTCTTCAATCTATTCCATTTCCATGTCTTTCTCTTCAATCTATTCCGTTTCCATGTCTCTCTCTCTGTCTCTTCAATCTATTCCGTTTCCATGTCTCTCTCTCTGTCTCTTCAATCTATTCCATTTGTCTCTCTCTCTGTCTCTTCAATCTATTCCGTATCTATCTATCTCTTCAATCTATTCCGTATCTATCTATCTCTTCAATCTATTCCGTCTCTCTCTCTCTCTCTCTCTCTCTCTCTCTCTCTCTCTCTCTCTCTCTCTCTCTCTCTCTCTCTCTCTCTCTCTCTCTCTCTCTCTCTCTCTCTCTCTCTCTCTCTCTCTCTCTCTCTCTCTCTCTCTCTCTCTCTCTCTCTCTCTCTCTCTCTCTCTCTCTCTCTCTCTCTCTCTCTCTCTCTCTCTCTCTCTCTCTCTCTCTCTCTCTCTGGCCATAGCTGAGTGGTTAGTGAGCCCGCCTAGGGAGCCAGAGACTCTGGTTGCCCCAGGTACGATTCCAGGCCAGGTCAGCAAATGTGTCGATGAAATGAAATTTGTCCCTGAGCAAGACTCTTAACCCCTAATTGCTCACAGGCACTCATTGGAAACAAGACCGCAAGGACTTTCATGAACTGACCTGTTAAAGGAATTATCATTTCTCTCTCCTGGCCCCATATTATCGCTGCTTGCAGCTATATTTTACTATTCTGTCCCTATCGGTACATAACTCGAACGGCGCTGAGTCGACTAGCAGACCATTGGCCGGTCGACGCGGGCACTCGCGCCTGGAGGCGCTCGGGCGCGTCTCCTCGGCCTCAAGGTCTGCTGAGTCGGCGCGCCTCCGTCATGGTCCAAAACTATACTTTATCGGCGAAAAGAAATAGTCTGCGGTTGTTTGAAAAAGGCACTTCCGCGTTGGCCACAGAAGGGGGCGTGTTTATAGCACAACTGGTTTAGACTTTGTAATGTCGCGTCCAGCACCACACCAAGGCCATTGGAACCGAAGCCACCAGGGAGTTATATGTCTCTGGAAATGTTTAAATCCTCCATGGGGGAGGACTTACCTGGGTCAGAAGAGAAGCTCAGTCTGGGCTTGGTTCATCTTGAGGTGGTGAGAAGATCCACTGTGAGGATGTCAGCCAGACGTGCAGCGATGTGCTCTTCCACCTGAGTGGCAGAGGGGGGGGGGGGGGGGGGCAGCCATAGAGTGGTTAGTGAGCCCGTCTGGGAAGCCAGAGCCCCTGGTTGTCCCAGGTTTGATTACAGGCCAAGGGCCAGCAACGTGTGTCCCTGAGCAAGACTCTTAACCCCTAATTGTTCCCTGAGCGCCGTAGAAGTGGCTGCTCACTGCTCCTAGTGCAGTGGTTCTCAAACTTTTTCATCTCAAAAGGACCCCCAAATTGACACTTATTAGCCCGCGGACCCCCATTTCAAAATGTATGCCAGGGACCCCCATAAGAGAAGATTTTTCACTGCCAGCTACCAGTGATTCTCAACCATTTTAATTTCAAGAGGACCCCCAGTTTACATGCATTAGGCTACGGACACCCATTTAATGGCATTTATATCCCTGGGACCCCAATTTATATTGTAAAATCAATGTTAATTTAACTCTGAGTGTACAAATGGAACCAAATGGACCCTAACGGGTCCATTTGGTTCCATTTGTACACTCTCAGAGTTACAGACACACAAGGGTCCATTTGGTTCCTAACTATCCTCCATTTAGCTGGGGACCCCCTGGAACCCCCTCAGGTACCCCTGGGGGTCCCCAGACCCCACTTTGAGAACCAATGTCCTAGTGGTTATAGGATGGGTAACTGCAGGGGGAAAATTTCATGAAAAAGTGCAAAAAGTGACAAAAGAAACCCCAAGGAGAGGGGACTATAATTCTCTCTATACGATAGCTTGTGAACAGAGATGATGAAAAGTACAGATCCCTGGGGGACCCCGGTTAGGGAGGATGAAAGCAAACATTCTCAAGAAACCTGGTACTGTAGGTCGAGTCAGTCAGGTAGGAGGAGAACCACTTTAGTGCCGTCCCAGCGATGCCGAGGTCAGCAAGGGTGTCCAGGAGCAGCTGGTGATAGATCTTGAACCCCAGCATCCATATTAAAAGAATGGCTGATCTACAAGCTCACAATGCTTCGCATTGTGAGCTTGTAGATCGGCAATTTTTGGCAACAGCATGTGGTGTACATGGGGGGGAAAAAGCTGTCCAATTACAGAGCATTGTGAGCTTGTAGATCGGCTATTTTTGGCAATATTTGGTGTAGATGGGGAGGGGGGGTCCAATTACAGTGTAGTTTACCAAGTCTGGACTAGAAGGTTTAAGTGGTTATGTTTTGTGTCAACCTATTACAAGTTGGGAGTGAGTAACAGGGAATGTTGGAAACGCAATAGGCCTACAAACAGGGTTCCTGAAGCATCAAATGTCTGACACCACTGCAACTTGCATGTATAAACAAGGACATACTCAACCTCACAAACAGACAGTCCAGTAAATAGCTGTGAGGACACACAATTAACTCAAAAGGTCACAGCTGGGAACCCCAGGTGGAATCACTAGTCCTTCAATCAAGGCACAGAGAGTGCAGAGGTGGAGCAGGAGAAGGCCAGGGAGGGGAGATATACATTGTATGGGGCTCTGTGGCTAATGCATCATACATTTTGGAAATTGAAAAAGGCTGAGATATAAATGAATGAATTAGTTTATTCAAACATAAATTGATTGGGTAAGGCACATACCACTCATTGGCTCTGATGCAGCCTGACAGTGAGTCGTGGGTTCGATTCCCAAGCCCAATGGCCTTTGCTGTGTGTTACTCACTGCCTCTCTCTCCCCCCTTGTTTCCTGTCCTATCTTCACTGTACTATCCTAAATAAAGGCAGAAAAGCCCCCCCCCCAACATAAATGAAAATACATGAACAGAAGCATAAAAAAACAACAGAGACACTTTCATTTACCTCAGGATGTGGACATGAGCAGAGCAGCCATGGTCCAAAAACAGTTTACACAGCTTTGAAGAGAGAAACAGTTCATACTCAACTATTTTAATCCTTCTCATATTACCCCCAATAACTATCACGGCAATGAGGAGAATTTACAGTACACTCATCACTCTTTGGGTTTGTTTCATTTGACTCTGTGTAAGTCAGTAACACTGAGAAATGCAAAGCCACACATGTATCAGTCACAGTATTTAAAGTGCCTGGTCGTTCAAACTATTTTCCTCCGAGGTGGAAAGACTGGTGATGCGAGGTTATTCAAACTCTACAGGATCACACAGATCATGTGACAAAATGGTAGGGTTTTCAGAGCCAGTAAGAAGAAATACAATCCAATGGTGCCCTCTAGTGGTTCATATTGTCCATGAACTTATTTAACCTGCCTGCACACATGACGACACACACACGCACAAACACACGCACACGCACACGCACACGCACACGCACATGCACACACACTATGTGCAATATTGTTTAGAAAAGGGAAATATCACCAAAATCATTTGGAAAGTAAAGCAGAGGTCAGTATTTAGTTGGTTTGGTATATATTAAAGCTGCACTATGTCACTTTCCTCTTCTACCCCGGATTTGAACCTGGTTTCCTGCACAAGTGCTGATATGTTTTACCACTGAGCTAATAGAGCCTTCCTGCTTGCTCAGGGGATAAATGTAATCTTTACCATCAGGTCAAAATTCATGTCAGATCCTGTGTCTAGGTGAGACATGACCTTTGACACGATCTAAACATCTCAATAGAAGAGCAGAGAGACAAAATACAACCACCCCAATTGTATAAGTCATACTATATTAACATACTCTACCATACAGACTGGACAAAATTACATTTTAATCATACTTTTTTTTTTTTACACGGTTCTGCTATACACTGTTGATACAAATGGACCCTTGTGCGTCTGTAACTCTGAGAGTGTACAAATGGAACCAATTTGGTTCCATTTGTACACTCTCAGAGTTAAATTAACATTGATTTTACAATATAAATTGGGGTCCCAGGGCCAGGGTTAAATTAACATTGATTTTACAATATAAATTGGGGTCCCAGGGCCATTAAATGGGTGTCCGTAGCCTAATGCATGTAAACTGGGGGTCCTCTTGAAATTAAAATGGTTGAGAATCACTGGTAGCTGGCAGTGAAAAATCTTCTCTTATGGGGGTCCCTGGCATACATTTTGAAATGGGGGTCCGCGGGCTAATAAGTGTCAATTTGGGGGTCCTTGAGATGAAAACGTTTGAGAACCACTGCACTATAGCACCTATGAGCTACAGTCCAACACCGGTCCTTCCCAAAAGTACACTGCTGCGGCCTTATGCTCCATCTACAGGAATTCAAGTCAAGTAGGAAATAAGGACATAATACAGCATAAAGGAACACAAGGAAATATTAAAGTAATATCAATTAAAGAGAACTAAGACACCAGGAAAGCACGATGAACCGTAGTCAAAACAGAACACATGCCATTTTGATGCATAGGCTAAATCTCTATTTTCTTTCTTTTTTTCTTCTTCCCTCAAGCAGGCGGCCAACCTGTACAGACATGCAGATGGACTAAAAATAATTAACCACGTCCTGTGTAGCATTTACCATTTCAGAAGGCACGTGAAGACGTTTAGCAGCATCCTGTCAACAAGAGAGAGGTGTGCATTTACTGTCAAATCACCTGATGATGATGAGATAAGACAACCGACACACACGTATGGGATGATAGCCGTGATAACAAGCCCATTCAATAGAATGAGAACGTGTGTATCGGCTGCATAAGGAGAGCTGACGTGACAAAAAAAACAACAACATTTGTTAGTCAGAAAGTGTCCAGTGGAGTTGTAGTTCAGACTAAAGTGTGACTGGATCCTCAGAGATGGTTCAAACACTGATGCTGTTCACCGTGTTGGTCTGGAGCTCAGGTACGACTCTGTTTTATTGACATAATTGTTGATTGATGTGGGTTTATTTTTTTTACATTTATTGGGAGGCCTCATACAGTGTGCCACCGATGTGACCTCAAGACATTATAAACATTACCAGTGGTGTAAAGCAGTGGTTCTCAACCTTTTCAGGCTGTCGACCCCCCACAAATAATCATATTTGAACTGGGGACCCCCCACCCTGACAAGCACTTGGAATTGTAGGAGTTCAGGCTTTACATTTAGTTTGACTCGGTTCGACAGATAGATACTGTATTGTGAAAATAGCCGATCTACAAGCTCACAGCGCCTCGTCGGCTATTTTTAAAATGTTTGCCTCTTTCTTATATAATTTGACTATTTGTCCAATATTGGCCAATCTTTATAGTATAGTTTGTTGATTACTTTTGATGCAGTCATGGTATTTTTCTTTTCTTTTTGAGGTATTAAAAAGGTCTTAAAAGTCCTTAAATTGTCACTTCACTGTCATCTGGGGACACCCCTCCAATGTACTTATTTTGAAATTATGAGCAGCAGGCGCTTGGAGCGAGTCAAAGGAAGGTCTCCTGAATCTCCTGTTGAGCTGTGAAAGTTTAAGTGGCGAAGAGAATGAGAAACTCCCCCCTCCTAGTAGTTACTGTTCAAGTGCCCTTGAGCAAGACCCTGTACCACCAAAATGTCTAGGCTACAGGTGCCTCCTGTTTCAGTAAATAAAAGACAGGTTGACGGCAGAAACCTCAGAGAACCATGACTTATATCACTTGTTTTCAACATCGGGTCTGGGGTCCTCCATCTGTCCAAATTAACCCTTACGGGTCTGTAACTCTGAGAGTGTACAGATGGAACCAAATGGGCCTGTGTACACTCTAGTTGAATTAAAACAGATACTTTTACAGTGTAGTTAGGGGTTCCAAAGAAAAAACAAAAACAAAAACATTCCATTTGTACACTCTCCATTGTGATTCATCCGTAAAATGAATACATTTCCTTATATTTACAGTAGAGGGAATATTGTGTATCACACAGGCGTTATGTTTTTGTGTTGTCCATCTGTCCGTCCGTCGCATTATTGTTAACACAATATGTCAGGAACGCCTGGAGGGAATTTCCTTACAATTGGACTCAAGGATGAATTAACTGATTAGAAATAGGTAATCAAATGTCAAAGGTCAAGGTCTCTGTGACCTAGACTGTATGATTCTGGACACACATGGGTGTAAACGGCAAATGGTTTGCGGAGGCATACAACTGCCATGCTTTCTATGTAAATGATGGTTCTGTCTTTGTAGTCAGAGCTAGCAACACTCTACCAAATACAATTATCACAAACTCTGGCTGTGTGACAAACAACAACATTTTCTCACTTTCAAGCCGTTTAAACTTAAAGGAATCACTTTGAACATTGAAACTCAGATAAAGGACATCTTCTCCCATATTTAAAGATATAAACTACCTGCTGTATTGATAGAGAGGATCCATATACTTCATGTTAGAGTGACACTGTTATTTTCTGATGTTACTCCCCAGCTCTCCAGGCTGAACAAACACAGAACTCAACAGGTAAACAACAATGACAGAAATTACTAAATATGTTACATATATTATATAAGATTTATTCTAATGAAAGCAATATTACTTTTGTACAGTTCACTCTCTTCTAGTGTCTGATGTTGTCAGGTTGGCGGGAGAAACCAACACTCTCTCTCTGTCTCTCTGTCTGTCTGTCTGTCTGTCTGTCTGTCTGTCTGTCTGTCTGTCTGTCTGTCTGTCTGTCTGTCTGTCTGTCTGTCTCTGTCTCTGTCTTTGTCTCTCTCTCTCTCTCTCTCTCTCTCTCTCTCTCACTCTCTCTCCCTCTCTCTTTTTTTTCTCTCTCTCTATCTTTTTCTCTGTCTGTCCGTCCCTCCCTCTCTCTCCCCAGACACTGTGAGGTTGGTGAATGGCACTAGTTTGTGTTCAGGCAGAGTGGAGGTGAAGTCTAATCAGTCGTGGGCCTCAGTGTGTGAAGGGGACTTTGACCAGCAGGACGCAGAGGTGGTCTGTCGGCAGCTAGGCTGTGGGGCTCCTTCAGTCCTCCAGGGGACGCTCTATGGAGAAGTGAGGGCTCCTTTCTGGACCAAAGAGTTCCAGTGTGAAGGCAATGAGTCTGTTCTCCTGGACTGTAGAACCTCAGGCTCAAATAGAAACATGAGCTTGCCTAACAAGGCGGTTGGACTCACATGCTCAGGTAAAAATACAAAACATTCTCTTGGTTTTAAATATTATTTCATAATGAGAGAACTTTTTGTTTTTACTGCTTACTCTCTTGTCTCTATACAGAGCCTGATGGTGTCAGGTTAGAGAGAGGATCCAGTAGCTGTAGAGGTATACTGGAAATGAAACACCAGGGAGAGCAGAGACCAGTGATTAGTTGGTCTGACTGGAACCTGAAGTCATCATCTGTTGTGTGTAGACAGCTGGACTGTGGCTCTGCTGTTTCAACAGAATGGTGGCTTGATGGGTCAACACATCGACCCGTGTGGTTGACTACAACTTCTTGTGTAGGGTCTGAGTCCTCACTGACAGATTGTGTAACGAAGGAGTCTGGTACATCCCATGCCAGCCTGGGGGTGGTTTGTTCAGGTAAGACAATTACTTCAACAATATCATTAATGTCTAAAGTCTGTTATTGCATCTATCTCTCGATCTATCTACTGAGTGAGCCATCGATGAATCATGATGGTGACAGTACTGTATCACTATCTTTTTTGTTTTTATAAAATATTTGTTGTAAAATTAATTTTTAACTTTGTTAAAAAGAGGAAGACACGCATGTACAACAATAGTAAAAACAGAGCTGCTAGTTCTATGCTGTATTAAAAATGTGTGTGTGTGTGTGTGTGTGTGTGTGTGTGTGTGTGTGTGTGTGTGTGTGTGTGTGTGTGTGTGTGTGTGTGTGTGTGTGTGTGTGTGTGTGTGTGTGTCTCTCTCTCTCTCTCTCTCTCTCTCTCTCTCTCTCTCTCTCTCTCTCTCTCTCTCTCTCTCTCTCTCTCTCTCTCTCTCTCTCTCTCCCCCTCCATCCCCAGACACTGTGAGGTTGGTGAATGGGACTAGTTTGTGTTCAGGCAGAGTGGAGGTGAAGTCTAATCAGTCGTGGGTCTCAGTGTGTGAAGGTGACTTGGACCAGCAGGATGCAGAGGTGGTCTGTAGGGAGCTTGGCTGTGGGGCTCCTTCAGTCCTCCAGGGGGCGCTCTATGGAGAAGTGGAGACTCCAATCTGGACCACAGAGTTCCAATGTGAAGGCACAGAGTCTGCTCTCATGGACTGTAGAACCTCAGGCTCAACTAGAAACACCAGCTCACCTGACACGGCTGTTGGACTCACCTGCTCAGGTAAAAGACACACTCTTGGTTTAAACATTTTTTTATAAAGAAAGTTTTATTATTTTTGTACTGCTGACTCTCGTCTCTATACAGAGCCTGATGATGTCAGGTTAGTGGGAGGAACCAGTAACTGTAATGGTAAACTGGAAGTGAAACACCAGGGAGAGTGGAGACCAGTGGACGGTTGGTCTGACTGGAACCTGAAGTCATCAGCTGTAGTGTGTAGACAGCTGGACTGTGGCTCTGCTGTTTCAACAGAAAGGATATCTGGTTCTACACGTAAACGTGGGTGGTGCATTATATCTTCCTGTGTTGGGTATGAGTCTTCGCTGAGGGAATGTGCGCTAAAGGATTTTGGTGATTTCACTGACAGACTGAAAGTTATCTGTTCAGGTAAAACAAATCTATCTATCTATCTATCTATCTATCTATCTATCTATCTATCTATCTATCTATCTATCTATCTATCTATCTATCTATCTATCTATCTATCTGTCTGTCTATCTGTCTGTCTATCTGTGCATGCATGCATGCGTGTGTGCGTGCTAACAGGACTTGTGGTTGCTGTTCTTACAGTGCAGTTATCATAGGTTGTCATCCTGATACCACAATGTCAGGCCATCTTTGCCATGTTTGAATCATGATAGTGTCACTTTAGCCCTGTATTAACCCTCTCTTTCTTTCTCTCTCTCTCTCTCTCTCTCCCCCTCTTTCTCTCTCCCCCTCTCCCCCCCCCCCCCCCCCCCCCCCCCCCCCCCCTAGTGAATGGGACTAGCTTGTGTTCAGGCAGGGTGGAGGTGAAGTCTAATCAGTCGTGGGTCTCAGTGTTTGAAGATGACTTTGACCAGCAGGATGCAGAGGTGGTCTGTAGGGAGCTTGGCTGTGGGGCTCCTTCAGTCCTCCAGGGGGCGCTCTATGGAGAAGTGGAGACTCCAATCTGGACCACAGAGTTCCAGTGTGAAGGCAACGAGACTGTTCTCCTGGACTGTATAATCTCAAACTCAACAAGAAACAGTTCCTCACTTAATATGACTATTGAACTCTCATGCTCAGGTAAAAGAAAAATGATGTATCTATCTATCTATTTTACAGTATATTTGAGAAAACAGTACATTTGAAAAATAAGTGCTTGTTTTGAGGCATGGGTTGCCGCCGCCGCCTGGACAGGGCTTACAGTCACAAAATGTCCCTCGGACAAAGAATCCTATTTATTTTTTATTTTACTTTTGTTCTCCCCCTCCCTCCTGGGGGGGTTCTAAGCTAAGGGAACTTTATAATGGAAGAAATATTTGGCCCAATGCACTAAGCTGGTCGTAAATAACGTGTAAATAAAGTGACTAGGAGGGTGTATTTTCTCTAAGCAAAAACCGACTGTTATGACCCCTAGTCTAGGGTTAGGGGAAGCAACTTAAATGCATAAGGACAATTGGAATGTAAAATTGAATATATATTTGTTACAAACAAATTCAGGAATAGTACCAAAAATAGACAATAAATTGCAAAGGAAACCTAATCTAACCCAAATAACTAGAGAACTGAGGTGGTCATGGCCCAGTCTTTCTCAAGGCTTCCAGAGGCAGGTTAGGAAAACACAGACTTTTGATTTGAGGTGAAAGGAGACAGAAGTGATTCTCTGCTGCCGAAGCTGACAGTCCTCTGATCAGCAATGTTTGAGAGCCAGGTTGTGTCAGCCAGCCAATCCACTGCCTGTGTCACAGGCCTGTGTCACAGGCAGTGCCTGTGTCACAGGACCAATTTCTCCACAGCAGCAGGCAGTCTCCAGCAATCAACAGTCTCATAACCCCACAGTCCATTATCTATTGCTCCACGCCCCATTTAAGACCATAAGGTGACCGGAAACAAACAAAAACCTACGCAACTCTCCAAAAGGGACATATCTACTGTACAAGCTTATAACGTGGATTAAACGTTTATAAATTAAAAAACCGACTCTCGCGTGAAATGACAAAGTTTGTTTACAAAGTTTAACTTCACGACCAAACACTTGAAATGGACATTATAAGCCTTTTCTACTGAACAATCGCTCACTCACCTTAGCCGAGGTAAAAAGATGATGCAGATGATGAAAGCCTAATTGCAAAAACGGTAAAAAAAAAAAAAAAAAAAAGGCAGAAGGAACTAATAATTCAGCTCTAAACGCATCATATCTATAATATGCATCCAAGCAATGGATCGTTGACATATTCTTCCTTTCTTTTTTATATGTGTTGACAAATGTTGGGCATATAAATATTTTATTTGAGGTTTGGCACTGTCGCAATAGATTTTTTCATGAAGATTAAGGCACAGTAATGACATATACGCAAGCTGTGTAAGTCAGCCTCGGAGCAGACTTAAGAAAGAGCAGACCTCCCACAAAATTATCAGACAAATAAAATTTGTGAATCAACTTGATTTTAGAACTTTTAATTTAGGAAATGCCGGTACATTCAAAATATGCTTAGTGAATCGGGCCAATTATGTTTTTGTCTCTGCACAGAGTCTGATGATGTCAGGTTGATAGGAGGAACCAATAACTGTACTGGTATACTGGAGATGAAACACCAGGGAGAGTGGAGACCAGCGGTTGGTTGGTCTGACTGGAACCTGAAGTCATCAGCTGTAGTGTGTAGACAGCTGGACTGTGGCTCTGCTGTTTCAACAGAAACTAGTTCTGGTTTTAAACTTCATCCTGTATGGTGGATAAGGTCTTATTGTGTTGGGTCTGAGTCTTCGTTGACAGAGTGTGGAATAAAGAAGTCTGCTACTTCCACTGTCAGACTAGAGGTGAACTGTTCAGGTAAAACAAGACATTGACAGTCTATGTATGTACAGTATACAGTGTATGTATACAGTGTATGTACAGTATGTATGTATGTATGTATGTATGTATGTATGTATGTATGTATGTATGTATGTATGTATGTATGTATGTATGTATGTATGTATGTATGTATGTATGTTGCACTGTCTGCTGTTT
The DNA here is from genome assembly GCF_963454915.1 of Gymnoscopelus microlampas. Taxonomy (NCBI): domain Eukaryota; kingdom Metazoa; phylum Chordata; class Actinopteri; order Myctophiformes; family Myctophidae; genus Gymnoscopelus; species Gymnoscopelus microlampas. Next base: position 9,245,205 of record NC_139961.1, on the reverse strand, counting down.
TTTTCTCTCTCTTTAAACTATGAATTATGCCTTTGGTATTTTATTTATACGTAGATTGTTATATATTTCTATCATTTATTTATTGGTACAAGCTTCAGAACCAGCAGTATAATACCCAAGATGCACTGTACCAACAGCCAGAGCTGAATGAAGCTAAATTGTTGGTTAAAATAGATGTGATAGACAATAGGTTAGAAATTGTCATGTTTAGTGTTATGTTGGACATGGCTAATTTATTTTCGAAGGCATATGGTCCTTTTTCAAGGCCATTTTGCCCCAAGACACTGTTCATTTTGAACCATGGTGTGAAGTTAGAAATGATTGTTGGACTCATTTGCTCAGGTAAAATACAAAATAAATTACTTTATAATGAAACTAATGTAATTACTAATTACTTACTGCAAACTCTCTTGTCTCTGTCCAGAGTCTGACGATGTCATGTTGGTAGGAGTAACTGATAACTGTACTGGTAAACTGGAGTTTGAACGCTTTGGAGCATGGATACTGCTGATTCGTTTGTCTGACTGGAACCTTAAGTCTTCATCTGTAGTGTGTAGACAGCTGGACTGTGGCTCTGATGTTTCAACAGAAACTAATTCTCCTTCTACACTTCAACCTGTATGGAGGATTACATCTTCCTGTGACAACTATAATAACAGTAATCTTTACAGTCTCTAATTTCATCTATCTATCTATCTATCTATCTATCTATCTATCTATCTATCTATCTATCTATCTATCTATCTATCTATCTATCTATCTATCTATCTATCTACAGTATCTATAGATAAAACCTCTCAGCTACTGCTGCCTACAGGCTGATTTCAGAGACTCTTATCTGGTTGCCTAGGTCGAGGGTTCCCTAACCTTTCAGGCCGAGATCCCCAAAATATTCGTATTTGAACTGGGGACCCTGACAAGCACTACAAGCTCACAACGCAACGTTGTGAGCTTGTAGATCGGCTATTTTAAAAAACAAATTCCCCTTTCTTATTTTACAATTTGGCCAATGTTTGACTGGTATTTATAGTATAGTGTGTTGATTACTTTTGATGCAGTTATGGTGTTTTTTCTTTTCTTTCTTTTTTTTTTTGAGGTATTAAAAAGGTCTTAAAAGTCCTTAAATTGCCACTTCACAAACATGTACTGTAGGGTCCCGACCCACAGGTTGAGAACCACTGACCTAGGTAAATGTGTAGGGGGAGTGCAGAAAACCTCTCAGCTGCTGCTGTCTACAGCCTAATTTCAGAGATTGTTATCTGGTTGCCTGGGTAACCGAGTAAACATGCCCTTATCTGGCACCGCTATCAACAGTACATCTGTTTTGATGCTCTTCAGCTTTTTGATGCAAGTCAGCAATTCTCAAATGCAGTGGTGGAAAAAGTACTCACATCTTTTACTTACGTGAAAGTATCAATATATATCAAAGATTCATGAAATCAAAATGCACTAACTATTGGCATTAAAATATACTTAGTACCAAAAGTAAAAAATACTCATTATGCAGAATGTCCCATTTTCACAAGTTATCATATGCCTACATTTTTACATTATTTTTTTTTTGAAAATAGCAGATCTACAAGCACACAACATGTCACATCACAACGTGTTGTGAGCTTGTATATCTGCTATTTTCAAATAGCCAAAGTTTAAGTAGGGCTGAAGTGGTTAATGCATGTTTTGTAATAATAATCAAAATCTAGTGACTAAAGTTTTCAAATAATTGTAGGCTAGTGGGGTAAAAGTATTTGTACATATATTGGCCTAACTCCCTAGTGTGACTTAGGCCAAATTATTTACTGATTTAGGCCATTTTGTAATTATTTTTGCTTTTTTTTTTGGTCTAAGTCAGATTTAATCCTATTTAAATCTATTTAAATCTCTTATGTTACATAACTGACAGACAGTGTTATTTCTATTTAAATAGTCATAATTTGTTATAAACATTTTGGGTGAAATGATTAATAAATATCATATAGTTTTGTTTTGGATCAGTTTTTTATTTTTCCTGAAAAACTTGAAAAACAATGACTTAGGCAATTAGTTTAGCAAGGCGACGATTTTATAATTGTCTTTCTACGTATATAGAGGTACAGTAAAACAACTTGTCTCTGATGAGTCCATACACATCTATAATGGATTCATCTAAACTTTGATACAATGTAATAAAGAGTGCAGACTAGCCAACACCAACTCGGGACTCCTGAATTGTTGCCCTCCAAACCCTCCTGTCTAGCATCAGGGACTTGAGCTCTGCCGTGTTGTTAGCTTTGCTGTCGCATAGTAGTTTTTATACGTAGGTGGTACGCCTCTTTCCTTTCCTGGCTTTGCCCTGGACACTGGAAGCCACCGAGTGTCAGTTTGCTTGCCACCAGTTCTGGGTGCCTAACGCACTACACAGTGTCCAGCCATCCTTCTCTCTCTGACCTTGTCTGTGACCCGTGGTAGGTCCCCATATAGTTCCACTTATCTGATGTGGTCCTCCCATGTGTCACCTAGTGCCATTCGCAGCATTCTTGTGTAGATTCCATCCAGGGCCCTTTCCTGCTGTGCTGTGAGTGTCCATATCTCGGGCCCATACGGCAGTGCTGACTCCACTGTAGCCATGAGCAGCCGCCGGGAGGTCTTCTCCCACATCATATTTCCACACTCTCTACAATTACAATTGTCTGTCTGTCTGTCTCTGTCTCTGTCTCTCTCTCCCCAGACACTGTGAGGTTGGTGAATGGGACTAGTTTGTGTTCAGGCAGAGTGGAGGTGAAGTCGAATGAGTCGTGGGTCTCAGTGTGTGAAGGTGACTTTGACCAGCAGGATGCCGAGGTGGTCTGTAGGGAGCTTGCCTGTGGGGCCCCTTCAGTCCTCCAGGGGGTGCTCTATGGAGAAGTGGAGACTCCAATCTGGACCACAGAGTTCCAGTGTGAAGGCAACGAGTCTGTTCTCCTGGACTGTGGAACCTCAAACTCAACTAGAAACACCAGCTCACCTGACAAGGCTGTTGAACTCACCTGCTCCGGTAAAAGACAAACTATTGTTTAGTGTGAGCGACATTGTATAAGAGACTGTAAGTGACTAGTTAGGGAGTACAGTTGTCACGCGACGTGAGGCTGCAGGCCAGGGCTTCTGCCCCTGGCTCTCTGCTGTTGCTATGATGCTGTTGATGATTGCTGAATAAACCGAATCATGATAGAACCTGGGAACCTGACGTCTTCTCTTCTCCTCCACTTCTTTATTACATCTACCAGCCTGCTAACCGCATTTTATGCCTCATCTGACACGACAGTTTGTATTATTTTATAATGAAATATTACTTTTTGTATGGCTTACTCCTTTGTTTCTTTACAGAGCCTGATGATGTCAGGCTGGTGGGAGAAACCAGTAACTGTACTGGTATGCTGGAGATAAAACACCAGGGAGAGTGGAGACCAGTGGTTGGTTGGTCTAACTGGAACCTGAAGTCATCAGCTGTAGTGTGTAGACAGCTGGACTGTGGCTCTGCTGTTTCAACAGAAATTAGCTCTGGTCCTACCCATGGATGGAGGATTACACCTTATTGCACTGGTTCTGAATCTTCACTGGGGGAGTGTGTCATAATGGAGACTTATAGTTTAACAAGGACACACTGGAATGCAGGTACACCAAGCGTGATCTGTTCAGGTAATGCAATCAACAATAACAGCATTTTTTACAATATGTTGGGCCTACTCCACAAGATCATATAACATGTAGATCATATATCATGAACGCAACATCCAGTCAAACCCAAATTGGAATGTCACGTGGAGGGGCTCCGGTAGAGAGCTTTCACTTCTGACAATTAGGGGCGCCAAGAATGTGCAAAGTTTAACCGTATGTCACAGAAATGCTATTTCTCCAGGCAGCTTCCTCAGGTCCTGATGGCTGCAACCCACAACTTGCACAGCTCTGATATATCCACTTCACTGAGCCCTAATTTCTTTATCTTTTATATTAATAATAATAATAATATCTCAAATGTATACAGTGCTTTTCTAAGCACCCAGAGACGTCTAATTGTTAATTTAGGAGTGCAGTAAAACTACCTGACAGTCACATGTGTTTAGAATTACATATACATGTACCTGTACATCCACAATGGATTCATGTATTCTCTATAGATTAATACAATAAACTTAAATTCTACCACCCCTCTCTCTCTCTCTCTCTCTCTCTCTCTCTCTCTCTCTCTCTCTCTCTCTCTCTCTCTCTCTCTCTCTCTCTCTCTCTCTCTCTCTCTCTCTCTAGACACTGTGAGGTTGGTGAATGGGACTAGCTTGTGTTCAGGCAGAGTGGAGGTGAAGTCTAATCAGTCGTGGGTCTCAGTGGATGAAGGTGACTTTGACCAGCAGGATGCAGAGGTGGTCTGTAGGGAGCTCGGCTGTGGGGCTCCTTCAGGTCTACAGGTGGCGCTTGAGGAGGAATTTTACGTTTGTAAGTTGACATTTCAATACAGACAAGTGGGGTGTCAAAGAACCCCCCACATGTTCTTTGATCATGGACAAATGGTAGCCTGTTGTCCCTCTATCTGATGTAAATGTAAATTAGACTTCACACGCACACACACACACACACACACACACACACACACACACACACACACACACACACACACACACACACACACACACACACACACACACACAAATCTATGATATCTTTCATCCTTGTCTTGATTAGTTTAACAGAGACTAGATGCTTCTTAATGTATTATATGATTGATAATACATTCTGCAATACCTTTGTTGGGATTATTCCCTCTGCTATTTGAGTGCAATTGTCAACCACATGTATTTGTTATATGATGCCATCTGTCATGTAGGTGTGAATTATCGGTCAACTCCCATTTAGGGGAGTAACCAAGCGGGTATAAATACTGTAACTTGCCATGACTCTGTATGTTGTCATTCTCGCATGTCAGCCTAGTGCTGACATGAGACTGCATCCGGCTATTATTGACCGTAATCAATAAACTTCTGATAGACCACTTTCGAGCTTGTCTGGTTCCTGAACATTCTCACATCATGCCTCCAAAAGTGCTTAAGAATTTCAGCCATATCATTTGGTGTCAGAAGTGCGTCCAGTGTTTGTGCGCTCAGGAGGACGAAACCGCATGGAACACTTCATCCTGTCTTTTGGTGACCCGAGCAGCCAGCGGATCTTCTGTCCTCCGAGTCCACAACGCCTGGAATTCAAAGAACCTGTGGCTACAGCACTAAAGCGGTGAGAATATTCTGTTTTCCAAACTTTTAAACAAGTTATGCTTATTTATCTTGATTTTCTTGAAATCTTCAGTACAATTGCAAGCCAGTTAATAGTGAATATATTCTAATATATCTACAAGATATTAAGTACAAGAAATTGACTGAGTATTTACAGAAAAGAAGATAATTAGCCTGGTTATCGTACCCGAAAGTGGTTTACTACGTTCCTCAATGGGAGTTATAAATAGTTCCTGCCAATTAAGAAGTTAAAAAAAAAAAAAAAAAAAAAAAAGGGGGAGGGTTAAGATGAGTGTATATATTTTTTGGGACAATGGTTATGTCCCTAACTATTGATTAGAGTTAACTATTGATTAGAGTGGCCTTTTGCAAATTAAATTTTTGATTTTTAGTTGGGCTAAAATAATAAGTTGGTGATCCTTATCACAGCTTTTAGGTCTGAATTTTTAGCTACCTGTATTTTGGTGTTCTCCCAGGCGCATGCATATACCGGTGTTGTGTGTGGGTGGGAGAATAATGAAATATAGAATACTTTTTAAATCTACATTAGTTAGGCCCCATTTGTTGTTTCACATGAATGGGGGCTCTGAACCATCACAGGTCGACAAACTGCAGTTGTTTATCTGTGATGTGAAGAGTTTTTATCATGTGCATACAATTTTAAGTGGAATTTGTTTTATTTTTATTTTTGAGTATTTAGACATAATTTAGAGATGAAGTGAGCGACTTTATAATGTTTTGTATATGGAGGGAAAATCTAAAAACACACACTCTCACAGGGCCCAGAGGGACAAAAGACTCTCCCTGAGTAACAGCCAGGAGTGGTGTAATTTTGTACTTGCAAGGGGAGAGGGATTTTTGTTTTGGACATTGATTACAGTACCTTCTTTCCTATACTTTTATTTTTTCAAAACATGTTTGTTTCATGTTTTGAAGGGGGGATGGTAATGTAAACTATGGATATATGTTATAGCAACAATATATCAAGTGGGTTTAAACAGTTATTTTGCTCATTTACACTTTGACAGAGAGTCAGCCGTCTAGTCTAAAAATCAGCAAATATACTCTGTTTGGACTTTTCAGTTCTGGTTGTGTCTTTGTCAGAGATAAATTAGTGATTTAATTTAGGATTTCTATTTTTCCCTTCTTTTCGGGCTACAAAACTAAATTTGGTATGAGAGTAAATGTGTTCTCGCTCTTTGGAAATTACTAAGAGTGGTTTAAAACATTAAGGAATTAGGGAAATTAAATTTATCCTTTTAATAATTAGGTTGTTCGACGATATTTTGGAAAACTCTTCCAAACAACAAGATCATTATTCAATTGATGTTAGGCTCACGTTTGTAAGAGCTGGATTCTTTCAATGGCCAGCCGTCACTGAGCATCTGCTTTTTTAGCTTAGTTATTATCTTGTTGTTTGTATTATAAGCACTTTAATTTGTGTGCTTGAAGTTTAAATTCAAGGTTTCTTTCTTTTAGACTAGAAATATAGTTTGTTTGAGCCATATCCTATGACAAAACAAACAGTCACTGGTGATTGTGAGTGTGTGTGAGACTGTGGGTGATTGTGTTAATTAGTGTGTGAGTGAGGGGAGTCAGGGGGGGGGTAGCTTTTGGCTTCTGCATATCTCTCTCTCTCTCTCTCTCTCTCTCTCTCTCTCTCTCTATAACTTTTCTCAGTCACTGGCTTTCACAAGGCCTTCTGCCTCCGATTTTAGCTGTGAAGCTTTACATCTTTTAAAAAACAGCATACAATTTCCTGGAGACCAGACTACAGGAGTACATTTTAGTAGCTTTTTTAACGTGACATTTTTCATTTTTGGACTCTCTCAGTATTCATGATGGGCCCGAAGAAAACTGCTTCCTTAGATAAGACACCAGTGGAATTTGTGAAGCAAAACAATCCAAATTTTAAAGATATTTCTGAAATTTCGAAGAAATTGTCCAAACATTGGCCTCATATTGATCAGCCATGGCCTCTGAATGGCACTTTTAATGAAGAAATTATTAGGACAATGAAGGTTCTGGTTGCTACATACAAAGCAGGACAAAAAGGACATGTTAGGAAAGAAAAGAGAGAAATAGAACTAGCAGTCTTCAGACTTGTTTTTTAAGGAAGGTCAGGTGCAGACAATTGGCTACTCAATGAGAGACAGGAGAAGATTATCGCAGCAACATTGTCCACAGCTATGCTTGACGAACTGGACGGCAGGAGTGAGACGGAGCAGCGGAAGGGGGCTGGAGCGTTACTCGACCTGCAGGGAACTTCTGGGATGACCACACCCCCACCCGGTGCCACAACTTTCACTCCGGGCACCTGCAAGCCGCACATCATGAGGATACTGGACGACCAGAGGGGACGGCCTGACCGGGACCATGATGCTGACAAACGGCGCCGAGGGGTGGAGGAGCAGACAAGCAGTACCATCTACTCTGAGTCGGACCCAGATGACTACAGCGGGGACTCGACAAGGTCTGCAGCAGGTTCTGATGACGACAATGGCATGAGGACATCATCCAAGAGACGTCGAGGACGTGGGCGTGACTCTACATCTAAACGACATGGACATCCCAGCCGTCTTGCTGACACCCTGCACTCAGTTAAGGACAGGTTGGAACGGGTCCGCAGCACAAAGGCCAATTTGGTCAGTGAATTGAAGAGAGCCGATCCTTCTTACAGGGAGTTTATACGCATCGTAAAGGAGCATTTGAGTGCCATATTTGTGGAAGAAGCACACCTGGTCATTGACTTGAGTGGCAGATCCTTCATTTCCGGAGCCACGGAAGGATGTGAAACAACAGGCTGATAATAGCCAGGATATAGACTATATTGAGCAAATGCCAGTGATTATCAGGGGAAGACATCTTGACTATGTGCCATGGTCTCATACAGACTTGTCTGATATGGCAGCCAAACTGCCCATGGATGGATTACTAGAACTTTCAGCGGGCACACAATTAGCCATGCTGGTGTATGTATGCCTTGGAGGACATTTTGAGTAGAGCGGGACTTCAGAGATACATCAACTCGAACTTATATGATGGACAACTTTTTGCTGCAAACCGAGATCTTCTGTGGCATACGTTGAGGAGCATTTATCCGACAAATGTCCACCCGGACAGTATTGTTATTGATTCATTGGCCAACACTGAAAATCCAATCTGTTTCCCTCCAGACAGGATTCCAGGTCATGTTTGTTAATGTGTTTAAAATATTCCTTTGTGGCAGAAGTTATAATTCTGCCATGGGGGGATGTGTGGAATATTTGTGTGTGGAATATTTGAACCATATCTCCCCTATTAAGTATTGTGTTTTGGATCACTGATGTTAGACTCGACCTCTCTCTACAGAGAGTCTAAAAGTTGACGTGTTTTCAGTCCCGTGGGCCAAGTAGATGAACGCCTTATTCCAACTCACATTCCTTATTGCTTTCAGCGATCTGGAGATATACACTCTCACAATGTGGGATCAAAAACTAATTGTAAAATGATTTTCAATGCTACTTACTCTTTAGAGTTCTTACAGGGGGGCCATCCTCTCCATAACAAGAACTCCCCATGTTTGCATGGTTATGTGGAGCAAATTCACCAATTGGAGTGGAATATGCACTCCTGTATTTCTCTGGCCCGCCCTAAATGATAGGTGCTGGCGACAAGTTTTTAGGGGGCCCGCTGCCATGAAAGCAGCCCGAATGATGATGGACCTTGACTTAATATTTGCATCTGAATCTGGTTGGTTAACTCACAGCTCTTGGTCTGCATGGTTGATAAGGCTTCTTGTTCCATTGGGAATGCTTTTAGTTATTTTAATAATTTTTGTTTGTTGCATTTTCCCATTGACTCACAAGTGTGTGAACAGTCTGATTCATGGCCAGCTACTCCAATACCAACTGATTCATGGCTACCGAGCCCAACTACGATCCATTTGAGAACACAAATGTGTAAACAATTTAGACGAACGAAAATTCTACACTTGTTGTTTGTTTAATTAAGATTGTTTAATTAACAAGAGGGTCGTTCTGAGGAGGAATTTTACGTTTGTAAGTTGACATTTCAATACAGACAAGTGGGGTGTCAAAGAACCCCCCACATGTTCTTTGATCATGGACAAATGGTAGCCTGTTGTCCCTCTATCTGATGTAAATGTAAATTAGACTTCACACGCACACACACACACACACACACACACACACACACACACACACACACACACACACACACACACACACACACACACACACACACACACACACACACACACACACACACACAAATCTATGATATCTTTCATCCTTGTCTTGATTAGTTTAACAGAGACTAGATGCTTCTTAATGTATTATATGATTGATAATACATTCTGCAATACCTTTGTTGGGATTATTCCCTCTGCTATTTGAGTGCAATTGTCAACCACATGTATTTGTTATATGATGCCATCTGTCATGTAGGTGTGAATTATCGGTCAACTCCCATTTAGGGGAGTAACCAAGCGGGTATAAATACTGTAACTTGCCATGACTCTGTATGTTGTCATTCTCGCATGTCAGCCTAGTGCTGACATGAGACTGCATCCGGCTATTATTGACCGTAATCAATAAACTTCTGATAGACCACTTTCGAGCTTGTCTGGTTCCTGAACATTCTCACATCATGCCTCCAAAAGTGCTTAAGAATTTCAGCCATATCACGCTCTATGGAGAAGTGGAGACTCCAATCTGGACCACAGAGTTCCAGTGTGAAGGCAACGAGTCTGTTCTCCTGGACTGTACAATCTCCAACTCAACAAGAAACAGCAGCTCACCTAACAATGCTGTTGGACTCACCTGCTCAGGTAAAAGACAAAACATTTGGAATATTATTGTCTCCGCCAGGCCGAAGGCATGGCGGAGACCCTCCGTCCGTCTGTCCGTGTGTGTGTTTGTCGGTCCGTGTGTTCACAGACGGACGGAATATTCCATCCTGATTGGCGAATTCCGAACATTGCTGGCCCACAATACCTGGCGGAGACCTGTGCTCCGATGACCACTTTTTCTAGTTGTCTCCGCCAGGCCGAAGCCATGGCGAGAGAGTATGTTTTACCCTCCGTCCGTCCGTCCGTCCGTGTGTGTGTGTGTGTGTGTCCGTCCGTCTGTGAACACCTAGACGCGCTGTGATTGGCTAGCGAGACGCATGATGAAATTAAAAAATATAAGCACCGTAAGCATGATGTAAGCATGATGAAATGAATAACTCATAAATAGCACCACTCATTTCACACCGGGTGTGATTTTTTATATTCCATCCTGATTGGCGAATTCCGAACATTGCTGGCCCACAATACCTGGCGGAGACCTGTGCTCCGAGGAGCACTTTTTCTAGTTTTATAATGAAATTAATAACTTTTTAATTGCTTACTAACTTGCCTCTAAACAGAGTCTGATTATGTCCGGCTGGTGGGAGGAACCAGCAACTGTATCGGTAGACTTGAGAAGAAACACCAAGGAGAGTGGACACCAGTGTTTGGTTGGTCTGACTGGAACCTGAAATCATCAGCTGTGGTGTGTAGACAGCTGGACTGTGGCTCTGCTGTTTCAACAGCAATTAATTCTGGTTTTAAACTTCAACCTGTATGGTGGATTAAATCTTCCTGTGTTGGGAGTGAGTCTTCACTGAAAGAGTGTGTCATCATAGCAGAGCAGACAACGTCCATTGGCAGACTGGAGGTGATCTGTTCAGGTACAGTAACAAACAATGACATCAATGACAGTGATGGCATTATCTATCTCACTCCCTCTCTAAATACTAAATGGTTTATGTACAACAACAACAACAATAATAATAATAATACTAATAGTAATAAGTGTAATAAGTGTAATAATAATAATAATAATAATAATAATAACTAGAAAATGTGCTCCTCGGAGCACAAGCCTCCGCCAGCAAATATTGGAATTTATTCCAAGATTGGAACTTTGATGATAGGCGCTGCGCCTTTGCTTCTTCATCAGTTTGCAGACAATGATTTGCTTCTTCAGTTTGCATAATAAGAGTTAGTTGCACTGTGTCATCAACTGTGACTGGAAAGTACTGTTCTTGATTAATCCTGTCTAAGCTATTTATATTACGTATTGTGATGACACCAGTGTGTCTACATAATGTATTGCTCCGCCATTTCTCAGCCATTTTGTGATTATTCCTGTCTTACCTCACTTTGAAAGAGGCTAAGACTCTTTCAAAGTGACACATCTATTTATAGGCCGGCTATACGTCATGCGTCTCACTAGCCAATCAGAGCACACTCTTTCAAAGTATTGTCACGTGTCACGTGAGGCTTGACCAATGTTAGCTTGGCCGAGGGGGGGGCGACGGAAAGTGAAAACATAGTCTTCTGGCGGAGACAATAATAACTAGAAAAAGTGCTCCTCGGAGCACAAGTCTCCGCCAGCAGACTTGTGTTGGGAATGTTGGGAATGTTCTAATTCTTATGTTCTAATTCTTACAAAAAATAGAACATGTTACTGTGTCATAGTAACATGACACAAGTGTCCTATCCGTCTGTATAACTGTCCTATCCGTCCTGTCTGTATAAGTGTCCTATCCGTCCTGTCTGTATAAGTGTCCTATCCGTCCTGTCTCCCTCCTGTCTGTATAAGTGTCCTATCCGTCCTGTCTGTATAAGTGTCCTATCCGTCCTGTCTATGTAAGTGTCCTATCCGTCCTGTCTGTGTAAGTGTCCTATCCAATTGTTACAGTATCCGCCATTTCTCAGCCATTTCGTGATTATTCCTGTCTTACCTCACTTTGAAAGAGGCTAAGACTCTTTCAAAGTGACACATGTATTTATAGGCCGCTATACGTCACTAGCCAATCAGATCACACTATTTCACCGTATTGTCACGTGTCACGTGAGGCTTGACCAATGTTAACTTGGCCGAGGGGGGGGGACGGAAAGTGAAAACAATGTCTCCTGGCGGAGACAATAATGATAATAAGGGTAATAATAATAATGATCATAATATACAACACACTTTACATTTGAGCAAATCTCAAAGTGCTACAGGTTTTAAAAACCAAAGACATACAAATAGCAAAGGCAAAAAAACATCGGTAACAAAGTTGATTTAAAACTAATTAATACATAGAAATAAATAAAGAAACTAAGCAAAAGCTCTGTTAAAAAGGGTAACTCTCTAAACTGTGGTTTGATCTCAGTCCCTCCCCGTAATTAGTTGTTTCACACGATCCCCTCTATCTTGTCACAGGTCTGCTTTTTAAGCCCAACATCACCTTTTCACCCTCCATCGACTGGGTTTCCGAGTACCAGCAGCAGGGGCTGCAGGTGTTCGAGGGATCCAACGTCACCATCAGCTGCTCCGCCCGGCCACAGTACCCAGGAGGCTCCTTCCACCTCGCCTTCACTGGATCCGCCGCCACGCAAAACCACACCCAGCCAGCTGTCAATCACTCGGCCAGCTTCCTGTTGTCTGCAGTGAACCACACCCACCAAGGGAAATACAGCTGTGTGTATCAGCTGCATGTCTTTTCTCACGACTTCTCCTCTGAGAGCGAGCTCTTCTCTCTCAGCGTCACAGGTATAACCTGAGTGAAATTAACTTTTCAAGGTCATGTGAAACTCAAACGACGCGTGAGCTTGTAGATCGGCTATTTTCAAGTAGCCTATTATATAGGGCTAAATTGGTTAATGTATTTTTTTATGTAATAATTGATATCTGCAAAGTAACTCAAATTTACAAATAATTGTACTGGAGAAAAAGTAAAATATTCGCCGATGTAGTGGAGTAGAAGTAAAAGTACAGAAAATTGGAAATACTCCAGTAAAGAAAAAAAACTACCTCAAAATTGTACTTAAGTACAGCACTTGAGTACATGTACTTAGTTACTTTGCACCACTGCAAATAAACATATTATGTTTTCAATGTATTTTCCTCACAGTCTATCATGTGACGTCCAACTTCATCAGAGTTACAGTTGCAGTGCTGGTGCTGCTGTTGATGCTGTTCATCAGAGTCCTCTATTGTACCTGGAAGGTAACGTATACATCTTTATTCAATAATAGAGTAGGGGTGCCTGCTTCTTCTCTCTCAGCGAGGGGATCCTTGGCCTGAAAACGTTGAAGACCCCCCAGGGGTCTTCAACGTTTTCAGGCCAAGGACCCCCTAGCTGAGAGAGAGATGAAGCAGGACCCCCTACTCTATATTGTATAAATTTGTGTTTCAGATTAAAGTTTTTTTTTACTTAGTCTGCTCTTTTTTCCCTCTACACCTATAGCCTCTTTGCCAAAAAATAGCAGACCTACAAGCTCTCAACGCCTCGCAGCGCTATTTTCGGCTAATGTTCCCCTCAGAAAAGGAATTCTAGGGTTCAAGTGGTTAATGTAAAAAAAACGAAATCCTATCACACAAAGATTTGGCGGACCCCCTGTAGTAGCGCTGAGGACCCCCTAGGGGTCCCGGACCCCCTGTTGAAGAACCCTGCTTTAACCCATTAAGACCTGAGGCCGATTCTACAAATGTCTACTAAATCCTAACAGTTTTCGGACAAAAAACTTTGGTCAGTGGTTCTGAAACTGTCAAATGTCAAGGACCCCCAAAATTATATGTATTTGGCCACGGACCCCCATCTAAAAAAATATATATGATGTTCCAGGGACCCCCAGAAGCAAAGATTTGAGTAAAAAAAAATAGCTTTAAAAAGTGTACATATTCAAAGATTTGCACACAATTTCACGATTTTTCAAAAATAGCAGATCTACATGATCACATGAACTCGTACGTCTGCTATTTTTGAATATCCAAAGTATAAAATAATGCTTTATAGCTACAATCTAAAATGCCACAGATGCTTAATGGGTTAAGAGAGCCAGATCAGATCCACTAAGTTAAATGTGGGTGTTGCTGTGTTTCTCCAGGCCACCACCAGAGGGAAGAAGAGTGCAGATGTGGAGAACATTGAGATGGATTACTATGACATCGTTGGTTCTGGTGCTGAAGTTGGGTCAAATGAAGAGGCGGGGGTCCAGGAAACAGAGCTGTAACTCCAAGTGGTTCCATTGCCACATAACTATTAATTGACCTAATAACCCCCCCCCCCCCCCCCCCCCCCCCTCCTCGAACTGTTTATTCTACATATTTCTTGTTTTTCGTACCAGTAACCTGTAAGCTGATTGTATGACATTCTGCAGTGTGCATAGCAGTGTATATCTGTCTGTTTTCTTATATGTCATCATGATTTGAGTGCGTGGGGATCTCATTTTAAATAAGCCATTGCCGGAGCCTGCCGGAGGCCCTGCAGGTCACCGAATCAGTTGACATTTTTAAAAGAAATCTTAAGACACACCTTTTTAGTGTTGCTTTTACCTAGGTGTCTGCATTAATCCAGCTTTATATACAAATACAGTATATATATATTTTTGCTTTGTTTTTATTGTTGTTTATTTTCTTGTTTTTCCTAGTCTTATTCTAAATGTTTTCTTTTCTATTGTGCTGTTATCCTCCAGGTTTTTTAATCTTTATTTTTAAACCTATTCTGTGAAGCACATTGAACTGTACTTGATGTATGAAACGTGCTATATAAATACACTTTGATTGATTGTGCTTTTATGAGCGATCCAGTTTAGAGGACCGTGTATTGTGAATTGTACTTGTACTGTTTCCATGTTTTTTCTAAATAAAGTATTCAATCGATCAATCAGTCAGTGGTGGAAAAAGTACTCACATTTTTTTTCTTAAGTAAAACTATCAATATTGCAATGTAGAAACACTCTGTTAAAAGTAAAAGTCCGGTATTCAACATTTTATTGAGTAAAAGTACAAAGGTATTGGCATCAAAATAAACTTTAAGTACCAAAAGTAAATACACTCATTATGCATAATGTCCCATTTCATAAGTTCATATGTATAAAATGTATAAACATCTTTTGAAAATAGCAGATCTACAAGCTCACAATGCCTCGCATTGCTGTCAGGAACTGGTGTTAGGACCCAAGTGCAGGGACTCAAACTCAGAACTCAAACAAAGGCAGGAGATGAAGATCACATAAACTTGACTTTACTTGGTGAATGACATAGGGCTCCCTCACACTTTTAAAGCATGCCACAACTCAGCGCATCAAAACCACATGACTTCCATAGGGAATTAATTGAAACGCCTTTACCCCCCCATGAGGCATGCGTAAAGCATGCGTGGCTTTAAATGTGTGGCGGAGCCCATGGGATAACAGTACATACTCGGAACATAGGAACTGACACTAACTTAAGATCCAGCACTAAATTAACACAAAGACAGAGTTTAAATAGTCACTGGAGCTCATCACCCAACGCGGCTCAGCTGGTCCTTACAGGTGACAGCGCTCAGGGCAATCAGAGTCTTGGCTGGAGATTGGCTGAGGGGAAATAGGAGCAGGGCAAGGAATAGTCCAGGGGCCAACACTGATATTTTCACAAATTGGTACCACCTAAGGTGACCGTAATTGTTTTGTATTTTTGTCTTCCTACATGTCTCTAGTTTATATTTGCATATGATAATCCTGCCAATCTAGTAGCTTAATGGCAGTTATCACTCTCTAAACAAACCTATACCCCCATATGAAACTGTGATGTGTGTGAATCATTTATATGACTTCTTGACAATACTTTTTGGATAGCAATGGTCTTATAAACAGTTGACCCTAATGTAATGTTACCAGTAGAATCAATTTCTGCTGAGGAATTGAGAGGTATTGTGCATATTTAATGAGACAATTGCATATTTGTGGAAATAATTACACGATAAATACAATTGCAGTTAGATATTTCAAAAAGTGTAAAACATGTGGGGGAAAATAGTGGAGATATGTCTGTGACCTACTGGCAATGTGCAAAAGCAATTTGGTGCTGATTGGCCCAACGGTTTGCGAGATTAGCCAGGACAAACTGAACATCGTAAAGGTTGTGCACTTAGTGACAACAAAAAAGGAAAAGTTGACATAGCTGGGAGGGAATATGTACAAACATCATAAAGATTGTGCACTTTGTGATAAGTGTTTGAATTTTGGCATGGTGTAGGCCACAGTAGTAGGCCTACAGTACATGGTTGTCCATATCTTCTGCAAAAGCAGCGGAGTGTCTTGTAGGCAGTGGAGAAGTTATTATGAATGACCTTGAATGAATATTAGTATAGACACCAAATCTAAGTTGAATAGTAAATAGTAAAGTGGCAAAACAGTCACATCATGTACACAACAGGGGCCGTGATTGTGACAATTGTGACACGTTGTGAGCTTGTAAATCAGCTATTTTCAAATGGTCAAAGTTTAAATAGGGCTGAAGTCGTTAACGTATGTTTTGTAATAATAATTCAAATCTACAAAGTAACTAGTAACTTAAGTTTTCAAATAATTGTAGTGGAGTAAAAAGTACAATATTTGCCTCTGAGATGTAATGAAGTAGAAGTAAAAGTATTGAAAATTGGAAATACTCCAGTAAAGTAAAAGTACCTAAAAAAAATGTACTGAAGTACAGTACTTGAGTAAATCTACTTAGTTACTTTACACCACTGACTATACGAGACCTATAATGGTAGACGATGCATTTATGTAGTGCCTTTATCCAAAGCCCTTTACAAACTGGATTGCTTTCACCCATTCAGTCACTGACGGCAGAGGAAACCATGCAAGGCTCCAACCTGCTCATCGGAAACAGTTAGGGGGTCAGTGCCTTGCTCAAAGACATGTGGACGCTAACCCAGTGGGACCCTTCTGATTCCCAAGTGGCCGCTCTACCACCTGAGCCACTGCCTCAGTCAAAACCTTAAAGGGATATTTCACTTTCAAATAAAATAAACATAAAACAAATATATTTGAAATTAAATGAAAAAAGTAACGGAAAAATCACGGCCCCCTCACGCATTAGAAGGACCTTAAACTCAGTCAAGGTTTTAACATTTAAACTGAACACATCTCGATAAAATCATACAGATTACAGGGGTCTTCAATGTTTTCAGGACCCCTTAGCTGGGAGATGAAGCAGGGACCCCCAGTACAAATTGTGTAAAATTGCGTTGCATATTCAACTTTTTCAAAGAGAGCCTCATAGATTAGCACTATCACCAGTGCTGTGAAATCTTTATGTTTGTTTGTTTATCCATCATCTTTTCTATTAATATGTTGGATTCATGTTAATGTGTATTTTCAGACATTTAACCACTTAAACCCTCAATACTTAGTAAACTTGACCTTTGGCTCTGTACTTGGTCTGCTCTTTTCCCCCTCTGTATCAAACCTCTTTGCCAAAAACAGCCATTCTACAATGGGCTATTTTCTGCAAATTTTCCCCTCAGAATAGGTAAGCTAGTGTTCAAGTGGTTAATGAAAAACAGGAGTATAGTTATTGATTGATTGATTGAATACTTTATTAGACAGAAATGTAAACAGCACGAGGTACAGTCAGACATTAGAGCTAAAAGTCATATGTCATATGAGTCATCCGAGTCAACATAGCATAACTCTGCCCGCCTACTCCCTCCTGACATAACATACCGATAGAAGAACCATAATCTTCTCCATTGTTTACTATGAGGATATTATTTATTGTGCAGTCAATGTAGACATTTGGTTGATTATCGGATGAAAACGTTTGGATGGCTGAATTAGAACCAGAATCGCTAGAACCAGACTCAGTCAAACATTTTTCCAAACCCTGTCACCACAAATATGGCGTTCCATAAAAGGCAAACTAAGAATGAAAATATGTACAGGTTTTGGTTGCAGAATGGTGTGTCTGTGTTGTTGTTGTTGTTGTTGTTGTTGTTGGTGGTGGTGGTGTTGGTGTTGGTGTTGTTGGTGGTGGTGGTGGTGGTGGTGGTTGATGTCGGGTAGTAGCTGGCTTTGTTGATTCCGAAGGTCAATCCATTTACTGTGGGGCAAAAGTTTTGAATTGTCACAAATGCTGAAATACAGTTTAGCATGCATACCGTATATAGCATTTATCATTTTGACATTTAGCTATATCATCTGGGTTTGGTCTTATCTGGGGTGTATATGAATGCCATCATATCCTCATCTCATTCGTTAATATGTGGGGTCCCTCAATGGAGCATTTTAGGTCCTCTTTTCTTCTTACTTATGACATGAGCAACAAGTAGGTACAATCCTGTGAAACATCCGTGAGAATAGTTCTCTTGAAAACATTCACGAATGCATAAGATTTCTTGGAGCACGGCTCCCAGGTCCAGCATTTAAATAGATAAAAGTACAACTGCGCTCTGGTGTCACAGTGGTAAAGTAGCCGCCCACCACCGTGGAGTATGGGGGTTTAAATCCACCGCGGTGCATCCGGCTTTGTCGAGCGTCTATACAGACACAAATGGCCTGTCTTCGGCCGGAGGGGGACCCTTCGGAGGAGGGATTGTCACAACGCGCATTCCTAGGGACTGGGGCAGCACCTGTCAGCGGGGATTGTTGGGCATGAGGAGTAGGAGGATGGCTCTAACTTCCAGTGGGGGCTCCTCACTGGCAGGTGACATTACACTGTTCTACTTCCAAATTACTACTAAACATAAACAGAACGCACGCACGCACGCACGCACGCACGCGCGCACACACACACACACACACACACACACACACACACACACACACACACACACACACACACACACACACACACACACACACACACACACACACACACTCACACACACACACACAGATGTGTGCAATCAATAACACTTACTAGAGGTGAGTACAGCAATTTCAATGGCAGCCACCACATACGTCGTGTATTTTACGCGGGAGCAGTTTGGGAAGCAGTGTTTCAGCCAAAGCACGATCATCATGGCCAACACAACAACTCCAAAGAAGCAATGCACGATGGGAAGGGCAGGCTGGGCAGTGCAGTCATTACTGTACTTTGCACCTGTATGGAAATATGAAATTGAAAATATGATCACCCTAAGCAGTGTTGATATTAAAAATAAAATGTTTCAAGACTTTGTAAAATTGTTTTATTATTTATTGTTACTTATATATAAGTTAGAGTACAATTCTTAGGTTTTGGATTCTCAACTTTGTAGCAGCAAATTGCTCTATATATTCTGGTAGCAATCATTGGTATATAGAGTTGCCTGTTATTCAGTAACAGGGGTCTCCCTGTCTCTCCAGCTCTTGAATATGGGATACCAATTATATCCAATCAGAAGAGTGAACTCTACAGGATACAGGATAAACAAGTGAAATTGTAAGTGATGACACAAAGAAATGAGCAGAAAAAAAACACCTAACTGTATTGTGTGTTTATTAAAGAGATGGAGAGAAGAAGAGACCCCTGTTACATAGTACCTCTCACATTAGTTAATTTCATTTGAGGTGGACACATTTTTGACCAAGAGAATACACTTTGACTCAAGTACTGGGGTTGTGTACTTCACCACTGGTTTTACTTGCCTACAAAACTGACTAACATGGAAGAACATCAAACATACTGTACGCAACTTCGCATATAAACAAAATCTGTAAAATGCACCAGCTTTAAACTATGGGTTAGTGGAGTTTATAATCAGGTCAGATTTTAAAACATGTTTTAAAAAGACTGACATGAAATGTAATTTACAGGTTGACCAACAATATAAAGAAAATGAGTGCATCTGTGTCGCTCTGTGTGTGCAGTGCAAGTGTGAAATCTGACATCGTTGTGCTCTGCCGTGTCCAGATCCCATGTTCTGAGAGGATGGCGAGCCCTCATTGGCTGGCCTCTTACCAAGGCCAGCCAATGATGAAAAAGTGACGAGAAAGCGATAGAAAGATGACTAGTGCAGGGTCTGTTCAAAGACAGGCTGGCTTTTCAAGCCAACCTGTAAAAAGGAGGGGAAGGATTTAGCCAGCACTTTGAACCTAGCCTGGAATTGGCCAGACTGATAACGTGGATTCACTCTCATGTTCCTCCCCGGTATCAGTCTGGACTTCGGCCCATAGGGAGCGCGTATGACAAATCAGAAAATGATCTGGCCAATCAGTGACTGCGTTTCAGCTGCTGTCCGTACAACAGTGAAAAGCATCAAAATCCTTTCCTGATTTCTCATACTTGCTCCCCATGGGCCGAAGTCCAGACTAGGGTTACCAACCGTCCTGTAAAATACGGAATCGTTCCTTAGTTGGAAATTAAAAGTGTTCCGTATTGAACTGTTATGGGACTCACTATGTTCCGTATTTTGGGGTTGTGGAATGACAGCGCGATTTTTTATGAGAGAGAGTATTTCTCACACACACACACACACACACACACACACACACACACACACACACACACACACACGCACCACCAGGCCAGGCAGTGCATCTGTCTGCCTGCCTATGTGTTTGTGTGCTGTATACGAAGGGCGCTACTCCGCGCTAGGACCCTGGGGGTGCCGCTCGTGCGTGTATGTGTGTGCCGGGGCCCACAAATACATGCGCTTGTATGTGTGGGCCCCGGCCCTTATAAAAAGAAAATACTTCTTGTTCTTAAAAACAAACAGTGGGAAGAACAACTACAGTATGTAAGCCTTTTGAATCTGCACCTTGTGTCAGACGGTCTGTAGCACCCGGTTAGAACTCCCTGCAACGCTCTGGACCAGAGCTACTGTATGTCAGAGGGAGGTTTCATAACATGCCGGCACAGACATGCTCAAGCGGGTGAAACAAAATAAAGGTGCATCTAACATTGCTCTACCGAAAATAAGTTGCTGCATCTGAGGTTACGTTAATATATCATACTAGCTTATAGTTAGTTAGACACGGACGGGGCTGCAGCATGGACTGCACTAACAAGCTGAACAGTCCAATGTTTAATGATTCAAATACTGCAAAGAAAATCCAATGCTGAGATGATAACAGCCCCAACACTGTGCTGGATATTCTGAAAGAGCAAAGTAAATGCACCCCCTGTGCGTGTGTGTGTGTGTGTGTGTGTGTGTGTGTGTGTGTGTGTGTGTGCGTGTGTGTGCGTGTGTGTGTGTGTGTGTGTGTGTGCGTGTGTGTGTGTGAGAGAGTCAGCTGATTAATGGGAAAATAGTGCTGGGAAAATGGTTGGTTGAACTGAAGGATAACATTAAGGCTAATAATGATGTACCGTGCATGTTCACATCATGTATCCTATAATACATTGCAGATAAGTCCCGTCTTCCGTCATCATTCACTCATTCACTGTCTGTGTTGCCAGATGTGCGCCAGAAACAAGCAACCACCTTCATGAAAAAAAAAAAAACTGCCGAAGGGGTCCGCGATGTTTCGCGGGGGTCCCCCAAATTACTATTTTTTAATTATTATTTTTTTTAACTTTTTTGGGGGAAATTTTTATCCCACGATTTTGGAACCCCAAAATAAGCGGGGCCTCGCTAGATCTCCGTGCGCGGCTAGGGGGACCTCTAGTACTTTACATTACTTAATACCATTTTTCAAATATTGTATTTTTTTACATTTTGGACAAAATAGCCAATTGTACATCGAGGTGCCCAGATGTCCCTAGTGCCCACCTATCCTGTATCCGATTTGAACATGCTGATGTACAATGTGATGTAGTAGCCTAATGCAGGTGTAAGACCATTGTGTTTGCATTTTGTTATAGGTATAATGCATAGTTTTGCAGACCGAGTGGGAGTGAGCGAGTGGCCGAGATTTTCGGTATTGGAATTTGGCTTATCTCACCCATGAGAAGATGGACCACACACATTGGACTGCTCCAGATGATCAGCAAAACTTTGGAATCACAGACAATAAACACAGAGTCAGCATATAAATCAGCATAAAGTGTGTTCAAGTTTGGCAACTTCTTAAAATGAATACAACTTTTCTACAACTAGGATGTCCACTGTTATTGTTCCTCACACAAGTAAAACTAGACTACTTATTCAAGTAAAAAAAAACGAATTAAAAAACTACAGAGGCTCTTGGGTGCTGCAGGGATAAAGTAACTGTCCACCACTGTGGAGTCTATAGGGGTTCGAATACATTATGGTGCATCCGGCTTGGCCAAGCCTCTATACAAACACAATTGGCTGTGTTCAGGGGAGGGAAGCTTTGAGGGAAGGGCAGGGCATTCTTTCTCTCGTACAATGTGTGGGGAGGGTTTATTGGCATACCAACTAGCTTGGGATAAATACGGGGGGAAAAAAAGAAAGAAACATTATACGTAGTACGTATAGCTATAGGCACTAGTGCACTTGTAACCATATATAACTATTTTTAATTGAACCAAATGAACCTTACCTTTGTTATATTTTTCAAATTTGGCACATTTTTCTACAAAGAGAAGATAAAAGAAGAATGAGATTAGTGTGTTCTATGTACATGTTACTGTATTTTACCAATACAGCATAAAATGAACTTCCTACTATCTAAAAAAAAGAACAATTTCAGATGTTTAAAAAAAACTCTTCTGTATTATGAATAAATAACAAAGAGAGAAACCCCCTAAATTATTTCACTTACACATTGCAACACACTGCAACACACGCGCGCGCGCACACACACACACACACACACACACACACACACACACACACACACACACACACACACACACACACACACACACACACACACACACACACACACACACACTTTTCATGCACTTTTACTTTTCATAGTGATAATAGCTAAAATTGTCAGTCTATCTGTCTGTCTATCGTGTCCTGTGATCAAAAAGAGGTTCAGAACAATTAGTCGCAAAACTGGCACAATGATGACATTCTGAAAGAACTTGGCAGTTTAAAGGGATAGTTCACCCCCCCCAAAAAACATGGGGTGACTAATCGATAGAAAAAAAGTCCTTTTGGGGGTGAACTATCCCTTTACGCTAATTTGTGTCATGATATTGAAAAGCTATTGCTTCAAAACATATCTTGTAAGATAAACCCAGTAGAACAGTATCGTCTTACCTCTGTCCATATTGCTTTTAGTTGCTGCACAAGTGTCACGGCTTTGTGAGAGAAATCGTCTAAACACACCCTGGTCCGCTGTGCTGATGTTATGCTCACCTGAAGCTCTTTCACTTTCACTGCAGCCTGCAGGTGAGAGTTCATTCTAATCTTGCCCCTACACACACACACACACACACACACACACACACACACACACACACACACACACACACACACACACACACACACACACACACACACACACACACGGTCACTTCTCTCTTATTTTATCTTTTTGTAATCAGTTTCCTCCCATACCGTGAAAAAAGGCAAGTAGTGTTAAAATATGAGATAGTTTCATGAGCCATGTGCAGTACAATACTGGTTTGTAAAACAGACCATAGAGGTCTTGCCCTATAGACGAATCCACGATGCACTGCCTGTAGGCAGCCATAGCTGCGGTGTCGCGGTGCGGACACAGGCACTATTACGATTATCATGCTGGGGCCCTTTATTTTTTTTTATTTTTTATTTTATTTGGATAGTATTTATTTGTATTTATTTGATTGACAGATGAGCTTTCACTACTACTTATTATTATTATTATTATTATTATTATTATTATTATTATTATTATTATTATTATTAAAAGAACTAATATGAGGGCCGCTGTAATTAATATTCCCAGGCTGACTTTTGTGCAGATGTGACTTATAAGCTTTCGGTCCACCCATGATGAAGTTGGTGATAAAATTGACCACTTCCGTAACTTAATCATATTTCTCTTTTTTTTCTCTTTTGTCTTCAGTTTTCTCCCATAAAGTGAAAAATTAAACAATGTTAAACAATTCTTTGTGTGTTTTTAATCAACCTCCAGGACTTTTTGGGCACCCCTTCAGCCAAAGGACACGTGTGCCAAATGTCATGGTATCCACCACGTAATGATTGTTCACATAATTCCCCCTAATGTCACTTATCTTTATTTTTTTTGCATTTGGAATCACACACCAGTTTGTTTACACAAGCCACCTGTCTGGCGCCGTGCCAATAAATGTTTTGCAGGCTGTATTTTAGTTGACAAAATGTTTTTATTTATTCTACACATTTGTAAAATATTTGAGAATGTAGGAATCATGTTTGGCCTACTACAGCAACGATAAAAATTAAGATGTGAAGAAAATAAATTGCTAATTTCCATATATTTTTTGTAAAGCTACTAGGGAGCCATGGGAGGGGCTAAAGAGGCACGTGCTGCTGACCCCTGGGTTAAACTGTGAAAAGATTCTTAGGGATTATCTATAAATCATTATCATTCATATTTTTAAGTACGATATAAACTATGTATTGTACACTTTTTTCTTGAATGGGTCTACATTGTTTATTTTCACTGTTTTCTAAATGTGCTACTGTCCTCCATGCAGTGTGGGTGGTTGTGTTGGGTAGTATTTGTTCTTTGCAAATAATATATCGGATTCATGCATATTTTCAGTCCAAATAAAGATATGAACAATATCTTGTGACTCTGAGGTCACGTCACGGACCCCCTGTTGAATACCCATGTATTAGGGCACACATGGGCAACATACGGCCCGGGGGCCGGACCCGAGTCACCGACCCTTTGACCATCTTAATCCGTCCCGCCAAGTCCTCAAAGAAAAACCAGATGACCCGCCCCCAAAAAATATACATTCTAAAAGGCTGCCGTATGTTAATGGTTTTGAGGAAAAAAAAAATTAACTCGAATCCAATTAATAGTAATTCATATTTACCATTTGAGTACCTGCATTCCTCCATCCGTATGTACTCAAATGTTTTATGTTGATAATGTAACAGTGGACCTATAGAGTCCATATTTATAACCTAATGCAATGTGTTTTATCAGTGACCTATGGAGTGGTGCATATCAGATAAGATAAGATGTATGTACTGTATACATTTATGGGCTCATTTAAAAGTTGACACGGAATTGACGTGGATTGTTTTATGCAAGTGATCTTTTTTATTGTAAGGCCAGGGTACACCAGAGTGATACAGTACAGTACAGCTGTAAAAAAATAAAAAAGTTTTAACTGAACAATTTTCAGTTTCATTTTGTAACTTAAACTAACAACTTTGTAAATTATTGGTGTGAAAGCAAGTACTTATTGTAAAGTAGACTGGCATGTCTACCAAATGTATGCAGTTTTATATCTATATAATTCTGCACAACAATGTGTTTCAAGTTTCAATTGTATGTGTGGCCCTTCACTCACTTTATCGAAGTCAGTTTGCCCCCCTGGAAATATATCTTAAGACCAATGCTCTTTATCAATGATAACTATCAGAATAAAGAGCTATTTAACATTTATGTTTACAAAAAAAATTAATAAAATAAAATAACACGAAAAGGTGAATAATTTCACAAATAACCAAAAAACATATTACTTAACTCCACATAACACCACGTAACAACACAACTTTGACACAAGGTTTGTCATAAGGCCAAGGGATAAGCACCTAAATTAAATAAAATCAGGCGTGGCCTATCCTATATTAAAATTGACGAATGCGTCAACGGTGGATGGTGAGTCGACGTCACAAACGTAATATCCGGTCTGGCGAGGCGCATCATTGCACCCCCTTTCAGAGGACCCCAACAGGTGACCTCACCAACACATTATGGAAGGGACCGCAATGGAAACAAGCTGTACGTTTTTTTGTGCGTTCTCCTTTTGATTATGGTGGGTCAGATCTATAGGTATCAAGAAGACTCACCCCAAAACCAACTCACCCCAGAGGTAGGAAAACTCACCCCGGAAGACTCACCCCAGAGGTAGGAAAACTCACCCCCAAGATTTTCGGGGGTAGGAACACTCACCCCAGGACCTGAGAAAACTCACCCCGGAAGACTCACCCCAACTTTGTGGAAAACTCACCCCAATGGTTTTTAACTTTGGAAAATGGTTTAAAAAAAGGTAGATCTACCGGCTTGTGAGCTTTCCATTTTCACAGAATGCTTTCATAATGTGAGCTTTCCATTTTCACAGAATGCTTTCATAATGATGTTTAATCCATATCTGGATTAAATTCTTTCTTTGAAGGTATAGAATTACCAAATTATGTTGTTCAATTACATTTAGCTAATTAAAGTGCTTTAAATACAAGGTAGATTTCATCAGAAAAGTGAACAAGGAATGCAAATAGCAAATAGCATCCACCTATTAGATATCAAACAATGAATCATTAAGTGGAATGGGATATTAGTGTTAAGTGGTCAACCCCCCTCCTCCCCTTCACTCCTGTGCCCCCCATCAAACAAATTTCAGTGCGTGTATGGCCAGGTAGGAACCCAGAGAAGTGAACATTCCAATGTCAAATTATGTTGTTAAATTACATTTAGCTAATTAAAGTGCTTTAAATACAAGGTAGATTTCATCAGAAAAGTGAACATTCCAATGTGTAGGCCTATAATGCAAACAAATACTTACTTAACAAAGAAAAATGAAGAAAAACTCCAGTGAAGGTAAAACACAGGTATAATGTTTTGTTTTCTGTGTGAACACATTTGTGAGAAAAGCTTTTGGTAAGCATTATTGAACTTTAGTTACTATTAGATATACATTTCACTATTGTAAGCATTATTGAACTTTAGTTACTATTAGATATACATTTCACTATTGTAAAACATGCATTAAACACTTTTCCCTATTTTTACCTAGGATATTTAGTTACCTACTACTTTGCTGGTATAAATGATAACATTATAGAACATTGCATTGCATACATACATTGTTTGAGAACTTTAGTTTTTAGAAATTGTAAAACATGCATTAAACACTTTTCCCTATTTTTACCTAGGATATTTAGTTACCTACTACTTTGCTGGTATAAATGATAACAGTATAGAACATTGCATTGCACACATGCATTGTTTGAGAACTTAAGTTTTTAGGGTTAGGTTAGGGTTAGTACAAAAGTATTGGCATCAAAATGTACTTAAAGTAACAAAAGTAAAAGTGGAAATTATGAAGTTGTTTTTTATTGCAATCCATGCAATCAAATACATGAACATTTGCTTCAGTAGAGCAGGGGGCAAACAGAAGCAGACTGAACCAGGAAAACTGGAATAGTTTAGAAGATTGTTTATTAAAAAAGGGTGGCAGGCAGATAAACAAAACAAATGCAGGGCAAGGCAGAAATTATGCCCCAAACAGGCAATAAATGATCATTAAACGTGTCATTTAAGAAAACATGCTGTTTGTAACTGAACGATTCATTAAAATCTATATTTTCAAATTATCTATCAAATCAAATATGCCGTTGATAACTTAATTGAGTAAATTGACATGGATGTGTGCAAGCAAATCAACATTTTATTGAGATATGATAGTTTATCTGCAAAATCAAAATGCATGAGACAAAAAAATAGGATGAAGAAATTCATCTATATATGTTGTAATTAATAGTTTAAACTATTTGGGCAGCACCTCTGCAGACCACTGGGTGGTGCTCTGAGGCTCAAAATGTTGAGAATGGCTGCCAAAACCAATGGTTCCCAAAATACTTAACTCAAGACAAGCGCGCACGTGCCCCCCCCCCCCAAAAAAAAAACATTTTTAATAAAAATGAATAAATACTTTTGACCCTTTAAAATTGGTCCACAGCCCAAACATGAGTCCCGACCCAGTGTTTGGGAAACACTGCTCTAAACCATAGTTACACAGTACATTATAAGTTTCATATCAAACAAGGCATTATGAACAATTAATCAAGGGCTTATTGTGGTTGTAAGTGAACCATTCATTTAAAAACAAAGATAAAAATGTATTTAAAAATGTTATCTATGCAATCTATATGAAATCCATTTCATAGGAGGAGAATATTCCTATGCATCCCTACTCTCAAGTGTGAATGATTTGGTGTTGTTTGAGGTTAGACGTTGTTGTGAAGCATTTCCCACATTGATCACAGCTGAAAGGCTTCTCTCCAGTGTGAGTTTTTTGGTGACTTAAGAGACGGCACGCTAAAACAAAGTCTTTTCCACAGACATTACAACAATAAGGTTTCTTTCCAGTGTGGAGGTACTGATGGGTTTTCAACGAGTCAAGACGAGCATAAACCTTCCCACATGTTTCACAGCTGAAAGGCTTCTCTCCAGTGTGTATTCTCATGTGTTTTACAAGGCGACTGCTGTCAATGAAGCTTTTCGCACACTGATCACAGCTGTAAGGCTTCTCTCCAGTGTGAATTCTCTTGTGGACTATAAGGCTAGATATAACACTGAAGTTTTTTTCACATTGGTCACAGCTGTATGGCTTTGCACCAGTGTGAATTCGTTGGTGTAATATGAGGCTACCACTTTGGGTGCATCTTTTCCCACACTGGTCACAACTATAAGGCTTCTCTCCACTGTGTATTCTTTTGTGTACTTTAAGATAGGACTTTGAAGTGAAACATTTCCCACACTGGTCACAGCAGTAAGGCTTCTCTTTAGTGTGAATTCTTTGGTGTATTTTGAGATGAGGCATTTGAGTGAAGCATGCATCACATAGGTCACAGCAGTAAGGCTTCTCTCTAGTATGGATTCTCTGGTGTGTTTGGAGATTCGACTTGTCAATGAACCTTTTCCCACATTGGTCACAGCAGTAAGGCTTCTGTCCAGTGTGAATTCTTTGATGTATTTTGAGATGTGTATTTTGGGTGAAGCTTTTCCCACATTGGTCACAACAATACGGTCTTTCTCCAGTATGTGTGTACTTATGCATTTTTAAACATGTAAGTGTAGAAAAACACTTCCCACATGTTTCACAGCTGAAAGGCTTCTCTCCGGTGTGAATGTTTTGGTGTTGTCTGAGACTACCAATTGTAGTGCATCTCTTCCCACACTGGTCACAGCTGTAAGGCTTCTCTCCAGTGTGAATTCTCTGGTGTGATTTGAGCTGATCACTTGTAGTGCACCTTTTCCCACATTGGTCACAGCAGTAAGGCTTCTCTCCAGTGTGAATTCTGTCGTGTATTTTGAGATGAGCAGGTGAAATGAAGCATTTCCCACACTGGTCGCAGCAGTGACGTCTTGGTTTAACCGAGGAAAGGGCAGGACAGGTATCTGAGATAGAAAATGCAGACAAGATAAAGTCGGCTTCATGCATACATTGGGCAATTCCAGGCAAAAATCCTTTTTTATTATTGGTAGTTGTTGGCAAATTTGGCAAAAACACATTATAGCCAATCATTAAACTCAACTCTTCCTTATTAGACAGCCTTTCCAAATATGAGTGTGTATACTGTCACTTTAACTCCTAGTTTATACCCCCAAAATAGCCTTAATTCACGAGCGTCATTACATAGCGTCACACCAAAACTCGTTGTGAGCTTGTAGATCGGCCATTTTCGCAAGCAAGTCACAAATTGAGGTGAGCCGTTGAGCTTAGTAATAACAATTCAAGCGGCACGTTGCGGTCAAAAATAATACAGCATTTAGAGTTATTATTAGCGCCATTGTTCCGTTAACGAGATTAGGAAACTCAAGACGTCAGTCATTTGTCATCAGACTGGAGTAGTACATTACATACCTATTCTGTACAACTTTACTACAGGTTGTAGCTTTGCATTAAGCAGTCCAGGTCCCTGGTCCATCTCTCGCTGTTCCTCTGACATCATTGAATATGTTTTGGAGGCCATCTCTCTTGTTACAGAAGATCTCTGGTCTGTGGAAAAAACAGTAGCAAATGTTTAATTAAGGCATCATTCAGCAACTTTGCATAAGATCACTAAACACATTAGCAGTGGTGGGAAAAGTACTCACATTTTTTACTTAAATGAAAGTATTAATACTGCAATGTAAAATGTAAAAAATATAGTAAGGTATTTAAAATGTACTTGAGTAAAAGTACAAAAGTAATGGTATCAAAATGTACTTAAAGTACCAAAGCGACGTGTTGTGAGCTTGTAGATCGGCTATTATCAAATAACCAAAGTATATATACTGTATATAAGTGGTGTTGTAATAATGATCAAAATCTGCAAAGTAACTAAAGATATCAAATAATTGTAGTGGAGTAAAAGTACCCTCAAAATTGTAATTAAGTACAGTACTTGAGTAAATGTACTTAAATGTTACTTTACACCACTGGTGTGTGTGTGTGTGTGTGTGTGTGTGCGTGCATGCGTGTCTCTACAGTATATAGCATGCTCTAGTTCATCATGGGAGAATCGGCAGATGTTAAAGCAGGTGACTTTACGGAGGAGTTTGTGTGCGTGTGTGCGTGTGTGTGTGTGTGTGTGTGTGTGTGTGTGTGTGTGTGTGAGTGAGTGAGTGACTATATATAGCTGATAGTGCTTTGCGGAGGAGTTAATCATTAACAGGGTTGGGGGGGGGGGTTCTAGCTGAGGTGAAATACAATAAGTACCTGTTTCACACTTTTATATGTGGTCATAATATTAATATGGAAAAAAGTCCCCAAAAAGATCACTTAATCACTTTGTGTATTAAGCAAAATGTGTGCTGTGTGATGATACAAGGAAGAACTTGTGATTACACATCAATCTCCCATGAGCAGCATGTTCTAGTTCATCATGGGAGAATCGGCAGATGTCAAGCGTTCTAGATAAGGTTTAACATAACATGGTTGTGTTTTTTGTTTGCTTTTTTAGCTGCTTATTCTGCAGTGGTGTAAAGTAACTAAGTACATTCACTCAAGTCCTGTACTTAAGTACAATTTTGAGGAACTTTTACTTTACTGGAGTATTTCCAATTGTCTATACTTTTACTTCTATTCCACTACATCTCAGAGGCAACTATCTTTTACTCCACTACAGTTATATGAAAACTTAAGTTACTAGTTACTTTGCAGATATAAATTACTACATTATAAAACATACGTTAAACACTTTGGCCTTCTTTTATACCTAGGCTATTTGAAAATAGCTGGTCTACAAGCTCACAACGCGTCGCATCGCGATCTTGTAGCTTGTAGATCTGCTATTTTCAAACATTTTCGTACCTTAACTTTTGGTACTTTAAGTACATTTTGATACCAATACTTTCGTACTTTTACTCAAGTACATTTTGAATTCCGTACTTTTACTTGTAACGGAGTCCTTCTACATTGCAGTATCGATATTGCTTAAGTAAAACAGTTGAGTACTTTTTCCACCACTGTTTATCTGTAACCGGATGATTCACTCTTGGCATACAAACTACACAACCTCGCTGGATGACGTTCAAAGGAACTAAACTGACCAACTATTAACCAACTTAATACACCAACTTATTAACCGCCTTTTTACAGTTTAACAAATAACCTAACCCAACTCACCAAGGGATGAAATAGCAGGCTAAAATATTAGGCTTACAATTCCTTCACAGCAAAATCCAGAGTGTTAATATAACTGTGAAAAGTGTTTCAGAGTCGTGTTAACACACTGGATGTGCATGTAATGTGTAACGTTACGTTACAAAGAATGAAGTGCTCCTTTACCTTTCAAATGAGAGTAGAGTTGTTTGATGAGGATGAATGTGTGTCAGATAGTTGATGTTGTCTGAGGGTGAATGACTCCTCTATTGAACAGAGGAGAGAAGAGAAGAGAAGAGAAGAGAAGAGAATGAGAGTGAGAGGAGTGGGCAAGAGGTGTGTGTGTGTGTGTGTGTGTGTGTGTGTGTGTGTGTGTGTGTGTGTGTGTGTGTGTGTGTGTGTGTGTGTGTGTGTGTGTGCATGCAACACACACACACACACACACACACACACACACACACACACACACACACACACACACACACACACACACACACACACACGTTGCAGGTCTCAGTTAGTCAGGAGTCTCAGGACAAGCAAGCAGATAATAATGTCCTGTTTAACGAAGCAAAAAGAAAGAAGCACACAGAATGTTTTAGTTGTTTTCTCATCAGAATGTATTCACAGAAATTACAAATTAACAATTCACTTCATTTCCCATTTCTTTTCTGACTTTGTATCATTCCAATGTCTTTTACTTTGTCTTCAACTCTGTTTTCACCAAAACACATCATTGAACCATAACTGTATCACTGGAGTTAATCACCATTACAATACTGCATGTTTTTCTCCTTTTTCTTTTCCATATATTGTCACATAGCAAACATGTTCACAACATCATCACTTCAAAACATACAATATAGTACCATCAGACCTTCATTAACTGTCTTGTCTTTCTCAGGAATATTCACCTTCAACTAAAAGCACTTTTTAGCAGTATTTATATAAGCAATTATACTTTTCTTCTTCTTAGTAATAGCAGCTTTAAGTTACTGTAGGCTACTCGATGTACATTGACCAATTCCTGAGAGTCTAACTCATATAACCATGCCAAACACAACAAAATAGCTTGTCAAACTTCTTACAGAACACACATAATATACGGGAGCTCTGGGAGACTGAATTAGGATCATACTTCCTATGTAAACATTGCGCACTCACATCACCATTTTTGCATTGATTGCTCCAGCCAATCTACTGTGTTCTGCACTGGATTCATTCACAAACAATCACCACATCTTGTACACTTTCAAGTTAGACTCCACCATCAGAACGTGTACTTAATGTTATAATGATCACATTGATATCATTCAATGAGTTGATGCACCACAACTAACCTGTTTAACAGGAGAAAGAGGAAGAACACACACAGAATGTTTTAGTTGTTTTCAGACTGGTTGCTCTCATTAGAATGACGTGAGCTTCCTGTCTGCAGGTAATAGTACCCCTTGAGGAAGAAATGATCTCACGTGGGCGTTGAGCTTGTAGATCAGCTATTTTCGGCAAAGAGGTTTGGTGCAGAGGGGAAAAAGAGCAGACCAAGGACAGAGCAAGTCAAGTTTACTAAGTATTGAGTGAGGGTGTATGTCTGAAATAAACAAAAACAAAACATTAATTTACACTGATACTCTATGAAGTTATCTATGAAAATTGTATTGTATAACACAATGTTATACAATATGTAGTGTGTGTGTGACGGGGGGTCCTTGCTTCGTCTCTCTCTCAGGCCTGAGAAACGTTGAAGGCCCCTGATGCAGACCATCCGTCCTCATCCTCAGCCAGCATTGTGTTACACTGACTTGTGTTTCTTTCCATGGTTCTGTCTGGGTTCAGTGCTTGCGTGACACTGTGGCATTTTCTGGCCAACTGCCCCCTCTTGTGGCAGCTGTGGCAAACTACATCTATGAATCTGTACTCAGCCCAGGCCTGTGATGATTGATTGAATACTTTATTTAAATACTTTATTTAGAAGTTTGCAGAAAAAAAGCACGTAAAAGTACAGTTCAAATATAAGGTCAACTAAATAGGATTAAAAAATGTCTTGTTTCAATTGGGGTCCTTTTGTACTCAATTCACAGTAACATTAATTGACAGACATATATACACTACTATGCAGAAGACCATATAAACCGTTTAAAAATGAAAAAGAAAAATGAAAATGTACAGTAGAAAAATAAAAAATAAAAAAAATGATGCGAGTCCACATGTGAAACATCCTGCAGCAGGTGATGCGACGCGTTGTGAGCTTGTAGATCTGCTATTTTCAAATGGCTGAAATGTATAGAGCTGAAGTGGTTTATGTATGTATGTATTGATAATCAAAATCTACAAAGCAACTAGTAAAGTACGTTTTCAAATAATTATAGTGGAGTAAAAGTACAATATTTGCCTCTGAGATGAGATCTACTTTTGGTACTCTAGGTACATTTTGATGCCAATACTTTTGTACTAAATTACATTGCAGTATATATACTTTTACTTAAAGGACGACTTCACCCATTTTCAACCTGTCTTCATATAATTGGTCCTCACTAATGTTCATGATAAAATGGTAAAAACATTTTCTACTCAGTCTGTGTCTCAGAGGAGGGCTGTGAGTGTGGACAGTTCAGAAACCCGTCTACCAGTGACATCATCGATGGGGGATCCAAGCTAATAAAAAACTGCAGGCTTTGTATTCCTGGAAAGTTGCTATGTAATAATAGAAGCCATTGTTCTCGGGTTAATACAAATCTAAACAAAAAAAATTGAAATCTTGTTGGGAAAAAAAAAAACCCTGCCTAACAATGATGTCACTGGTAGACTTTAAGTAAGAAATGTGAGTAGTTTATTTTCTAGTTTCTATCCAGGATAAAATTATAATAATCTTTGCTATTGTAGCCAGTTGCGCAAAGATAACGGCTATTCGTATACAATGGATAGATATATTGACTGAGTAGATACTAGGTTCGGTGGAGAGCTCAATGTGTGTAAAACCCAAGGAATTAGAAACAGACACAAAAGTTCAACTTAAAGATTGTATTAGAACAATATAATAGTTCAGAACAAACAGTTCATTTCATTTATAAAGAAAATAAAAAAATGGGGGCCCTTTAAAGTCTTAAGTGTCAGTGGATCTTTCAGGGGGGGTTTTCTCCTTTAGGGAGATAATTCAAGGGGAATGGAACCTTTCCTTTGTCCCTACCACACAGAGTGGAGGTAGGCAGTTAGGCCCCAGAGTCCGGGTCCGGTTGGGTCAGTTTGGGAGGCTTGCCATGCAGAGCTGGAGAAACGTCTGAACGAAACCAGTGACCTGCTTGACAGTAAGATAACGGAGATGTCTGCGTTGGAAGAGAACCACTCGATGGCCATGAAAACCCTTCAAGAACGTGTCATTCGAGTGTCTGCCCTATCAACTTTCGATGGTACGCTACGTGCTTACCATGGTGACCACGGGTAACGTGGAATAAGGGTTTTTGTAATTGCGTATAATGCATCCATATTATACGAGAGAGTCACTCGGGAGATGACGATTCTAACCAGGAGGAGTTGAACCGTCTGGCTCTGGAGAAACATCTGAATGAAACCAGTGACCTGCTTGACAGCAAGATAACGGAGATGTCTGCGTTGGAAGAGAACCACTCGATGGCCATGAAAACCCTTCAAGAACGTGTCATTCGAGTGTCTGCCCTATCAACTTTCGATGGTACGCTATATACGTGCTTACCATGGTGACCACGGGTAACGTGGAATAAGGGTTTTTGTAATTGCGTATAATGCATCCATATTATACGAGAGAGTCACTCGGGAGATGACGATTCTAACCAGGAGGAGTTGAACCGTCTGGCTCTGGAGAAACATCTGAATGAAACCAGTGACCTGCTTGACAGCAAGATAACGGAGATGTCTGCGTTGGAAGAGAACCACTCGATGGCCATGAAAACCCTTCAAGAACGTGTCATTCGAGTGTCTGCCCTATCAACTTTCGATGGTACGCTACGTGCTTACCATGGTGACCACGGGTAACGTGGAATAAGGGTTTTTGTAATTGCGTATAATGCATCCATATTATACGAGAGAGTCACTCGGGAGATGACGATTCTAACCAGGAGGAGTTGAACCGTCTGGCTCTGGAGAAACATCTGAATGAAACCAGTGACCTGCTACTCGGGAGATGACGATTCTAACCAGGAGGAGTTGAACCGTCTGGCTGGAGCTTACGCTAATCTTCTGGGACATCAGAATCACAGACAGAAGATAAAACACATGGTGAAGCTGAAGGACGAGAACCTCACGCTTAAACAGGAGGTGTCGAATCTGCGTTCCCAGGTGAGTCGGCAGAAGTCCCAGCTGGAACAGCTGAAGTCGGAGCTCCCTGTAGCCGCCCGCCGCAGGTTTGATCCCAGCAAAGCCTTTCAGCACAACACCAAAGAGAACACACAGCCAGAAACGCCGGTCGCCCTCCGAGGTGGAAATCATCATTTGTAGATGGGGTCTTCAACCAGTCAACATTTTTCATCAAACAGGAGGTGTCGAATCTGCGTTCCCAGGTGAGTCGGCAGAAGTCCCAGCTGGAACAGCTGAAGTCGGAGCTCCCTGTAGCCGCCCGCCGCAGGTTTGATCCCAGCAAAGCCTTTCAGCACAACACCAAAGAGAACACACAGCCAGAAACGCCGGTCGCCCTCCGAGGTGGAAATCATCATTTGTAGATGGGGTCTTCAACCAGTCAACATTTTTCATCAATGTTTTACAATTTTAATGTTACTTCATCTTTTAATTTAATTTTTGAAAATTATACCAATGTTTTTCAACGCAGGTTTGTAATTACTTTTTTTTTTTTTTATATATATATATATATATATATATTAAAAAAAAAAAAAAAAAAAATTATATATATATATATATATATATATATATATATATATATATATATATATATATATATATATATATATATATATATATATATATATATATATAATTATAAAAGTACTGAAAATTGGACATACTCCAGTAATATTATATACATTTATATATTAAAGGGGAATATAACTCATTTAAGTCAAGAGTGTTTTAAAAAATCTGTGAAATAAATGTGAAATAAAGGACACAACGTCAAATAAAGGACACAAATCTTTTCAGAAAAAAAAAACAATTCAATGGGTTTCACACTTATTGAGCTCCTATCTGGCTCGCCAAGCTGTAGCCAGTTGCACAACGATAACGGCTGTTAGATAGTAGATATAGATACTAGGTTCGGTGGAGAGCTCAATGTGTGTAAAACCCAAGGACTTAGAAACAGACACAAAAGTTCAACTTAAAGATTGTATTAGAACAATATAATAGTTCAGAACAAACAGTTAATTTCATTGCATTTATAAAGAAAATAAAAAATGGGGGCCCTTTAAAGTCTTAAGTGTCAGTGGATCTTTCAGGGGGGGTTTTCTCCTTTAGGGAGAGAATTCAAGGGGAATGGAATCTTTCCTTTGTCCCTACCACACAGAGTGGAGGTAGGCAGTTAGGCCCCAGAGTCCGGGTCCGGTTGGGTCAGTTTGGGAGGCTCGCCATCAACATCGGATCGGTTCTCCAGCCGAATCACTAAAACCTGACCTAAA
The DNA here is from genome assembly GCF_963454915.1 of Gymnoscopelus microlampas. Lineage (NCBI taxonomy): Eukaryota > Metazoa > Chordata > Actinopteri > Myctophiformes > Myctophidae > Gymnoscopelus > Gymnoscopelus microlampas. The sequence continues at coordinate 9,208,230 of NC_139961.1, read as the reverse complement.
AGGCCAGGTGAAATAAAGTAATCAGTAATCTATAGTTGTACAACAAGGTCAAGTTTAAACAAATTATTATTTCATGACTTTCATTAAATAATAAATTAGTGTCATTATTTCATGATTCATTAAATAATAAATTAGTGTCATTATTTCATGATTCATTAAATAATAAATTAGTGTCATTATTTCATGATTCATTAAATAATAAATTAGTGTCATTATTTCATGATTCATTAAATAATAAATTAGTGTCATTATTTCATGATTCATTAAATAATAAATTAGTGTCATTATTTCATGATTCATTAAATAATAAATTAGTGTCATTATTTCATGATTCATTAAATAATAAATTAGTGTCATTATTTCATGATTCATTAAATAATAAATTAGTGTCATTATTTCATGATTCATTAAATAATAAATTAGTGTCATTATTTCATGATTCATTAAATAATAAATTAGTGTCATTATTTCATGATTCATTAAATAATAAATTAGTGTCATTATTTCATGATTCATTAAATAATAAATTAGTGTCATTATTTCATGATTCACTAAATAAATTAGTGTCATTATTTCATGATTCATTAAATAAGTCATTTTATCATGATTTTCATTAAATAAATTCTCATAGAAAATAAAATACTAAAATTATACTCAAAACATGAAGTCATAACAAACTTCATCCAAATTAAACTCAAAATATTTCCAAGGCAAGTTCAGCCTTCAGTTCAGTTGATCTGCCATTTTTGTAGCTCCACTAGCCCAAGGCAGAAGCAGTTCAAATGGCAGACAACATGACAACATTGTACCACACAACATTTGTACCATGACCAAGCAACCAAACCATTGACACTGAACCAATGTACTTTAACTCACCGTTGAGTATGAAGCATAGGAGCATAAGATTAAACAGCACAGCAGACACACCATGCTGTAAACAACACTCAGGAGGGAATGGCAGGAAATGACACCAGGTAGCCAGACATTTATACTGATCTGACTGATTGAATGATTGTCTGGTTACCATGGTTACCTGGTCACCTTGGTTAGTTACCTGGGTTACACTATGCTGTGCTGTTGCCCCTGACAACTGATGAGCCAATCACAGCACGAGCGTCTCTCCCGGCTATAGGACGCAGAGAGGTGCACGTTGTGTTGATGTGATGTTTGTGGTGAGCAGTGTTGCCATGTCGGCTCATTATAAGCGACTTTGGGCTTTGTTTTTCTGTAAAGTTGCTTGTAAAAATTGTCAGTTGTGGGTTGCGGCTTTTGGGGCTTGTATAAAGTGTACTTGCTTATTTAGGCGTGTTTCACAATTTTTTTAACACTTTTTTAAACCATTGGTTTGTGCCCAGGGGAGCATTTTACATTTTAAAAAGGACACCAATGGAAACAAGCCATAGGCTTTCTTGGGTTTAAAATGAGCAGACCTTGTATTGAACTGTACTTTCCTGTGCTTTTTTTTTTTTTAGCAAACTGCCAATAAAGTATTCAATGAATCAATCAATCAATCAATATATATATATTGTTAGAATGTTTAAAAAAACTATTCCAAATATTCCACACATTTTTTGCAAGAGTTTTTGAAAATAGCAGAGCTCACCACATTGTGAGCTTGTAGATCTGCTGTTTCCAAATAGCCAATATACAGGTTTAAAGTGGCCATGTGGCCTATCATGGTTGCTTCTTTTGGGCTTGTTTTCATATACCCGGGTTGCTTGTTTCTCTCTGAAAGCTGGCAACACTGGTGGTCACGTGGTTGTAGTTTTGAAGAGGAGAGGATCAGCTGTGTGTCAGCAAGCTGACTGACCGACTGACTGGCTGACAAACTAACAACTAACTAAAAACAAACAAACAAACAAACAAACAAACAAACGGTAAAACAACTTTATACACAGGTATTGTGTTCATTTAATTACATTGAATACACTGATTGTGTTCATTTGTAGACATCATCATCACACTCACTGCTGCTGAAGATCATGCACATGCAGGTCGTTTTGTTATCATGATGATTGTTTGTGTTCAAGATGACTTCCAAACAGTGGTGGAAAAAGTACCCACGTTTTTTTACTTAAGTATAAGTGTCAATACTGCAATGTAGAAACACTCTTGTCTTTTGAAATCTGGAATTCAAACTTTACTTGAGTAAAAGTACAAAGGTATTGGTGTCAACATGTAAAGTACCAAAACTAGAAAGCACTCATTAAGCAGAATGTCCCATTTCACACGTTTTCAAAAGTATAACATTTTATAAAAAATAATTTGAAAATAGCCAATCTACAAGCTCACAATGCGTCACATTGTGAGCTTGTAGATCTGCTATTTTCAAATGGCCGAAATGTATATAGGGCTGAAGTGGTTAATGTATGTTTTGTGATAATAGTCAAAATCTACAAAGTAACTAGTAACTAAAGTATTCAAATAGTTGTAGTGGAGTAAAAGTACAAAAGTTGCCTCTGAGATGTAGTGGAGTAGAAGTAAAAGTACTGACAATTGGACATACTCCAGTAAAGCCTCAAAAGTGTACTCAGCAGTAAATGTCCTTAGTTACTTTACACTATTTTGTTTGTGTACAAAATGACTTCCAAAATATACCTGCATGATTCTCAGTCTTTTGGATGGACATGCTTGTATTTAGACCACCACATATCCCCGTTTGATATGTTTTATATCTGAGACCCCAACCTACACTAACATAGGTTTAATTGAACTCCAAGAGCCTGCAGTTGTGCAGATTGAACAAATGTGTGGATTGATGTGAATGTAACAAACAACTGGTTATTGCCCCCCCCCCCCCCCCCCATAATAAGGATGCCAGGGTTCAAGTGGATAAGTCTTTATGACTGGAGTAAATAAAGTGAAATCATTAATTTAGGACACATGAGCTTGTAGATCTATTTTCGAACATTTTTCAAAATGTTTGAAAACATTTGAAAATGTTCGACACATCAGCTGCATAATTAATTACAGATACCGGTGTTGTCAAAAAAGTTTAGTAATGACCAATGTAAAGTTCAGACTCTAGTATTTATAAGGACTATCTGTATGCTGCTGTGTTTATAAATGTTTGTGTGTTGAAATGGCTGTGAAAAGTAATCCCCCTCTGGGACGATAAAAGTCTAATCTAACCCATTAAGACCTGGAACGCATCTGTGTCACTTTCGATTTCTTTAGCTATTCAAAAATAGCAGATATACCAGCTCATAGATCTGCTATTTTTGAAAAATCTAGATTTTTTTTTTTAATATATTTTTCCAAAAACTGTTAAGATTTAGGATTATTTTTAAAGAATCGCCTCAGGTCTTAATGGGTTTTCTAATGGAGTCTCTGCTCTCCAGCAGCAAGTCCACTTAGCGGTGGACGATGGAGCGTGCGGTGGCGAGCGCTCGCCCGGACCACCCTGAGGACGGGACTGGCGGCAACCACGGCCGTGGAACGCGATCCGGCTCCCACGGGGGGCTTTACTTCACCCTGCCCGCCTTCCCCGGCGGCGCAGCCCCTGCTCCGCCGCATCCCGCGTCAAACCCGCCGTCCTCGCCGCGCCCTGCGGAGGAGAGGGACGTGGTGAGACGAGGGTACCTGAGGAGGTCTGAACGGCCCGGCAGGGCCTATTTCGTGCTGAGAGAGGGGAGTCACACCGGTCCCGGTCGGTTGGAGAGCTACGCGAGCGAAGAGGAGTTTGCCGTGGCGCGGAGGACCACCAGTCACACGCTGCCGTTTGGATCCGGCAGCAAAAGGTGGGTTTGAACCTTAATGAATGGGGATGAAGTCTGACAAATTCTGTGACTTGTGTGAGCTAGATGTGTTTTTGTAAATCTCATAACATTGGAGTGGACAGGGTTATTTCTTTTTGGATGACGTCATTTCCGGTTCTATCGCTCTCTCGCAGTCAAGGCATCATTCATAGGTTGGCGAAGAGCACCCTCTAGAAATCACTGATTTCTAGCATTTGTTAACCTGGAGACTGACTGTTAATTATAATGCTACTGTTAATTATAATCTAATCTCATTCTAGAAGAGTGGCAACTGTTCTTTCTCAATAGATCCAGGACCCAAGGAGTCCTTTTAAACAATGGATCAGATATTTTAGGTGGAGGCAGCTGGCTAAATAGACTCTTTTGGCCTGGCAATATCCTGTCTCATTTTTCAGTGAACTTATTCTAGGGTTGAGATCAAGTAGATCAGAGAATGTGATCTGTGGCTTTATACTAAGGTCAATAACCGAAAATATGGCACATTTAAGGAGATATGGTCTGTCTGAAATATACCACAACAGTAAACAAACCAACACACAGTATAAGTGTATACAGGGTATATCTGCACATTTCTAAAGTTACAATGTAATGACTTTTAAGACCTTTTTAATACCAAATTGGCAAATATTACAAAAAAGGCAAATATTTTGAGCTTGTTATAGTTTGGCTATTTTCACAATATTTATCTGTGGAACCGAGTCAAACTAAATGTAATGCCTACAATTCCAAGTACTTGTCATTTTGTCATAAATATGATTATTTGGGTCCCCAGTTGAAATATGATTATTTGGGTGGGTCGCAGCCTAAAAAGTTTGGGAACCCTCGAAACTATAAGGCAGAGGTCTTCAACAGGGGGTCCGGGACCCCTAGGGGGTCCTCAGAGTTGCTACAGGGGGTCCGCCAAATATCTTTGTGATAGGATCATTGTTTTTTACACTTGAACACCCTAGCATCCCTATTCTAAGGACAACTTTAGCCGAAAATAGCCGATCTACAAGCTCACAACGCCTCGCGCTGCGAGGCGTTGTGAGCTTGCAGATCTGCTATTTATATCTGCTAAGGTTGAAGACCCCTGCTGTAAGTAGATCTCTGTTCATGTTTCACAGGGTGATCGTTTACCTGTGCTATTGTCTCGGAGTGACCAAGAACGACAATTGCCTGAACGGCCACACGGTGACGCTCTACGCCAAGGGCCAGACGGTGGTGCTGGTGGCCGACGACCAAGACGATCAGTGCAAGTGGTACCTGGACATCAAGAGACTGGTGGAGGAGGAGAGGAGAGGAGGACGGCAGGAGACGGGAGACGGCGAGACGCCCGGCGGCCAGGGCGAGGGAGGAGAGTCCTTTGACAGAGAGGATGATGGGTATTGCACCCTCGCCTCTGACGCCTTCTTCAAAGAGGTATGGGACTGATCAGATTTAGCTGTTCAAACACCCTTTTCCCAACATTTATAAAACATATTTACAGTTTATTATAACAGTAGTACTGTTTTTTTGTTATTTTAGTGTTAGATGTGCAAGCTCACTTTGTTGTACATCTGCTATTTTTTTTACATTTTAGAAAAATCTTGAACGTGTGAGAACTACTGATTTAGAAGGCACTTTGTTTACTTTTTGGTCAAATTGACATTTTTGCCTAGCTCTACTCTCCTAACACTGCTGCAGAATGCTTGTGAAATTACTTGAAAGTCAATTTCTGCCTAAGTTTTGACTCAGGCAGAAATGATTTTGAATGTCACAAGCATTCTGATAGGCTGACAACATTGGCAATAAGGCAGGATGAATCAGCAATGTTAGGAGAGTAGAGTTAGGCTGATATAAATAAAGGCAGACAAACATGACTTAGGAAAAATGAGTTTTTTACTAAGTCATCTAGGTATCTTAGGCAGAAAGTGATTGTTTTTTTGTTTTGTCTCTCCTTAAAAGCTTAAAAATGTGAGTTGGGCAATAGGCTCTATGCACAGCAGCCATACTGTAAAGAAAGTGGGCCTCTTCCTTCGCAGGTTTTACCAATGATACTAATGAAGGCTCTGTTCCATTTCATGTAGCACAGTGGTTCTCAAACCTTTTAATTTCAAGGACCCCCATAACTCTGAGAGTGTACAAATGTAACCAAATGGACCCGTAAGGGTCCATTTGGTTCCATTTGTGAGTTACACACCTTTTTAAGGGGACATTTAGAATCCCCCCCCTCCCTCCAAGGAAGCATGAGGGTCCCTGGACCACACTTTGAGACCCACTGGTGTAGTGTTTCCAGTGAGCCAACATGCACAATATCAGCACCCTGACTCTGTTTAACCAGAATAGAACAGAGCCTTCATTAGTATCATTGGTAACACCTGTGAAGGAAGTAAGGAAGGGGCCCAAATTCGTTCCAAAAATGGCTGCTGTTCATGGAGCAATACTAATATTAGTATTATGCTATGAGGCTAACGATTTGTAGAATCGGCCTCAGGTCTTAATGGGTTCAAATGATCCTTTTTAAGGTCTGGTCCACCAGCGTGAAGCCGTGCGGTCTGGGTCTCTCCATGTCCATGGCGGGAGACGCCTGCCTCTGCCTCTCTGCCACCTCCATCGTCCTGCTGGCGGCCGACGCGGCGGGCGGCGACTCGCCGTCGGTGACGCTGCCCCTGAGAAGCGTGCGGAACTTCGGACACAACGGCGGCCTGTTCTTCCTGGAGGTGGGCAGCTCGGCGCCGTTCGGACCCGGGAAGATCTGGCTGGAAGCGAGAGAACGAGGTACAGTACAGTAACAACGGCTAGACATGTTTTCTCCTCTCCCTCTGCTCTGGAAAGGGGGATATTGTCAGAAACGGCAGATCTGCAAGCTCATAATGCATTGCTATGCAACACATTGTAAGCGGGTGGATCGGCTGTTTTTGAAAAGTTGAGTTTAAGTGATTCAATAAAATAAAGTTTGATTGTTTTGAATTTACTTGTTCATTATATAATTCAATTTTCATATAAGTTTAATATATATTTACTTGTATGTAAACAAGGTTATTTGTGTGTATTTGTGTTTATGCTTGCTAATAAGTTAAATGTTCTGAAATAGAAACATTTATCAAATTAATAAAAAAAAGTAATTCAAATGGATTTCAAGATCTAGCCCAGGGGTCTTCAACACCCCTAGGGGGTCCCAGAGCTACTATAGGGGGTCCGCCAAATCTTTGTGTGATAGGATTTCGTTTTTGTTTACATTAACAACTTGAACATCCTTCTGAGGGGAACATTAGCCGAAAATAGCAGATCTACAAGCTCTCAACGCCTCGCGCTGCGAGGCGTTGAGAGCTTGTAGATCGGCAAAGCTTGTAGATTGGCAAAGAGGCTATAGGTGTAGAGGAAAAAATAGCAGACTAAGTAAAAAAAATACTTTAATCTGAAACACAATAGAGTAGGGGGTCCCTGCTTCATGTCTCTCTCAGCTAGGGGGTCCTTGGCCTGAAAACGTTGGAAGACCCCTGATCTAGCCCCTCTTTTTTTCGCTCAATTTATCTGTGATGTCTCCAATTCCGACTGCTCTTTTTTTTTGTTTTCCCCCTCTTCTCCCCCGTCTCAGGGGACCCGGTGCAGGCCCAGCACATGCACGAGGCCATCCGAGAGGCCATGCGGGCGCTGCGGCTTCTCCCCGACTTCAGCTGCTCGCCCGCCGCCTCCAGCGGCATCCACGGCCAACAGAGCCAGCCCAGAGGCCAGCCGCCGGGCGCCAAATGGAGCAGAGACAAGTCGGGTTACATGACGATGCTGTCCTCTCCCGTGTCCCCGCCATCCAGAGGCCAGTCGGGGAGACCGGCGGCGGCCCGGGCCAGCAGCCCGTGCCAGACGCCTGCCGGTTTGAGCCCGCGTCGTAGACCCGGCCAGGTAATTAGGCCCGCCCGTCACAATTATTACATAATCTTCTAATCGCAATTATCTGGGATAATCGCTTTTTTTTTGTCATAATCGTTTCCATGTTCAAGAAATTTTCATACATATAAAAAAAACAGAAATGGCAGATCTACAAGCTTACAAACGCGTCACTTTGTGACGCGTTGTAAGCTTGTAGATTAGCTATTTCCGCTATTTTTACCATTTTGTTTTTAACCATTTCACTGCCAATCACGTAGATCTACGCAAACCTATTTATAGCCGCCACGTGCCAATCGCGTAGATCTACGTGAACTTTTTTTTTTTTTTCAATTTGACCCAAAGACCAAGGAGATATGATTTATCGAAGATATAGACTCCTATCCACTTCCTTGTTAACTTAAAACTTAAAAAATATTTATCTCGGCTCCTGAGTACTTTTTCTTTTTCAATGAAAAATCTCTGGCACTGGCTAGAAATATTCAGAAATACCTCTGGCAGTTAATGGGTTAAAGGGATTTAATTCATAAATGTCAGTAAATTCTTTGTATATGTCAGTTATTTGTCATATCTGCCCTGTACATTTTTTGATTACGAGGCAAACAAAAATGTATTTTTTATTCATACGTTCCAACGTTCAATGCCAAAAAAACACAATTGAATCGTTTATCGCAAATGATTAGGGTGACAATTAATCGTCAACTTACTTTTTTTTTTGATTGTGACAGCCCGACGGCCAGGCCGGAGCGGGCGGGGCTGGCTACATGGTGATGTCACCGGGAAAGCTACGCGAGTGCGGCACGGCCGCGGCGGCCAAAGAAGAAGGAGGAGGCTACAGCTCCTCCTCCCACGCTGCCGCCGGCGGCGAAGGCCGGTGCCCGGGCGGGAGGGAGGAGTACATGATGATGCGGCCGCAAGATGGCCGCCGCCGCCGCCGCCTCTCCCAATCCTCGGAGGACGCCTACGTCCCCATGAAGAGCCCGCTGGCGCCGCACGCTTCCCCCATGCTGCTGTTCTCCAAGTAGGTCTATAGTATAGAGGCTACTAGCAGCGCATCAGCATGCACGTCTGATTAGATCAGTTGTTCTCAAACCTTTTTCCAATGTCAAGGACCCCCAAAATGATATATATTTGGCTGCGGACCCCCATCTCAAAATATTCTGTTCCAGGGACCCCCCAGAAGCAAAGATTTGAGTTACAAATGTTTGCTTTAAAAATATATATATTCAAAGATTTGCACAAAATGTTCACAATTTTTCAAAAATAGCAGATCTACAAGCTCATAGCGCGGCACGAAGTGACGCGCTATGAGCTTGTAGATCTGCTATTTTTGAATGGCCAAAGTATAAGTATATTGCAATGCTATAGTAACACATTTTGCTGGGGACCCCCTGGAACGGATCCCTGGGGGTCCCCGGACCCCACTTTGAGAACCAATGGATAGCGCGGCACGCGCTATCCATTGATATACAAGAAATGATATACAAGAAATGAAAAATAAATGTTATTAAAACCCACAAGCCCTCAGTTTGAGAACGGTCGACAAAATCATGGCTGACGGAAAAGGTTCCAGTGTGATGTGTTTTAGTAATGTTTGTCTGAGAGACAGCGAACTCCATTTGCGACCGCGACGGGTCGCTTCGACTGGTGCCTGCTCGCTTCGACGGGTGGAGAGTCTAGTGTTTTTGTTCTGATGTGTGATTGTCTTTTGTTATGATAGTGGTTATTTCATGTACTTAGTTGTATTAGTCATGTTTATGTGACATGGAAATAAGTCCTGGACTCTGTTGTGTTTTATCCCCCCCTGGCACAAAAAAAATCAGATGGGAGGGGGGTCCGTGGCCAAATACATATCATTTTGGGGGTCCTTGGCACAAAAGTTTGAGAACTTCTGAATTAGAAGGCATTCGGCCTCAGATCTTAATGGGTTAAGTTGGAGATAGTTTTCTAAATGTCGGTCTCACTACATTTTCGGTTCATTTCACGGTCCTACTGTGCCTATATGTTTTATCCCGGTGATTAAGCACGTTCACTTAGCTCCTTCCTTTCTTCCTCTCTCTCTAGTGCCGCCAGCCACTCTGCTCCCCACCAATCCGATCGTCGCACCGCCGAAAGCAGCCAATCGGTGAGCGGCGCGGGGCGCTCGTCGTCGTGTCTGGCCCAGAGGGAGCCGGTATTGGTCCAGGACCAGGAAATAGCCGCCCTCGCCCTCGCCCACCTCCAGCCAGCCGATGGTAGGCACACCGTCCCTGTACGGGCCACGCCCGTTTCCGGTCCCAAGGAGGCCCTTGTCTGTTTGTCTGGCGTGACCGCTCCGCTCCGGTCGGGTCCGGTACCGAGCGGTGCGGAGCGGTCGACCGGTAGGAGATACCGGCTCTCGGCGTGTCTGCCCTCCTGCCTGCAGGCCAGGGAACGCTGATTTAGGTTTCCATTGCGGGCTAATAATCATTGGTTATTCTCATTTAACCCGCTGTTTCTCTCAACGTCTTGGTTCGGGGGGCCCCGCCAGCGGTCGGAACGGACCCGTGCGGGGTCTGTAACTCTTTGAGTGTACAAATGGAACCATTTTTGAAATCTTTGGGACCTAAATCTTACAGTGTAAAATACTCAGTGTTACTTTTGCTCAAATGGAACCAAATGGACCCTTATGGGTGTTGAGTGTACAAATGGGACCATTTTTTTAATCTTTGGGGCCAAAATCTTACAGTGTAAAATTGTCAGTGTTAATTTTGCTCTGAGAGTGTACAAATGGAACCATTTGGAACCATGCTCTGAGAGCGTACAAATGGAACCAAATGGACCCTTATGGGTCCATTTGGTTCCATTTGTACACTCTCAGACTGGCATACCCGTAAGGGTCCATTTGGTTCCATTTGTAAACTCTGACTGGCATACCCGTAAGGGTCCTTTTGGTTCCGTTTGTACACTCTCAGACTTGCATACCCGTAAGGGTCCATTTGGTTCCGTTTGTACACTCTCAGACTTGCATACCCGTAAGGGTCCATTTGGTTCCATGTGTACGCTCTTTGAGAGTTACGGACCATTTGGACCCTGTGGTGGACCCCAAACCCCATGTTGAGAACCAGTGATTTAACCCAATGATATTATTCCTTTCGACAAATTCCCTCCCGTTTACATGTTTTACACTTAGCGCCTGAGTCATACGTATAGCTGTTGCGTTTCAGTGTCTCGCACCGACAGCGTTTTCAGTGTGTGACACAGCGTTTTCAGTGTGTGACACAGCGTTTTCAGTGTGTGACACAGTGTTTTCAGTGTGTGACACAGCGCGCAACCGGGTACAAATGAGGCGTAAACAGAAAGCTCTTATCAGATTTGCTCTGATTCCAAACAGATCTACCTCGTAAGCAGATCGTTTCTCAGCTAACATTCCGAATTTATCGTTAAAGGAGTAGTTATACCAAAAAATTACTTATTTTCTATCAATTACACACCCCATGAAGCCGTGAATTCATGGGGATTTCTTTTTTTTCTCACATTCCGGAGCCAATAATTTGATGACTGGTCATCGGTCAATATCCATCAAATTATTGGCTTAGGAAAGTGACAAAAACAAACAAATCTCCATGAATTCAAGGCTTCATGAGTTGATGGAAAATAAGTCCTTTTTTGGGTGAACTACTCCTTTTTAAACACATCGACTGGACTGGAGTAAGCTCATTACCAGCCTAGAATAAAGCTGAATGTGAAAACGCGGTGCAATAAATCCTTTTAATAGGTCTAAACAGTAGTCCTCATGGTCTGACTGGGACTGTGATCTGTGATGCTCTGGTGCACATGTACATAGTTAACTGTTATTAGCCATAGCTAACGGAAACAAACGCGGAACTTGTGAAATAAGTAACGTTTCACAACCCGTTTCACGACCCGGTTCACTCAGTTCTTGTATGTGATAAGAGCCATTAGACGTTCAGGGATATGGGTTTGATTTCCTCCTGCAAAGAAGTTGATTTAGGGATGAGAATTGGGTACTGGCGAGGTGCCAGTGTCTGTAGATGCAAGTTAAAGCACAATGCCACTTTGGTAGAGGTTTGGGTTAGTGTAGTTAACCTTGCCAGGAAGTATCTCCAAATATTGGTGCGATATCTTCTCCAATAGTTGCTCCATTGGCTAGAAGTTGATATTCTTAAATGGCCTCCTCATTGACTTACATTGCAAGGTGAAACTGGTCTGAGTCACTCCTTTAGCACATTAACAAATGCAAACTAAGCAGCTTATGTCAATATCGGAACAATCCAAAACATTTGTTTTATTATGTTATAAAACATGCTAACTTCATGTTAGATTTTACTATTTGAATTGGGAAGAAGATCCGGACTGCATCCGTGGATCCAGATTGAGATCTTGAGATAGTAAAATCAACATGAAGTTGACATGTTTCTATATAAAAAAAGAAAATAACTTTTGTAATGTTACATCATTGGCTGAATCGGCTTTGTTTGCGTTCATTCGTGTGCTAAAAGAGTGATTTTGAGGGCTGTTTCACCGTACAATGAGGAGAATGTATTTGGAAAATTGATTTCTACTCGATGGAGCAGCTATTGATGTTTGATCTCACCAATATTTGGACTTGACATCATGGCAAGGTAACTACACAAGCCAAAACCTCTGCCAAAGTGTCATTTCCTATAGTTAACTCAAGTCAGTATTTAGAGAATACTAACTGTTTAGGGAGATGTGTTTGGTTTTCCTCCTGCAAAGAAGATCATTTGACTTGATTCTAGCTCTAAGGACAATCGTTACTGTCGGAAGTGCCAACGTTTACATATCAGTTAAAGTTAGTTAAATGGATGAGGACATGAATATTTCATTTTATTTGTATTTCTACCACAGTTTGTCAGGGTCGTTTTGCTGAAGCACTTTATGTGACATTGCATTTATAAAAAGAAAGAAAAACATACAAAATTTTGTTGGAAATGTAATGCCTTTGTGATCTAAAGATAGAAAAGGCTGGAATGTGTCTTGTTGGACTGTTCATAATAATAATATTGTTGTTGTGTGGTAAACTTTGTACTGTATGTCCAAAACTGTTACATTTCAGAAATGGAAAAAAAATATCCTGTGTTCCAATGGATCGTGTAGTTATTATAGTCACAAGCTCTTATAACTTTTTATTGGTTAAATATGTATACAAACCCACAGACACACTTAATCACTATCACTTGAAAAAGTTTCTAAAATAGTGAGAATTGGCGGCTTGTAGATTGGCTACATTTTGTGCGACGCCCGTGTACTACGAAGTAGGGTGTTACTTTTACGAAAACATGGAGATACAAGGTTTCTGACCGAAAAGCAACAATATTGCGGTGTTATCAGGCCCTGAGAGTTGTATCGCACTTTATGTTACTGAGGATGTGACTGTTGTAAAGCTATGCACACACGACTTTGAAGGATTTTCTTTTGTTTGTTTTGAAGAAAAAAGATATTTATGTTTGAGTTCAGAAGAATAAAGTGTTGTTGTTGATTTGCATGTCATCATCGTTTCAGTGTTAATTTGATGTTGATCGCAGTGTTGATTTCGTCGACTAAAACTATGACGAAAAATGTTCGGCGACTACCTTTTTTCACTGACAAACTAAATAAAAGCTAAACTAAAATCTTGTGGTATTTAGGCAACTAAAACTAAACAACAGGCGGACCCACCTGAATTGCAGACAATTTGGTGGTGAATGTTGAAAACCGGGACAGTTACTGTAGTGTTTTGCAGATATTTGTCAGCAGGACGCAGGGACACCCTGCTTGGAACCGGGACAATAGTACAGCGGTTCTCACTGTCAGTGTTTGTCCCTCCCTCTGCTGTTTTCCCCTCTGTCTGTCTTGCGGAGACTCTCTTTTCCCGGTGTTTCGCCCAGGTCGACGTGGTTTTGAGGTTCGGTTTAGGCATCATTTCTGTGAGGTTAGGTTTAAGGTTAGGGTTAGGTTTTACTGTTAGTGGGAGGTGTTTAAAAAGGCAAGTTAAATGCTCCGTTGCACTGGCCTATCCATTGCTCCTAAAACAGTTTCAACTTTAAAACATCTGTAGTTCATTCCTTTGGCCACCAGAGGGTGTCCTCATAAAATAGGAGCACACAGTGCATCAGATGGTTATAAATATATATGGTTAAAAGCAACGATAAAATACCAGTGGATATTGTGAGGCATATTCACTGGGGACTGTGGGGTTAAGGTTAGGGTTAAGGTTAGGCATGGTGTTTGTGAGGTTAGGGTTAAAGTTAGGTTTAGGCATAGTTTTTGTGAAGTTAAAAGCAGTGGTGTAAATTATCTAATTAATTAAAAATAGCAGTATGTTCAATTTTCAGTACTTTTACTTCTACTCCACTACATCTCAGAGGCAAATATTGTACTTTTACTCATCTACAATTATTTGAAAACTCTACTTACCTAGTTACTTTGCAGATTTAAATATATTACATTAAAATACACATTAACCACTTTAGCCCTATTTTATACCTAGGCTATTTGAAAATAGCAGATCTACAAGCTCACAACGCGTCGCGGTGCGACGCGTTGTGAGCTTGTAGATCTGCCATTTTCAAACATTTTAGTACTTATGCTTTTGGTACTTTAAGTACATTTTGATACCAATTCTTTTGTACTTTTACTCAAGTACGTTTTTTAATTCCGGACTTTAACTTGTATCCGAGTACTTCTACATTGCAGCATTGACACTTTTACTTAAGTAAAACATTTGAGTACTTTTTCCACCACTGGTTATAGGTTGGGGTTTTGGGCGCAACCTGGGCGACACACCAATGAAAGAGGGAGCCCCGTCTGTCTTGCGTTATTATCACTAGTTGGCACAAACACTGCCGTTGTTTGTTTGAAATCATGCGTCTGGATTCTATCCAGGTCCAGCCCATCAATCATTCCATCATCCATCAACTACTCCGCCTCACTCACCATCCGATTGGTTCTATACAATCTCCAGTCATACAATAATCTCCTCCTATCACCTGCAATAAATAACACCTATGCTATGCACCGACCATGAGTTCCCTTTCCTTTTCAACCATGACCAGAGATAGACTCTCTCTGTGTTTGTTTTGTCTTGATGAATTGAATACATACAGGACCACAATGGAAACAAGCCCTCAGGGCTTTTTGTGTTATCCTTTTAGCATTACTTGTACCGCTGTACTACTTTCAAAATTGTTCATAAAGTATTCAATCAATCAATCAACAACAACCCAGTTAAGGACATTTTTTCTGTCAAATGCCAAGGTTACCATACCAACAAATGACAGCAAAGGACATTACGGACTCTATAAAAGCCCCCTGGAACAAAATCATCAGTCTTGTCAGCTCGCTTCCTTAAACATAGGTAAGATTTGGGGTATGTACCTTTGCCTTTCATCACGTAGTTATTTTATGTTGAACACACTAGGTTAGGTGTGAGTGGCACAGGGACATTTGGGACAATTCCAGAAGAGCCACTCCATTCCAGGGCCGCACCAGGCCGGCCGTTTTTTATAGGCATACATCATTTCCAAGATACACAATTATTTACATTCACTGTCACCTCACCGCTCATCGGTTAGTATTTGGGGCCTCGCCGCGCGGCCAGAGGGACAAAAAGAATCCAGCACACAACCTTTTGCTGCGCACCTTGAGGGCCTCTCAAAATAATTTCCAGGGCTGAATTAGGGGCCCAGCACGTCCCTGGAGTGGCACCCCCTGTTTTCCTGTTTGATAGTTAGTGTAGTAGGTTTTGTTTACACAAGTTATACGGGGGGGGGGGGGGTAACATCATTCAAGCATGGATTCTGGATTTCAAGTGAAAATACGTGTGTGTGTATATATATAGAGATATAGAGATATAGAGATATATATATATATATATATATATATATATATATGTCTCATCCAGTCTTTCAGTTTTGGTAAAATAATATATTGATGAATTAAAATTAAAACTATGTAAACTATGTAACTTTTTTTTTAAATGAATACAATGTAATTTTGTCCAATCTGTATGGTAGAGTATGTTAATACAATATAATGTATATAATTGGGGTGGTTGTATTTCGTCTCCCTCGCTGTTCTATTGAGACATTTAGATCGTGTCAAAGGTCATGTTTCACCTAGACACAGGATCTGACACGAAGATTCAATGTATCCCCTGAGCAAGCATGCTGGCTCTATTGACTCAATGGTATAAAACAAAATCAGCACTTGCGCAGGAAACCAGGTTCAAATCCGGGGTTGAAGAAAGTTACATAGTGCAGCTTTAAAGCAGCACTATGTACTGTAGTTTGGGGTATTCGTGGCCACTTTGGACTCAAATAACATGGCAGCCAATGTCTTTGACTTCATTACCCAGGAGTCTCTGCGAGAATGTCCGTCGAGGACGCGCTGTGATTGGCCAGTCTTCGCTTTGACTGGCAGTTCTGCCTTGGCAAATGCCAGGATGAAACTCATTGTCTCCCCTATACAAAGTAATACAGTCAAGCCCCCCAAGCAAGCACAATGACGTCATGATGACGTTATGATGACGCCCGGTCATCACCCCGATGACGTTCAGGACTAGGCAGGACGTCATCACCGGGACTTCATATGGACATTTAGACAGCAATTTTGGGTGATGAGAAATGTGTTTAGATGACGTCCTGGAAGTGACGTTTTTGTGGTCGGGATTAATTTAGGTTGAAATCAGGTGATATTCTGGGCCAGATCTGACTTGTCTTGGTTTGACTTGATCTAGCCCCGATCGAGACGTCACTGATTGGTCCGGGTCCTGACTGTGCTTGCTGGGCCTAGCAGGGACCCCCCCTGAGTCTATACATTTATGGGAGGATGATTGTTATTGCTTAAACATGTAACTTTATAATTTTGTGGGACATAACATGCTATATGGTTGTTAAAAAGTTACATAGTGTGGCTTTAATATTTAATATGAACAAATACACCCAGAATAGCGCACTCAGACATTACATTTCCCAGAATAATTTACTGTACAGTGCATGTACAGTGCATGTATAGTGCATGTACAGTGCTGTATTTACATCTACACAACTTATTAAACTTACACTTGACTCCTAACGTATAAAAGCTAAGCATGTTTAGGGAGGTGGAGGAGGGCTGTGGTCTATTTCTAGAATCTAGTGTTATTTCCTCCACCTTTTCTCGTACGGGTGTCTGTTAACTACAAGTGCAAGGACACACACACACACACACACACACACACACACACACACACACACACACACACACACACACACACACGTAGGTACAGATGTTAGTGCTTTGCTCTCAGCACCTCGTCTCTGCATGCAAAGCCCTTGTTTTTTGTTAAACCACAATTGTCTTTGCACATCACACAGGATATGATGCACAGGCAGACACACACACACACACACACACACACACACACACACACACACACACACACACACACACACACACACACACACACACACACACACACACACACACACACACACACACACACACACACACACACACACACACACACACACACACACACCTCTCTCTCTCTCTCTCCACTCCAAGGACCGAGGTGAGAGTAACCCAGAAAGAAACACCAGCCCATACCATTCTGTAACGTTTCCCACCATTGTATGAATTTATTATATTAGACTGTATGCTTTATGATTATTATTCTCACTCTGCTGTCTTACACCTGCTGCTGCCTCTATAACGTTCATAGATGGCATCAGCAAAGCACAGCATCACTGTATTTCAATTTTACAAAATAAAACCAAAAGTAATTAATGTACAGTCATCAAACGCTTCATCTGTGAAGAACAGGGCCGGAATTAAGACTCACAGAGACTCTAGGGGGCAATTTAGCATTCATCAACATAATATCAACACAGATAGACACATTAAAGGACCGCAATGGAAATAAGTTCTCAAACTTCTTTTCTGTGTTTTTTTTATCATTTTGAAATGATACAACAAATACAGCATATTGTTGCTTTTGGGCAGAAACCTCTTATCTACATATTCTAACTTTTTGTGTTTTTTTCCCCCCGTAAATTAACGCCGTACTTGATCATACTACAGTGTCATACAAAAGCATCAAAAGTAGCTTTGAGCTTGTAGATCTGCTACTTTTGCTACTTTTGAATTTGAATCCTGAAAAGTAACAGTTTTATGAGGTTTCCACCCGACAGAGACGATTATGGACACGTCTAAAAAACATCAAACAATATTCTAGTCCTTCTGGACGGCACTTGAACCGGTCTATTATTAGTTGTTAGTTCTCTTCAAGGAACTACTACGGTATAACTCCAGGTAGTCAGAGGGCCCTGTTGGAGGGCCGGGGGCCCAGTTAGCCAGGATGAGGGGCCCACATAATTGAGCATTCACCTATATCTACATTTTAGTCAATTTCAAGAGGCCACTGATTCTCAAGGACCCGTGGACATGCAGTTTTGCAAAGTAATTTTACTCAAGTACTGTACTTAAGTAAAATGTTTAGGTACTTTTACTTTACTGAAGTATTTCCAATTTTCAGTAGGCTACTTTTACTTCTACTCCACTACACCTTAGAGGAAAATATTGTACTTTTATTCCACTACAATTATTTGAAAACTTTAGTTACTAGTTAGTAAACATACATTAATCCCTTCAGCCCTATATACATTTCGGCCTTTTGAAAATAGCAGATCTACAAGCTCACAATGCGTCGCGATGCGACGCATTGTGAGCTTGTAGATCTGCTATTTTCAAAAGAGTTTTATACATCTGAAAACTTGTGAAATGGGACACTCTGCATAATGAGTACTTTTTACTTTTGGTACTTTAAGTACACTTTGATACCAATACTTTTGTACACATTTTGAATTCCGGACTTTTACTTAAAAAAAACAGAGTACTTCTACATTTGCCATTTCAGTTCGTTTTTTTTTAGAGGACAAAAAGCAATACTTCACACATCTTCATACTAAAAAAAACATCCATATGGTTTTATTCGTACAATCTGTGGAACAGGCTTTTTGAAAACAAAGACTGTGAACCCTCAGAGGCAGCCATTGTAAAGGTCATAACAGTAGCTGCATGCTAGTTGCGTCACTGCTGTATTATGACACACTGTGCATAGTCATACTGTAATGAAATACCTGAGATAAACCGTAAAAAAACAACAACTATTTTTTTGGTTCTTGAAGCAAAATGTCCAACATGGTTTTAGCCATTTTATCCAATTGTCATATTGTCAATGTCAGATAGAAACCTTAGGCTATCTCCATATGCCATCTTTTTTAATGTTTTTTGTTTGTTTGAATGCCCTATTTTAAACTTTGTTTTATGCCAGTGTACAGCTATTTTGGCTGTTTTTGAAGAATTCTGAACATTTTTTGAATGTGTCCAACATGCCCAAAATAGGGCCACCAGGTTCAAAGCAGTTAAAAATAATAACTATTTGAACACAGATTCTTTTTTCTATTTCCTGAAAAGTAACAGACATGCAAGGTTTCCACGTAACAACAACGATATGCAGCAATCTGTTATATCAATGGCTGACAGATGTGGGAAGTCTGGTCCCATACCGAACGATCAATTCTTAATTAAAAAATAATAATACAAAATATAAACATTATTTTCTCCTTCACAACATCATGGTCTTTAGACACAGCAAAATAAATACAAGAATAACATGTTAAGAACGAAAGCACATGGTCTAAATGTCTCATTTGCAGTTAAGAATGAGAGTAAAATAATATCATAAAAATACAATAAAATATATACAACTCTGAACCCAATCCACTAGCCAGGTCTAGCAAACACAGCTACTCTATTGCAGGGCTCTTCAACAGGGGGTCCAGGACCCCTAGGGGGTCGTCAGAGTTACTACAGAGGGGCCACCAAATCTTTGTGTGATATGATATTTTTTTTTACATTAGCCACTTGAACCCTAGAATCCCTTTTCTGAGGAGAACTTAACCCATTAAGACCTGAGGCCATTCTTAAAACATGTTTGTACTAACAGTTTTTTGAAAAAAATAATAATTTCACGACTTTTCAAAAATAGCAGATCTACAAGCTCATAGCGCGGCACTCGGTGCCGCGCTATGAGCTTGTATATCTGCTATTTTTGTATAGCCAAAGAAATCTAAAGTGACACAGATGCGTTCCAGGTATTAATGGGTTAAAGTAGCAGATCTACTTCACGCTGATGAAGGCCTGAGTAGTAATTCAAAGAGACTTCACCTTGTGACTGCGGACTGTTTCTATGTTCTGTTTCTACTAAGCACTGGACAATCACAGTATACCGTTTGGATCGGTTAGCACAGTGGTTTTCAACCTTTTTCATGCCAAGGACCCCTAAATTGATATACATTTGGCCGCGGACCCCCCATCTGAAAATGTTGTGCCAGGGACCCCCAGAAGCAAAGATTTGAGTTAAGATGTTCGCTTAAAAAATATATATATATTCAAAGATTTGCACACATTTTCAAGATTTTTCAAAAATAGCAGACCTACAAGCTCAAGCAGATCTATGAGCTTGTATATCTGCTATTTTTGAATAGCCAAAGCTAAGTGGTTAAAATGATTGTGACGCTATGTTAACTAATTTATCTGGGGACCCCCTGGTACCCCCTCAAGGACCACTGGTGGTCCCCGGACCACTGTTTGAAAACCACTGAGTTAGCAGGTTTGTGTAAATCCAGCCCTACACAGCAAAGTCCAATTTCAATTAAAGCTTAAATCCGTAACTTGTCCGTCCTATACCTGCCCGGGATTCAAACCCTGGTGGTCTCCCACACGAGAGAGCCTATAAAGACCAGAGGCAGTCAGGGGAGATTTAGTATTAACATGCTCATTGGTTCAAATTCTGCTTTAAATGTTTAATTAAAAACATTTTGTTAATTAAAGATACGTTTTGGATTGCAGCTTTAACACTCTGGAAGTTAGATTAAAGGAGTAGTTCACCCAAAAAATGACTTATTTTCCATCAATTGCACACTCCATGAAGCCTTGAATCCATGGATTTATTTTTGTTTTTGTGGCATTCCTAATGCCTAATTCCTAATCAACAGCAACTTCATTTTGTAGAAGTAGGCACGGCACATTCATATCCTCAACAAAAAAAAAGAAAGAAGAAAAAAGAAAAGGCATTATTGTGGTAACATCATATTTACAGTGCAGGCATTTGGCAAATGCAACACAACACAACAACAACAACAACGGTTTCTATGTGAATTGTGCAAGCAGGTCTGCTTATTTCCTGTGAAGAACATAGGAAATACCCGCGGTGTTCTTAACAAAAGGTCGGGCAGCTAGTTTGACATTTTCACTTCCTGTATGGTGCGGCATAAACCTGCATTAGCTGAGAGCCAATAACACTGTGACTAAACAACTGACAAATAATGACAATAATAGAATGCTACAGGTTATTGTCCTGACACTGAGTCATAAAAAAGTTTGTGATGGGTTCCATCGATAGATTTGCAATAGTTTTTCTTTTCTTTTTTTACCTTAGGGTTTTAACCCATTAAGATGAGGCCGATTCTACAAATGCCTCCTAAATCAGTAGTTCTCAAACTTTTTTTGTGCATAGGTCCCCCACAATTATATGTATCCCCCCCACCCATCTGAAAATGTTTTGTGCCAGGGACACCAGAAGAGAAGATTTGTGATTAAAAAAAAGAAACACTTTCAAGATGGCAGATGTTCAAAAATAGCAGATGAACAAGCTCGGTACGAAGTGACGCCCTGTGAGCTTGTAGATCTGCCAACGCTAAAATCTAAAATGACTCCGATGCTTTCCCGGTTTTACTGGGCTAAATGCAATGCGGAAAATAAGGCTAATGTTAACCTGTGGTTACATAAGCCTACGTGAGCTTCATGTTTTGTCTACGACATAAATGACACTTATTGATTTAATACTGTATATCAACCATGACATCTTAAGCCATTGAGTGCATTTTTAAACAGAAGAGTTAACTTGTGTCTGTGGTTCACACAAGTGTTGATTTGTGGAGATGATCTTGCTGAACACATTATCACGAGCCTTAGTTAGTTGGACCACCTACAGACAGATGATGAATTCTGTACTAAATCTAATCTAACAACGAAAATCTTCTCTTATGGGGGGAAACAATATCTTTTCAACTGGGGTTCACCGCCTAATAGGTAATATGTACGTATATAGGTATCAATTTGGGGGTCCTTGATATGAAGGTGTTTTAAGATCCACTGCAATAGAGCAGTGGTTCCCAAACAATGTGTTGCGAACCATTTTTTGATCGCGGGCCCATTTTTAGGGGTCACGAGTAAATATCCCTTTTTTTAATTGAAAAAAAAAAACAAGAAAATAATCAAACATTTTTTAGAAATTAAATAAATGTCTCTTTTGGGTAAAAACAAAAGCTTGGGAACCGCTGCTATAGAGCATTGGTTCTCAAAGTGGGGTCCGGGGACCCCCAGGGGTCCTTGGGGGTGATTCCAGGCGGTCCCCAGCAAAATGTGTTAATATAGCATATACTGTTTGATCCACTTTAACCTTTTATGCCTTACCTTGGCTATTGAAAAATAGCATATATACAAGCTATTTTTTTTTAAATCGTGACCAATGATACCTATTGAATATATAGATTTTTAAAGCGAACATTTTTTTACTCAAATATTTGCTTCTGGGGGGGGGGTCCCTGGAACAAAATGTTTTGAGATGGGGGTCCGCAGCCAAATACATATCATTTTGGGGGTCCTTGACATGAAAAAGTTTGAGAACCGCTGCAATAGAGGGTATTCATTTCATACAACAGAACATGGATGACAAAGAGTTAATATCATTCACCATAGAGACACCCTGTTGAGCACAATGTACAGAAATAAACACTCTCCTCCAGTGACACGCCAAACACAACGGAAACATAGAAAAGGAGACTCCATTAGGCAGTGGTGGAAAGGAAAGTAACTAAGAACATTTACTCAAGTACTGTACCTTGCCTTAAGCACAGTTTTGAGGTATTCTTTCTTTACTGGAGTACTTCCCATTTTCAGTACTTTTTACTTCTACTCAACTACAACTAAAATTCAAATATTGTACTTTTTACTCCACTGCTGTTATTTGACGACTTTAGTTACTAGTTACTTTGCAGATTTGGATTATTATTACAAAACGTACATCATCCACTTCAGCCCTATTATACATTCCGGCCATTTGAAAATAGCCGATCTACAAGCTCACAATGCGTCGCATCGCGACGCATTGTGAGCTTGTAGATCTGCTATTTTTATACAATTTATACATTTGAAAACTTGTGAAACGGAACATTCTGCATAATGAGCACTTTTACTTTTGGTACTTTGATACCAATACTTTTGTACTTTTACTCAAGTAAATTTAGATTTCCGGACTTTTTACTCGTTTTTCTACATTGCAGTACTTTTACTT
This sequence comes from Gymnoscopelus microlampas, assembly GCF_963454915.1. NCBI lineage: Eukaryota > Metazoa > Chordata > Actinopteri > Myctophiformes > Myctophidae > Gymnoscopelus > Gymnoscopelus microlampas. Next base: position 9,185,244 of record NC_139961.1, on the reverse strand, counting down.
AAAGTTAAAAAAAAAGGGAGTACTTTTTCCACCACTGCCATTGGCGTGTGACTACCTGAGGCCAGCGTAGGGGTCCGGGCCCCCCCGCTGAGCCCGCGGAACCTTCTTCCTGGGCTGAGGAAGAGGAGGAGGCTGCTCTTCACCAGCCGCCTCCCCTGGCCGCGGTCCCAGGGGAGCGCCCTCATCGGTGGAGCACGGGTCACTGACCTGTGAGAACAACACACAGTGTGGCTTTAACTCACAGCAGATCAGCGGGGGAAAGTAACTAAGTAAATGTACTCAAGTACTGTACTTAAGTACAATTTTGAGGTTATTTCTTTTTACTTTACTTTGAGTATGTCCAATGTTCAGTACTTTTAATATTGTACTTTTACTCCACTACAATCATTTGAAAACTTCAGTTACTAGTTACTTTGTTACTAGTTACATTAACCACTTCAGCCCTATATACATTTCGGCCATTTGAAAATAGCCGATCAACAAGCTCACAATGGGAGCTTGTAGATCAGCAATTTTTTTACACATTTCCTACATTTGAAAACTTGTAAAATGTCTGCTTTCTACTTTTGGTACTTTAAGTAAATGTTGATACCAATACCTTTGTAATTTTACTCAAGTACCGTAAATGATGTGGTCTGGACTTTTACTTGAAACATTATAGTATTTCAACATTGCAGTATTGATACTTTTAAGTAGAAAATGTGAGTACTTTTTCCACCACTGTATCAGATTGGATGACAGGGGGAACCAAGTGTGTCATCTGTTGAATGTGAGTTTACTGAAACGTTGTGCTGTTACTACCGTCTTTCCTACTACTGTCACTCTCTCCTTTGTTGTCTTGCTGCAGCTTTCCTGTCTGTCTCTCTCCTACACGGTCTCTCTCTCAGCTTGCCTACTGCCTGTCTCTCCTTTGCCGTCTTGCTCTCAGCTTGTCATCCATTGAATGTGAGTTTCCTGAAAGTTTGTGCTGCAATTCAACTTTACTCAGCTGTCGTTCTCTCCTAAAGTCTCTCACTCTCGGCTTCCCTACTGTCTGTCTCTCCTTCGTTGTCTTGCTCTCAGCTTCCCTACTGTCTTGTCTCTCCTTCGTTGTCTTGCTGCAGCTTTCCTGTCTGTCTCTCCTACACTGTCTCACTCTCGGCTTTCCTGTCTGTGTCTCCTTTGCTGTCTTGCTCTCAGCTTTCCTACTGTCTGTCTCTCCTACACTGTCTCGCTCTGAGCTTTCCTAATGTCTCTCTGGTCGCTCCACTCTTGCCGCTTTCCTTTTAAAATTACTGTTTTGATCTCTGTAAAGCTTTGTTTTACTATTTTCACATTTCTCCAGCTGCAAGACATTACATGTCATGACATTACATGTCATTACTTGTCATGTAGGTATTTTCAATGTTCATCCCCCCCAAAAGATTCATTTCCGAATTAAATTCAAACATCTGACTTCTTAAAGGGCAAGACCACTGTGGTAGAGGTTTGGGTTGTGTAGTTACCTTGCCATGATTAAAATCCAAATGTGGGCGAGAAATAAAAAAATATTGCTCCATTGAATTGATTAGAAATTGATCATTCAAAATATGCTCCGGATTGACTTACATTGAAACAGCTCTCAAAGTCACTCTTTTAGCACGTAAACAAATGCAAACAAAGTTGATTCAGACAATACAGAACATTACAAATTCCAGTACGTTTTTTCTTTTTTATAAAAAAATGTCCCTGTTCATTTTGCTATTTTTATTAGGAAGAAAACCCTGACTGGATCCGCGGATCCGGATGCGGATTTCAAATAGTAAAATCAACAGGAAGTTGACATTTTTATTGAATAAACAAACATTACTGGGTTTGGTGATGGTCTATATTGTCTGAATCAGCTTTGTTTGTGTTTGTTTATGTGCTAAAAGAGCACCGTACAATGTAAGTCAACGAGGAGCATATTTTGAATTATCAATTTCTAATCAATGGAGCAATTATTTTGTATTTCTTGCCCATCATGGCAAGGTAACACAACCCAAACCTCTACCACAGTGGTCTTGCCCTTTAACAGTGCAATGATGTTTAGCCAACATTGAATCAACTATTCGGGTACGTTTGGCAACATCTTAAAGAAAGTGACACGTTAAAGAGTTCCTACCTCTGCTGTAGGTAACCGTGGGCTCGCCCGGGCGTTGGGCAGCTTGGGGGCAGAGAGGTCGCCTCCTTGTCCCTGGGGGTCGGGTAGTTTGGGGGCAGACGGATCGCCTCCTCTGGTTTTGGGCAGTTTCGGGGCAGATGGATCGCCTCCTCTGAGTTTGGGCAGTTTGGGGGCAGAGGGATCAACGGTTCCGCGGGGTTTGGGCAGTTTGGGGGCATCGGGGTCGACCTCCCTGGTACGCTCTCGCTCTTGGGCTGGTTTGGAGCGCTGCTGGCGGGGGCCGGTGTGGCCGGCGGGCTGCTGATGGTTGTGGTGGTGTTGGTGCTGGTGCTGGTGGGGTTGTTGTTGCTGCTGTGGAGCAGCGGACCAATCCAAACGAAGCTCCTGCTCCTCTGTAAGTGAGAATGAACAAATAGATGGATTACCAAATTGTAGGTAGGTAGGTAGGAATAGCACTAGGTAGACTGACTGACTGACTGACTGATTGATTCATTGATTGATCGAAAATCATGATGCCTATCAGAGGGGGTGATGTTCTAAAGAAACTGTCCCAGAGAGAAATGCAGTGGATATACACACTCACTCAGTGGTGGAAAAAGTACTCAAATTCTTTACTTAAGTAAAAGTACCAATACTGCAATATAAAAATACTCTGTTACAAGTAGAGAAGTCCACACTTCAAAATGTACTTGAGTAAAAGTACAGAAGTATTGGCATCAAAATATACTTAATGTACCAAAAGTAAAAGTACTAAAATGTTTGAAAATAGCAGATCTACAAGCTCACAACGCGTCGCGATGCGACGCGTTGTGAGCTTGTAGATCGGCTATTTTCAAACAGCCTAGGTATAAAATAGGGCTGAAGTGGTTAATGTATGTTTTATAATATAATCATTTATATATGAAAAATAACTAGTAACTAAAGTTCTCAAATAATTGTAGTGGAGTAAAAGCAAATAAAAACAATATTTGCTTCTGAGATGTAGTGGAGTAGAAGTAAAGGTACTGAAAATGGGAAATACACCAGTAAAGTAAAAAAAATCCTCAAAAGTTTACTTAAGTACAGTACTTGAGTAAATGTACTTAGCTACTTTACACCACTGCACTCACTACTATGACACCCAATGGACTGAATGACGAATAGCTTGACATACTTTTTGGGTTAAGACTGTCTTTGATGCCCCTGCACTGTTTATTGGATGCGTTACTTTGTGATATATACCTCAAATTGCCTGTCATTTAATTAATCAAATCAGTGATTGATTGTTCTTGCATACAAGTGATTGGACCTTGGTGATTGACTTGAGATTTCAGCTGTAGGTGAACTCTGACCTTTTGTATAAAGTGAGTTGAATCCATGTGATATGAAGGCTCTGATGAAGGCTCATATCCGAAACGCGTAAGCATTCGTTTATTGGTGTGTGTGCCAATTTAAAAAGTGGAAATGTGAGTATAATTGGTTTGAAATTTTGGATGTGCTACCTTTTTGGGGATTTTTTTCAATTCCCACTTTGATGTGCGACAGAATGGGGTGTTTGATATCAAAGGATGTTTTGGGTCTCTGAAGGCTTGATGTACAGTACAGTAGTTTCATCTCAAACCAACAACACAGACTGCAGCACGGCAGGCAGGGACGTGCACAGATACAGTAGACTCTAAGTGGTGCTAGAGCACCTGCCCTTTGCCCTCTTGACCAGAAGTGCCCTTTTGAAAAAAGGTTTACAGCAGGGGTCTTCAACAGGGGGTCCGGGACCCCTAGGGGGTCCTCAGAGTTACTACAGGGGGTCCGCCAAATCTTTATGTGATATGATTTTTCTTTTTACCATAACCACTCGAAACCTAGCATCCCTTTTCTGAGGAGAACTTTAGCCAAAAATAGCAGATCTACAAGCTCGCAACGCCTCGCGCTGCGAGGCGTTGTGGGCTTGTAGATCGGCTATTTTTGGCAAAGAGGTATAGGTGTAGAGGGAAAAAAGAGCAGACCAAGTAAACAAAAAAAAAGTATAATTTACTTGAGCACCTGCCCCTCAAAATGTCTGTGCACGCCACTGACGGCAGGCTGCCATGGACAGAGAAACCTTCAGTGAATGGGTACAGTGAGCTGGATCGTGTGACAGCAGCTTTCAGCGCTTGTGACGTTGGAGCCAAATCAGTGAATGGATCTACAGTACAGTATGGAAGCACAAAGTCCCTATCTTTAAACCGTGAATGCACAAGTGTGCCTCTGCTTATAGGCAGTGGGATCATTTTCGAGTGGATTCTTTTTCCTTTGTAGCGAAAAGTTCCTTTTGCACACCTACTGGCACAGGTGCGTATAGGAGCAGGCAACCAGTGCAACATGAAAAAAAATGTAAGTCCTGCACACTGTCGTCACTTACAGCAGTAGTTTATTAGGCTAATAAACTACTGCTCTAAGTGAAGGCAGTGTGCAGGACTTCCATATGATTTTTCCTGCCTGGAAGACCAGATTATGGAATGGCAAAGTGGAGCAGTTGTAACACCTCTGTTGGAAATGTAAAAAAGCCAAATGTGACACCTTGTGGATAATGATATAACCACAGGTCACTCATAAATAAGGGCAGTTTTCTCATACCATATCTTATCTTAGCCCGTTACCTTATGTCAGCTTGTCTCAAAAGCCTGTGTTTGCTTACCTATCAGCATCTTCCTCTTTCGGCGTCTGGCTCGGCTACAGCAGCAGATGGTGATGATGATGAGGGTTAGCAGCAGAGCTGTAGGGAGGAAGCAGTGCGTCAACAAACACATCTCTGTCTATTCACTGTTTTTCATGTCAAGGACCCCCACATTAATATGTATTTGATCAAGATTCAATCTGCAAGCAGTGTTAGAAAAAAAACTAAATGATGTTTCTCCTAGTAAAAGACAGCAGAATTCATGAAAGAATAAAAAGTGCAGAACATACTCTATCGATCTGAATAAATAAATCCTAAAAACTAGAAGAAATCATGTAGAAATCATGTAGAAATAAGCATACCCATATAAAAACAATATCAAAACGGAATGAATTTCATCCAGTGAGTTCATCTCATCTATTTCAATGCATAGGAATGCAATACAGGGAATAGATGGGTTTTTTATGAGATAGCAAACAAACCTCCTCCAGATGCCAAGATGCCCACCATGGTCCAGAACTCAAAGCCAAACAAAAAAGGGGGGAAAATGGATTCTGGTTCTGTGGCAGGGAGAGAGGAATGGAGGAGATGAGTGTATGGTTTTATTTCAGTCTATGAACCTGTCCATTAATAACACCACAGAAACATAGATAAATGGTGTCCTGTGGTGTCCTTCATTTTTTTGAAAAACTATTGTTGCTATGTCAGTGGTGCTCTAACTTTTTCTTGTCAAGGACCACCCAAAATTATATGTTTTTGGCCGCCGATCCCCATCAAAATATGTTGTTCCAGGGACCCCCGCCCAGAAGCAAAGATTTTAGTTAAAAATGTAGTTAAAAAAAACCCATATGTATTCAACACAAATATTCAAGATTTTTCTGAAATGGCAGCTCTATACAAGCTTGTGCCGCGCTACAAGCTTGTAGATCTGCTATTTTTGAATAGCCAAAGTATAAAGATAAACGGTGGTAGGTAAAATCTAAAATGACACGGCTGCGTTCCCGGTTTCATGACTTGGCAATCAGCTGTCCAATTGGGCGGATCACTTAAGCTCACCTAAATCTGTGTTCCTTCCGCTTTGTGTGTTATGGTTGTTGTCATGCGGCGTTTGCTCCCACCACCACCCCGGCACCACCAGTGGGCTCTGCTATTGGTTTTGTTCCCCATGGGGGGTTGTTATTGTCTCCGCCAGGCCGAAAGGCATGGCGAGAGAGTATGTTTTACCCCCTGTCCGTCAGTCCGTGTGTGTGTGTGTGTGTCCGTCCGTCCGTCATTCTGTCATTTTGTGTACAGCTAATCTCTGGCACCGTCGGCTTGATGGCAGTGAAACTGTGCACACACACTCCCTGGATGCCAGAGCAGAACCTCTGCCCCACATTTTTCACATGGGCCTGTTATAGCGCCACCAGGAGGCCGCTTTTTGCAAAACACATTTTTGGACAGTACTCCTACAGATTTTGGCCAAAAATCCCACAAATCGGTACACAGTATATCTATAGTCATTAAAAGAAACGGCTCATTTCAGATTTCTCATATTCCATCCTGATTGGCAAAAATTGACTTTCAAAGTTTGCAGGAGTACTCCGCCTCGAACAAAATGCCTCAAATCATTAACACAGCATGCCATTTCCGTGACATTTTGCACACACATTCCCATTAGGCCGAGGAAGAAATGCCATTTGAAAATGTTCAAATCAGCCTCATGGTGGCGCTGTAACAGGCCGATTCGTGTTTTTACCTATAACTGCACCGATCAGTGTAAAACTTTGTATGCACACTCTATAGAGGCCAAGGAAAAACCTTTTCCCTGCATTTTTCACATTTGCCTTTTATAGCGCCACCAGGAGGCAGACTTATGTAAAACACATTTTTTGATATTAAGCCTTCAGATTTGATCCAAATTTCACGTAAATCGGTACACATGATCTTTATAGTCATGTGATCAAGACGGATCTGTTTGATTTTTCATATTCCATCCTGATTGGCTAACATTGACATGTAATATTTGCCCGTTTTGAACATCATGAACGCCGCGTCCGATTGTGGTGAAACTTTGAATGCACATTTGCACTACGTTGAGGAACAAATGCCACCCTTTTAACATTGGCCTGTTATAGCGCCACCAGCAGGTCAAATTTTGCAAAACACATTTTTAGAACAAAATTTCTCAAATCATGCATGCAGTGTCCGATTGCTGTGCACGGCCTAGGAATAAATGGCACCCTTTTCACATTGGCCTATTATAGCGCCACCAGGAGGCCATAATAACCTACCTGACCTGGCGGAGACTTGTGCTCCGAGGAGCACTTTTTCTAGTTATATATCTATCTCCCTGCTCTTAACGGTTAATGATGGTTGTCTTAATTGTGCTGAGCAGGGAGAAAAATGTATCAGAGCCTGAACGCCAAGATCAAATATTACATTCACACTTGTATTCTCATTCTATAATATTGGTTCAATATATTCGGTCTATAATATTAGTTCAATCTATTCGTGAGTTATCTGACTGAACTCACCTTTGGGGCAGTTTGGTGTGACTGGCAGGCTGATCTCTGAGCCACCGGATTTGGACACAGTGCAGGTGTAACTGGGCCCAGTGTCCAGTTTGTCCACAGGTCTGGTCAGAGTTCTGGTCAGAGTCCTCTTGGTCTCTTTAGCGACATCCTTCCCATTCTCACTCCATTTAAAGGAAAGATCCTTTGGTTTACACACATACATACATTAAATAGATTATGTGGAAGATATAGATAGATAGATAGATAGATAGATAGATAGATAGATAGATACTGTAGATAGATATTTTAGCTGTGCTGGCAGTGTTTCTTTTATGTTTCTCACCTGTGAAACATTGCAGGTCAAGGTGAAAGTCTTCTTCTCACAGGCAAACGAAACTGAAGGCTTCGGGATCTTGTCTGATTAGATTAGATTACATTACATTACATTACATAAGAGCAAAACTTTCACAGGCTAAAGGGTCATTCACACCAAGCACTGTAACTACATCGCTCACCACTGTCGTTGTGGTGTGGACTCTGCCATCCACTTCAGTTAAAGCGTTTTTTTTTTTTTTTTTTTTTTTTTAAGCAAAGCTTTCCAAGCGGCCAAATACTGTGGTTGACCTTAACTACTGTAGTTCAGGCGCTCAACCAATGGGCTGAGCACATTGGAACATGCCTGGAGGGAGTTCCTGACAGAGAGGCATAAAGGAAACTAATGCACATGCGGTTATGAGTCCACAAATACTTGTCTAATAATGAATTACTTGGACCCCAGCATCCCTATTCTGGGGGGAACGTTTGCCAAAAAATAGCCAATCTACAAGCTAGCTAGATCGGGTATTTTCGGCAAAGAGTAGATTTGGTGTAGAGTAAAAAAAGCGTACCAAATACAGTTGCAACTGAAGTCTGTTTTACTGAGAGTTTTAAGTGGTTAGTACTTTAATACTTGTTTAAAACCACTGGTTGAACATCATATCATAACCGCTAAAAGTGTATTTAGTGCATACTACACTAGAACAACATGTCATACTGTATAGTCTGGGTCCAGACAAACCGAATAAACGTTGGCTGTACGGCTGTATGCATTGGGCTTAAGGGGGCCACATGATCCAATAAAGATTCACATTTTTCACATAACAGGGTACAAAACAAATGATTGCACCCATGCATGCGCTCACTTGCTCACTCGTTCGCTCACTCGCTCGTTCACTCACTCGTACTCACTCATTCATTCCCTCACTCACTCACTCGTTCACTCACTTGTACTCGCTCGCTCACTCGCTCGCCCACTCACTCACTCACACAGAGTCACACCCACAGACTCTGTAACGTACCAGTCACACATAGATTCAAAGACGTTCCAAGATCGTTCACAATTTGTCCATCAGCATTATACACCTCTGCTTTGTAAATCCCTGCACTAGTCTTCTTCAAGTCTTTCAATATTAAGGAGCCAGATTTATCGATATCCTCTGCTTTCCCTTTGGCGAAGACCTTTTTCTTCCTATTGACTAAGACTATGTCATTGTGTTTCCATGTCATGTCATGATCTATGGTGAGCTTTCCATATTCCAGAGGCAGTGTGTAGGATGATCCCTCTGGGGCACTGCGGTCACACACCTCCCCACCTAGAAGAGGAGAGGAGAGGAGAGGAGAGGAGAGGAGAGGGGAGGGGAGGGGAGGGGAGGGGAGGGGAGAGGAGAATACATTTTGTGCGTTATAGTGATATCTGGCCCACAGTATGCTTATGGAACAGAATTCTAAGCGTGTGTGTGTGTGCGCGCGCGCGCGTGTGTGTGTGTGTGTGTGTGTGTGTGTGTGTGTGTGTGTGTGTGTGTGTGTGTGTGTGTGTGTGTGTGTGTGTGTGTGTGTGTGTGTGTGTGTGTGTGTGTGTGTGTGTGTGTGTGTGTGTGTGTGTGTGTTTTCATTGTCTTTTCCTCACCGAACGCTTGGAAACAAACAGGAAATGATGAATTTAGACTGCAGCATTATTCCAACCCTCAACACACACTTTCAGTGTCGTCAGGGCTGCCACGAACAGTGTTCCTGAACAGTGTAATGCTGCAGTCTTTACCCACTAAGGTGTTTGAAGTGGATTGATATTACAACCACAGTTTAGCTGTGGTTGTGATTATAATAGTTACTGACATGATAGTCGCTTTGTCGCTTTGGATAAAAGCGTCTGCTAAATGACTGTAATGTAATGTAATGTAATGATATAATAACAGAGATTATATGTCTGTGTTATAGTATCTGTAATCTTGATGCAGTTCATTGCATGTGTAAACAATTTGGTGCATTCCCATGGATTAGTGAACGATGTGAGGCCAATAATCTGTGAAATGTTACAATTCAATTGCATTTAGAAAAGAAACATGTGCAGGCAAAACTGTCTGTTCCTGCAAAGAGCAGGCCTCTGACAAACGTAGGTTTAGACATGAGGTTACTCATCTTATCTGCTATACATCCTGTTAACGGCTTCACAGAGCCTAGTTGTTGAAACCACAACATGCTAAGAGGCCACGTAGCACTAGTATACTGCACTGCACTGCATGGCACACTGCTGAGACAAACTGCTTGGTCTATTTTCAGTAACAATTTAGTTGTTTTCCATTCTAAAACAATGAGTAGTATATACATTTTCTTTAATTTATTTAATTTAATAATTGTTAAAAGATTCAAACATTTTCAAGATTTTCCAAAATTCAATGTATATAGGTTTAAAGTGGTTAAAGTAGTTCACCACAAAAAAAAATGCTTTTTTTCTATCAATTACACACATCCCCATGAAGCCTTGAATTCTTGGGGATTTCTTTTTTTACATTTTTATTATTATTATTATTTTTTGTCGCATTCTTAAAGGATTTTTTACAACCAAGGTTTATGTTTTAGCTTGTAATTAAAGTAAATAAAAGATGAGTGTTGAAACATTTTCATTTGCTGCTTTCAATAGTTTTAGCAATTTTCGCGATCTTTTTTACAGTGGGCGGGGGCATTCTGTCCGGTGGCTAAATATGTATTTTTTACACAATAAAAAAGGTCCCATGGTTTTTGATGGCCAGATGTGAGTTATTGGGGGCTAGAAGAGCTACTGTAAATAATAATAAAGAAATCATCGGGTTATTGTGTAAAAAAAAGACATATTTAGCCACCTGCCCAAATGCCCCCGCCCACTGTAAAAAAAAATCATGAAAATGTACACTCATCTTTTATTTATTTAATTACAAGCTAAAACATAAACCTGGGTTGTAAAAAAACAAAGTTGTCCTTTAAGCCAATGATGACCGGTGGAAAGATGCTAATATCTCCGGTAGTAGACTCCGCAAGTCTCCTACCGGAGACTCCACCGGTCAAAAAATTATTGTCTTAGGAATGCGACAAAAACTAAAATTTCTTCCAAAAAAATAAAAATAAAAAGTTAAATTCTAAATTGTAAACGGCAGCATTATGATTTGTTTTGAGGTCAATTAATTTTACTCAACTCCAATTCATAGTAATTAATGTTGCATTTCATATTCCATACATTTGTACTTAAATGTTAAACGTTTATAATATAATGTTAAACAGTCAGCCTTGAGTACATAATATGATATAATAAAACAGATTACATAATAACATAATGCAATCTGTTTTATCAGTGACCTACTGTATGGAGTGGTGTGGCGTCAATTCAACAAAAGGCTATAAAGGTACGTCGAGGTCACCTGGCTGACAGCATCAATATCAATGGTCAGCAAACACTCCTCTCATAGGCTATAGCAGGGGTCTTCAACCTTTTCAGGCCAAGGACCCCCTAGCCGAGAGAGAGATGAAGCAGGGACCCCCACTAAAATTGTGTTGCAGATTAAAGCTTTTCATAGATGTTGGACTCATGTTAATGTGTATTTTCAGACGTTTAACGACTTAAACCGTCAACACTTAGTAAACTTTCACTCGGTACTTGGTGTGCTCTGTTCCCCCCTCTTTGCCGAAAATAGCAGATCTACAAGCTCACAACGCCTCGCGCTGCGAGGCGTTGTGAGCTTGTGGATCGGCTATTTTTGGCTAAAGTTGTCCTTAGGATAGGGATGCTAGGGTTCAAGTGGTTAATGTAAAAAAACAATGATCCTATCACACAGAGATTTGGCGGACCCCCTGTAGCAACTCTGAGGACCCCCTAGGGGTCCCGGACCCCCTGTTGAAGACCTCTGGGCTATAGCAAAGGCTACAATGTAACATGACACATTTGCATAAATGCCTTGCCATTCTTTTTTTTTATTATTGAAGAATGCGTCCAAAGACGACCGCTCCTTTTTCATTTCTAATATTAATATGTAATATATAAACAACTATCATGAGAGAACGCCGCCACTATACCTGATTATTAACAATAATGCACAGCACTGGCCTGACCCCACTGGTGGAACATGTACATTTGATAAACGCAGGGGGAATACAAGTGATGTGGAAAATAGTGTAACATCTAGTGAAATCTGTCATTTTGTTCTGATTTGCATTTGCAGTTTCTTTACAATCATTTAATAACACAATAAGCAATACGGAGACATTTCATGAATTCATGTATTTTAACAAGTGAATCAAAATGTTTGTCTAGCGAGGCCTGGACCGCTGGCCTAGCGGTCCAGGCACCTAGGCTCCAAAGCAGCCTGACTAGCGCGTCGCTGGTTCGAGTCTCGATCTCACCGGCCTATGCTGCATGTCACATCCCCATCTCTCTCCCCCCATTTCCTGTCAGACTACTAGCCTATCAATAAAGGCTTAAAAGCCACAAAAAAATCTTTGTTTGATCAGGGAGCCAAGCTACGGCAGCCAGTGGTGGAAGAAGTACTCAGATATTTTACTTAAGTAAAAGTAGCAATACCATGATATGAAAATAGTCTGTTACAAGTAAAAGGCTTGTGTTCAAAAATGTTACTTGAGTGAAAGTACAAAAGTATTGGCATCAAAATATACTTAAAGTACCAAAGGTACAGTAAGAGTCATAAAATATTTGAAAATATAGCAGATCTGCAAGCTCGTCGCAACGCGCCACATCGTATTTGAAGCTTGTAGATCGGCTATTTTCAAATAGCTTAGGTATAAAATAGGGCTAAAGTGGTTAATGTATGTTTTATAATGTAATCATTTATATCCGCAAAGTAACTAACTAGAAACTAAAGTTTTTAAATAATTGTAGTGGAGTTAAAGTACAATATGTAGTGGAGTAAAAGTGAAAGTACTGAAAATTAGAAATACTCCAGTAATGTAAAGCACAATACTTGAGTAAATGTATTTAGTTACTTTACACCGCTGACGGCAGCTGCCATACCTTGCCATAACCAATTGATGGCCTGAGTGGTGCACGTCGTATGAATGTGTAATTCAAAAGTTAATACTGCATTCAAGTGTTTTATGCAAGTCATGTTTCATTGTGACCTCAGAGTACACCAGAGACAGAGACAAAGTAAAAAAAATGTCAACATGTATTACGTATAGCCTACTCAGAAAGTATTGTGTTGTGAATCAAGTGCCCTATTGTAAAGTAGTCTGTTCATGTCTACCAAATCCATGCAGTTTTAACGTAATTCTCCGTCGGTGTGAGTGTGTGTGTGTGTGTGTGTGTGTGTGTGTGTGTGTGTGTGTGAGTGAGTGTGTGTGTGTGTGTGTGTGTGTGTGTGTGTGTGTGTGCGTGTGCGTGTGCGTGTGCGCGTGCGTGCGTGCGTGCGTGCGTGCGTGCGTGCGTGCGTGCGTGCGTGCGAATGGAGAAAGGTGTGTTTAAAGTTTCAATGCAATTGTCCAATGCAGTGGTTCTTCAAAGTGGGGTCCGGGGACACCCAGAGGTTCCTGTCCCTGAGGGGGTCCCCAGCTAGATTAGTTAATATGGCATCAGAATCAGTTTAAGCACTTTAACTTTGGCTATTTTCAAAAAATATTGAATTTGTGTGAAAATGTTATATTTTTGAATAATTTTAACAACACACATCTTGCATATTCTTTTCCTGGCACGAAACCACTGGTCCAATGTGTGGCCCTTCACTCACTTTATCAAAGTCACTATGACCCCCACTGTAGTGGTGGAAAGTAACTAAGTACATTTAGTCAAGTACTGTACTTAATTTTGAGGTATATTTTTTTACTTTTTAAAATCTTTTTGACTTCTACTCCACTACATCTCAGAAGCAAATATTGTACTTTTTACCCCACCAAAATGATTTGAAAACTTTAGTTACTACTTACTAGTTACTGTACATTAACCACTCCAGGCCTATTTATTCTTTGGCTATAGTATTTGAAAATAGCAAATCAGATGGGTTACATATTTCATCCAATTAGGATGATTACCCCACAAAGATAGTTTATCAGATTCAATTTTATGGTGTTCCAGGTGTTCCAATTTTGTCTGCCCATTTTCTTTCATTCTTTCTTTTTTTAAATATATATGAGGTCTCTCTCCTGGTTGGATAAAATTGCTATCCTGAAAATGTATTTGCTGACTAAAGAGATGGGAGACCCCTGTTACTAACACTATATCAATAGTTAGTATTGGAATATTATAGAGCCATTTAACACAATATTAGAAAATCACTCACGCAAATTTACTTTTTTATCTAAAAAATTGGATGAATAAAGTAGCCTAGTTTGTATTAATTGTCCTATTATAAGCTAACGTTATCAAGGAAACAATATCTGGATAAAACTATTTAGCTATTTGCTATTTTTGCTATCATTTTGCATCTTGTACTACATGTTGTCATTGTATTTTTAACAGAAGTTACTGTGTGTGTCCAGGACAAATTTAATTTCCCCTGGGGACAATAAAATGTCCTATCCTGTTCTCCACATTTTGCTAGTATATAACACACAATCAAACAATTCACTTTGTACTTTACTTTTACTTTTACTTTTACTCTTTCTGTGGAAATGCCATACTTTGCATAATTATACATGAAAGGCACCGAAACCACACACTAGCAAAAATTATCTGTTATGTTTATGTATATTTTTTACGTCAGTTTCTTGTAACATTATGCAAGTTATTTTAGAAATAAACGTATATTATGCAAGCCAAATGAGGGACTGTATACCGTATTTGGGCAAAAGATTCATATCTGCTTCTGCTTGTGCGCCCACACACACACACACACACACACACACACACACACACACACACACACACACACACACACACACACACACACACACACACACACACACACACACACACACACACACACACACACACACACACACACACACACACACACAGAAAAAAAGCTAAATACTTCTTGAAATGAACATGATGAATATAAAGTTACAGATGAATAGCCAGAGGAAAGCAAAGATTTCAACATTTCTACTTTTACTACAATTACCGTGTCAGTGTAGATGACATTCTTACTACCACCTCCACCTGACTCAGTCAGAAATATTAAATGAACTTTGACAGAAAACAAATCAACCGACCGATCATCCAAATAGCTAATTACTGTAACTAACCAAATATCAGCCATGCTTCATAACGTCTTCACAGGGATTGGAACCCATTACTCGGGTGATATTTGAGAAAATAAATAAGGTGAAATTGTAAATAAAGCTAAATAAATGAATACATTTTTCTCAAAATAGTCGCTACAGAGTTAAAGGTTAACTGACGATTCATCCAAATAACTAACAAATTACCAGTGGTGTAAAGTAACTAAGTACATTTACCCAAGTACTGTACTTTACTAGCCAAAATTTTCAGTAGTTTTACTTCTACTCCGCCACATCTCAGAGGCAAATATTGTACGCTTACTCCAAGACAATTATTTGAAAACTTTAGTTACTACTGTAGTTACTTTGTTGATTTTGATTATTATTACAAAACATACATTAACCACTTCAGCCCTCTGCAGAAAATAGCAGATCTACAAGCTCACAATGCGTCGCATCGCGACGCATTGTGAGCTTGTAGATCTGCTATTTTCAAAAGATTTGTATACATTTTTATACGTTTTATATATTTGAAAACTTGTGAAATGGGACATTCTGCATAATGAGTACTTTCTACTTTTGGTACGTTAAATACATTTTGATACCAATACTTTTGTACTTTTACTCGAGTAAATTTTGAATTCCGGACTTTTTACCTGTAACAGACCTGTACATTGCAGTATTGATACTTTCACTTAAGTAAAACACGCGAGTACTTTTTCCACCACTGCAAATTACCGTAACAGAGTAATGAACAGACCTAACAAACAGACTAATAAACAGTACATTAACAGGTAGTGAGTGAGAGTCAGTTACCTGTGGAGATGATGAAGCAGAAACACAGCAAAAGGAGTAGTTTTGTCGACACACACACCTTCATCCTCTCCATCAGCTTCATCTTCTACTACTGACAGACGACAGTAGACGCGCCGTGTCGTCTTATCGAGGTCGTTTCCTCTGTGTGTGTGTGTGCGTGTGTGCGTGTGTGTGCGTGTGTGCATGTGTGCGTCTCTGTCTGTCTGTTCCTGTGTGGTTGTTTCACGAGGAAGTGATCCAGTCAAAGAGGCCCCTATAATAAACCATATCGCTCTTCATCTCCACACAACAAATGGTGTATTTATATACCACCTTTCTCCACACACACACACGCACGCACGCACGCACGCACGCACGCACGCACGCACGCACGCACGCACGCACGCACGCACGCACGCACGCACGCACACACACACACACACACACACACACACACACACACACACACACACACACACACACACACACACACACACACACACACAGATGGAGGAGGCAACCAGGCACCCACCTGCTAATCGGGGGTTATAGGGGTTCAGTGTCTCACGCAACGACACTTCAACACTAACATGGGGAGCCTGGGATTGTGTGTGTGTGTGTGTGTGTGTGTGTGTGTGTGTGTGTGTGTGTGTGTGTTTGTGTGGTGCGTATTAGTAACCCGGTGCAGCTCAAATTCTGACAGAAAACATCAACCTTTTCAACCCTATACGTTGTTGACCCTAGGGGTCATATCTTAAAAATTGCTGATCTACAAATCTCACAATTTCACCCACCTTACTTGTGATGTGACAATAAGTATTGAATCTGATTCTGATTCATTTTGTGGCTCGTTGTGAGCTTGTAGATCTGCCATTTTTTTTGCTGAATGTTCGTCTAATCAAGACATGCCCAGAATCAGGACACTTGCGTCCATGTGGTTAATAATGTCAGAAGTGTAATGAACAACAGGAACTTAAACAACGTTCCAGACATTGAACCCTCGTTAGTTCGGCAACATTTGATTCCAAACACACAAGCTGTCGAGAATCACATTTCCTGGGAAATGAATCACAAAGTGACACCCAGTGACGTCATTCTGAGTGGGTTTAATTTCTCACACAGTGAGAAATGAGTGAAGACAGTCACATGGTGACTAATAGTTGCACGTCATTCGGCTGGCCATTGACAGTTGAGGAACCGGCCACTGTTTTTTCCACCTGTGGGTGATCTGTGTCGAGTCCCTTACGGTTCTCTCCTTATAGGACAGACCTGTGCTGTTGTTGGTCTAGACTAGAGCAGTGGTTCTCAACCTGTGGGTCGGGACCCACATGATTTTGGGCGGGTCCCCAGATGACAGTCAAGTGATAATTCAAGGATTTAATACCTAAAAAAAGGGGGGGGAAAAGAAGGGAAAAAAAGACCATTACTGCATCAAAAGTAATCAATGAACTACACTATAAAAGCTGTTCAAACTTTGGCCAAATTGTCCAATAATATAAGAAAGAGGCAAAAAAGATTATAATAACCGATCTACAAGCTCACAACGCCTCGCGACATGAGGCGTTGTGAGCTTGTAGATCGGCTATGTTCACAATATTTATCTGTGGAACCGTCGAACTGAGTCAAACTAAATGTAATGCCTCAACTCCTAGTTCGAATATGATTTTTTTTTTGGGGGGGGGGGGGGGGCGTGGCATGAAAAGGTTGAGAACCACTGTTCTAGAGCAGCGGTTCTCAACGTGTGGTCCAATAAGGACCCTCAGGGTTCCTTGAGGGGGGGGGGGGGTTGTTCCATTTGTACACTCTCTTAGTTATGGGGGTCCGTGAAATAAAAAAAAAACGTTTAAGAACCACATGGTCTAGAGATGGACAGGTTGGAGGATTAGTGGCAGAGGAGGAGGAGGAAAAAGGACAACTTCAAGTCCATGGTGGAAAACCCCTCCCACCCACCTCTATATATGAGCTGTAACAGAGGGAGAGCACCTTCTGTCATGAGGCTCGTTCTCTCCAGGTGAAAAACAGAGTGGCTCGGGCGTTCCTTTAGGCCGACAGTCACCAGCCAAAGAAATGCTTATAGAAACCTGGCAGGGGCCAGTCGCACACTAAGTTCAAACTAAGCCTAGTTATAGCTTAAATGGCTTTTAAAAAGCCATTTAAGCTATAACTAGGCTTAGTTTGAACTTAGTGTGAGGTGGTGCAACTGGCTCTCTAGGAGAGTAATTCTTTCTCCACCACAATCACAGACTGTCTGTGAGCGAATATGATTTATCGTTGCATTTATTGTTGCGTTGTTATCGCGTGTATGTGGGAGTGCGTGGGGGGTATGCGAGTAAGTGTATCGAGTACTGTGTGTGTGTGTTTCTGTGACTGGTTTATTGCAGTGTGTATTGATACATTGTTGCACTGTTTTACTCTTGGCTGTTGCAAGATCCTGGATATCCCTCCTGGGGCATTAATAAAGTGTTATCCTATCCTATCGTCGCTGTCGAGCAGAAACCTCTTATCTCCATATTATAACCTTTTGTGTTTTTTTGTAAATGAACGCCCTACTTGATCATACTACAGCGTCACACAAAAGCTCCAAAAGTAGCAGATCTAGAAGCTCATAACGCGTCGTTTTGCGCCGCATTTTGAGCGTGTAGATCTGCTTATTTTTCTGTTTTTGAATCCTGAAAAGTAACAGTTTTGGACATATGAGGTTTCCACCCGACAGAGACAATATCCTTGTACAGTAGGCCTATGATATAGTGTGACAGGCCATGTCTAGCTGCTTCCAGGTCATACAGAGTGGGACGTCCCTTACATTTGGGGTGTAGTTCTGCTATCTACAGTATGAGCTAGCGAGCTATTGAAATGTTGTGTATATTTATAAGAACTTGCACTGCAGCATAGAGTTCCTAGTCATGGCTGCTTTTTTTGGTTCCACACAAAACATACAGTTATTTCTCAGTTTTTGTTTTAGTTCCTTGAACTAGTTGCATATCTGCTTCTGTGTGGCACCAGAGAATTGAGCATGTCTCTGTACAGTTTGTTCATAATCTAAGGCAGTTATGAATTATAGGCCACAGAACCCAGCTTGATAAGATATTTATTTCTCCCAACACACAAACATTTTAATTGCTTGTCATTGTTTGGTGTGATTATGGTCTGTCATTTGGTCCAGAATTAATTCACTATATACTGTATTAGATAACAGTGAAACTCTGATATAACCATTATTGTACGTTCTCTAGTTGTATTTGCTAGTTTGTACATGCAATAATGCAATAACCACTGATCTTAAGAGAAAGCCATTTTCATGTGCAACGTGTGGGATTGTGCAGTGAGGTACAAAGCCTTTGTAACATTACGTTACTGGCCCTTTTTGCCATCACAAAAAGCCTCAGCTCACTTGCCATGGACTCAAGGTCGGCTACAATATTAAGGGACTATAGTTCACCCAAAAAATGACTTATTTTCTATCAATTAAAGACCCCATGAAGCATTGAATTCATGGAGACTTTTATGGAGACAATGCACTGCGATGCGACGCATTGTGAGCTTGTAGATCGTCTATTTTCATTTGAAAACTTTAAATGGGACATTTTGCATATGAGTACATTTACTTTTGGTACTTTAAGTACATTTTGATGCCAATACTTTTATACTTTTACTCAAGTATATTTTGACTTCTGGACTTCTGCATTGCAGTATTGATACTTTTACTTTACATTTGAGTACTTTTTCCACCACTGATTAAGGGGTGAATATGTTTCAGTGAACACAGATAAAGAAAGTGAAGTCATTTTCAAGGAAATTAAACGTAGGTAGCCTGAAATAAAAGTGAATGTAATTCAGTGGTAGCTGTATGCATGTCCAGCCCAGTTGGTTCCGGCTTAAAGGGAAGCACAAACTCACACTTACCAAGTTACCACAGTTTGTGCAACACCTCTGCAAGACACAAACGGTTCACCTTGTCAAACCCAGTGGCAGGAATATTACCGTTGCATTAATCAAACAAAAACAGAATGGGAGGTTAATTTAGACTAGAGCATAAGATGGAGGAAACCAAAACTCAGCAAAAGTAACAAGCTTAATGTAGTTTAACAAGCTGGTGAAAGGCAGTATGTCATGCAAAGCCAATGCTTATAGACAGCATAACTTAAAGTATGGAGGAATTATCTTTACATTTAAATAGGCCTACATAGACTACAGTACCACTGCAAAATAAGTTTGAATTTAGCAAGTATGATATATTGGAAATGAGATTACCTGGCGTAAACACTGTATGAGTTACTAAGCTTGTTACAATATGTTATAATTTTTTTACATTTTGACAATGGCTAGCCAGGTATGGTCCAAGAGTTCTCAAATTCATTGTCAGACGAGCTGAATTCTCTTGGCCACAATTGCCAATCGAAGAATGCAGTCTTGAAATAAAGGACAGGTCATGAAGGTGGTGATTCCAAACACCTATCTACGATTAAATGAAGTTAAACATACATTTCAGTATCTATTCAGACTATGCAAAGTTTGAAAAAGACAGTTTGTGTCTCACATTGTACTGTAGGAACACTAGTTTTAGAACAAAAGAAGACCAGTCATCTTTGCTTATGCCAGTAATATCTACTATTAGATCTACTGTAGTACGATAGTGGGCGTTCAGACTCCTTCCAACCAGTAGGTGGCAGTCATAGACCAACAATAGGCTCTATATGCTCAACAAGACAAATGGACAGCAGCAGAACCATAGATATATCTACAGTATGAGCAGAAACCCTTCCTTACTTCCTTCACAGGTGTTACCAATGGTTCTAATTGCCTCTGTTGCATTTAGTGTAGCACAGTGGTACTCAAACTTTTTAATTTCAAGAACCAATACAAATGAAGAAAGGTCGCACAGGCACAGCTCGTAGCCACAATGCGGAAATGTATTTTAATATGAAACCAACTTTTCGACCTTTCACAAGGACCTTTCACAAGGACCTTTCAAGGACGCCCATAACTCTTGAGAGTGTACGACTCCATTTGGTTCAATTTGTACACTCTCTGAGTTACACATAGATTATACACACCTGTAAGAGTCCATTTGGAACTGAACTCCCTTAAGGAACCATGAGGGTCCCTGGACCTCCTGGGCCCCTGCTTCCCCTTTAAGGACAGTTAGAAAATGAAACAAAACTGCACTGATGGGAAATGTTCATGGATATTATGAAATTATCCATACCAGACACAGGAAGAGAAAATGAAACAGTCTTTTTTTAGTATGAGAATCGGAACGAAACTGCTGACAGGAAAAATATTTACGGAGAAGAGCTGACATGTTATTAAGTTAGAAAACCCAGACAGAAGACCATATCTTTGCATATGGTTATGTTAAGCTGTTACAAACACAGTGGTTGTAATGAAAATAAGATACATCAACCCCAATACTGTCAAAATAAGGGGGGGGACTTAGTTTTAATTACATTTTTTGTTTTTAGGGGCGATTGAGCACTTCTAAAAGGGGTCTAAAAGCACCCCTGATCAAAAACAGATATCATAACTTTGAAATCTACCCTTGAATAATAAAGATATTTTTGCATAGTTCTACATTTCTCTGGCTGGTTATGAGAGATGTTTTACTTTTCTTGACTGGATCATTCCCTCTTGAAACAACCCCACACAGGCAGGGGTGGATTATCCAACGGACCTGTTGGGCCCGGGGGCCCAAGGGCTCAGGCCTGGGGGCCCCTATAAGCCAGAGCCTCATGCGTGAAGTCGCTGTTCTTAACTTTGAAAACAGATGCTATGGTTTGTTGTTTACATCAGAGGCTCTCAAACGTTTTCATGTCAAAGGACCCCCAAAATCATATGTATTTGGCCGCCGACCCCATCTGAAAATGTTTTGTGCCAGGGGCCCCCAGAAGAGATGATTTGTGTTACCTTGACATTGTCTGTTTAAAAGATAAAACAATCCCTCTACAGTTGATGGGTAAGGGTTAAACATTTAATAATCAAGTTGCAACACATTTGGACAAACATGGCCTTTCAGTAAAGGGAAGTAGCCTAAACCACTTGCAATGAGCTGTCAGCAATATTTTAAGTATTTCTGTCTCATCAGCAATAGCCCCCCCACACACACACACACACACACACACACACACACACACACACACACACACACACACACACACACAGACAGACAGAAAAAAACCTCGCTAAGACGGCACGGCACGTCTACTGTCGTCTGTCAGTAGTAGAAGATGAAGCTGATGGAGAGGATGAAGGTGTGTGTGTCGACAAAACTACTCCTTTTGCTGTGTTTCTGCTTCATCATCTCCACAGGTAACTGACACTCACTCACTACCTGTTCATGTACTGTCTGTTAGTCTGTTTGTTAGGTCTGTTCATTAGTCTTGATTGATTGAATTTTGATTGAATATTTTATTAGGCATGAATGTAAAAAAGAGCACAAGTACAGTTAATAACAGGTCCGTCCCAAAAAGTCCCTTGCGGTCTTGTTTCCATTGAGGTCCTTGGTATTCAATTCATAGACATATATAGTAGCACCAAACAGTTCAAATACCAACACAAAAATACAGAAAGAGAAATCACGTACAAATAGAAATACAGAAAAAAATAACACTATTTACAAACAATAGGGGGGGGGTGAGAGTCAAAGCAAAGGGGGCGGGGGTCGTCTGTCTAACATTTACATTAGTCCATTACAGTATTCGGTTATTTGGATGATCGGTCGGTTGATTTATTTTCTGTCAAAGTTTATTTCATATTTGAAATGAACACATTTCAGTCAGTAGAAATGTTGAAATGCTTTGCTTTCCACTGTCTATTCATCTGTAACTTCATATTTCTCACGTCTCAGTGATTTATGCCACTTCTACACAAACACTTAGAATGAGACGGTTTTGGATTAAGTGTGATTTTTTTTTTACCCATTAAGACCTGGAGAAGCATATGTGTCATTTTTTTATTTGAGCTAAAAAGCGAGTGCCGCGCTATGAGCTTGTAGATCTGCTATTTTTGAGAAATCGTGAAAAATTGTGCAAATCTTTGAATATGTATTTCTTTTCAACCGAACATTTGTAACTCAAATCTGTGCTTCCGGGGGGTCCCTGGAACAACATATTTTGAGATGGGGGGTCCTTGGCCAAATACATATAAATGTTGGGGTCCTTGACATGAAAAAGTTTGAGAACCACTGCTATAGTAACTTACGTTTTTTTCAAAAACACTGTTAGGATTTAGAAGACATTTTGTAAAATCGGCTTCAGGTCTTCAGGGTTAAGGAAACAAGTGAATCGGCGTGAAGTGCATTCAGTGGTGATGGCGTGATATGCAGGCGGGTCATATATTGTACTAATAGACATTTATTAGCTCTGGACATTTCATGGATGAAAAGCCTCAGAAACCGACGTCCTTGTGCAGAGTTGTCTGCACAAATGTTTTATTGAGTAAAGACTGAAAGATATCGGCATAGGCAAGCTCTGACGACACTGAACATCTGAACTGTCTGTGTTCAGAAATGCTGTTAGGTATAAACGGTTCCTCTGTTTCTTGTTGTAACTTTGAAGTGCACGCACGCACGCACGCACGCACGCACGCACGCACGCACGCACGCACGCACGCACGCACACACACTCACACACTCACTCACTCACTCACTCACTCACTCACTCACTCACTCACTCACTCACTCACTCACTCACTCACTCACTCACTCACTCACTTAAAATGCAGTTATATCAGCGAACTGTGCCAAAGACCAGAGCTATTGCACAATACTGACAAAATGCTCCTCTCCTCTCCTCTCCTCTCCTATAGGTCAGGAGGTGTGTGACCACAGTGTCCTGGAGGGATCATCCTACACACTGCCTCTGGAATATGGAGAGCTCACCATAGATCATCCACTGCAATGGAAACACGATGACACAGTCTTAGTCAATAGGAAGAGAGGGAGATTCTCCAGAGGGAGTGCAGAGGATATCGATCAGTCTGGCTCCTTAAAACTGAGAGACTTGCAGAAAACCAGTTCAGGAAATTACGAAGCAGAGGTGTATGGCGATGATGGCACATTAGTGGGGCAAAAACGTTGGACATTATGTGTCACTGGTATGTCACAAGTGTGTGTGCGTGCGTGTGTGTGTGTGTGTGTGTGTGTGTGTGTGTGTGTGTGTGTGTGTGTGTGTGTGTGTGTGTGTGTGTGTGTGTGTGTGTGTGTGTGTGTGTGTGTGTGTGTGTGTGTGTGTGTGTGTGTGTGTTTGTGTGTGCGCACGCGTGTGTGCGTGCGTCCTCTGTTTTGTAGAGAGTTAATCTAATGCAGTTTAATCTAATGTAATCTAATGTAATATAACAAAATGTAATGTGTATATATATGTGTGTGTGTGTGTGTGTGTGTGTGTGTGTGTGTGTGTGTATATATATATATGGGTATATTATAATGTAATGTAATATAATACACTTTTATGTAATCCAACATAATGGAATGTATACAATTTATCCAATACAATTTTAGGTCACCTATTGTAATCTAAACTAATGTAATCTAATCTAATCTATTCAGAAAAGGTCCCAAAGCCATCTGTAAACCGTGATTGTTCCGCCATGACTGTCACCTTGAGCTGCAATGTTCCACAGGTGAGAAACATAAAAGAAACACTGTTAAATAACAGTAAATAAAACAAAGTAAATGAAAGGGTAAAAGAAACATCTTTCTACCTGCCTAATTCAATCTTAACACATCTAATGGACTTGATGTATGTGTTTTTCATGTATGTGTAAACTCCAGCCACAGGGCCTTTCCTTTACATGGAGTGAGAATGGGGAGGAAGTTCCTGACGTGAACCAGATGAATGTGACCAGACCTGTGGACACTGAGAGCACTTTCACCTGCACTGTGTCCAACCCCGGTGACAACGAGACCAGCGACCCCTTTAAACCAAGCTGCCCCAAAGGCCAGTCCCCAGGTAAACATTCACCTTTTTAATGTCCACATAGTGATCTAAATGTAATTATGTGTGTTGTGTTGTTATCCTTAGTTATCTTATGAACTAAATGGTCTTTTGAAGTGGCACTATGTCACTTTCTTGTTATCTGACACGAATTGTATCTGACACGAATTTTGACCTGATGGTCAATATTCAATTTATCGCCTGAGCAAGCAGGCAGGCTCTATTAGCTCAATGTATAAATTCAGCGCTTGCGCAGGAAACCGGGTTCAAATCCAGAGTAGAAGAGGACATCAACATAGTGCAGCTTTAACTCTGGCTCACCTTTGGCACCCCAGTCATCAGTGTTATTTTTGACATGTGTCTGTACAGAGTTAAGCAAAGTTAACTCCTCTCCTCTCCTCTCCTCTTCTCTTCTCTTCTCTTCTCTTCTCTTCTCTTCTCTTCTCTTCTCTTCTCTTCTCTTCTCTTCTCTTCTCTTCTCTTCTCTTCTCTTCTCTTCTCTCCTCTCCTCTCCTCTCCTCTCCTCTCCTCTCCTCTCCTCTCCTCTCCTCTCCTCTCCTCTCCTCTCCTCTCCTCTCCTCTCCTCTTCTCTTCTCTTCTCTCCTATAGGTCAGGAGGCGTGTGACCACAGTGTCCTAGAGGGGTCATCCTACACGCTGCCTCTGGAATATGGAGAGCTCACCACAGATCATCCACTGCAATGGAAACACAATGACACAGTCATAGTCAGTAGGAAGAGAGGGAGATTCTCCAAAGGGAGTGCAGAGGATATCGATCAATCTGGCTCCTTAAAACTGAGAGACTTGCAGAAAACCAGTTCAGGAAATTACATAGCAGAGGTGTACGATGGTGATGGACAAATTGTGAAAACTAGCAGGTGGAATCTATGCGTGACCGGTACGTCATAGAGTGTATTGGCGTGAATCTTTGGGTGGGTGGGTGGGGGGTGGCGGGGGGGAGTGTAAATCAATCAATCAATCACTCGACACATGAGTACTTTTACTTTTGGTACATTAAGTATATTTTGATGCAAATACTTTTTTACTTTAACTCACGTAAGGTTTGATTGCCGGTCTTTTAACATTCACCCTTTTAATGTCCACATAGTGATCTAAATGTAATTCTGTGTGTTGTGTTGTTATCCTTAGTTATCTTATGAACTAAATGGTCTTTTAAAGTGGCACTATGTCACTTTCTTTTTATGAATTCAATGTCATTTTGTCCAATTTGTATGGTAGAGTATGTTAATGGTTACATGTCACCTTTCCGACGTGAACGAACCCTATACCTAACCCTAACCCTAACCCTAACCTTAACCGCACGCGGAAGCCACTTGTCGGAGTGGCGAGATGTCGGAATGGAAGGCGGTTACCTATGTTAATACAATATAACTTTTACTATAGGGGTGATTGTATTTTGTCTCCCTGCTCTTTATATTGAGACATTTAGATGGTGTCAAAGGTCATGCCTCACGTAGACATGGGATCTGACACACACATTTTGACCCGATGGTCAAGATACAATTTATCCCCTGAGCAAGCAGGCAGGCTCTATTAGCTCAGTGTATAAATTCAGCACTTGCGCACGAAACCGGGTTCAAATCCAGAGTAGAAGAGGACATTTATTACATAGTGCTGCTTTAAAGGGTAAGACCACTTTGGTAGAGGTTTGGGTTGTGTAGTTACCTTGCCATGATGTAACTCCAAAGGTGGACAAGAAATCAAAAATAATTGCTCCATTGATTAGAAATTGATAATTCAAAATATGCTCCTCATTGACTTACATTGTACGGTAAAACATCTCTCAAAGTCACTCTTTTAGCACATAAATGAACCCAAACATAGCTGATTCAGACAATATAGAGCATCACCAAACCCAGTACTGTTTTTTTTTTAAATAAAAATGTCAACTTCCTGTTGATTTTACTATTTGAAGATCTGGATCCGGATCCGCGGATCCAGTCCGGGTTTTCTACTTATTAAAAATGGCAAAATCATCAGGAAGTTGACATTTTTATTTAAAAAAAAAACAGTACTGGGTTTGGTGATGCTCTATATTGTCTGAATCAACTTTGTTTGCGTTCGTTTTTGTGCTAAAAGAGTGACTTTGAGAGCTGTTTCAGCGTACAATGTAAGTCAATGAGGAGCATATTTTGAATTATCAATTCTCTTCTCTTCTCTTCTCTTCTCTTCTCTTCTCTTCTCTTCTCTTCTCTTCTCTTCTCTTCTCTTCTCTTCTCTCCTCTCCTATAGGTCAGGAGGTGTGTGACCACAGTGTCCTAGAGGGGTCATCCTACACACTGCCTCTGGAATATGGAGAGCTCACCACAGATCATCCACTGCAATGGAAACACGATGACACAGTCATAGTCAATAGGAAGAGAAGGGTCTTCTCCAGAGGGAGTGCAGAGGATATCGATCAATCTGGCTCCTTAAAACTGAGAGACTTGCAGAAAACCAGTTCAGGAAATTACGAAGCAGAGGTGTACGATGGTGATGGCGAATTAGTGGCGCGAAAAAGTTGGATATTATGTGTCACTGGTATGTCACAACGTGTGTGTGTGCGTGTGCGTGTGCGTGTGCGTGTGCGTGTGCGTGTGCGTGTGCGTGTGTGTGTGTGTGTGTGTGCGTGTGTGTGTGCGCGCGCGTGCGTCATCTGTTTTGTAGAGTTAATCTAATGCAGTTTAACCTAATGTAATCTAATGTAATATAACCAAATTGAATGTGTATATACTGAATATGTGTGTGTGTGTGTGTGTGTGTGTGTGTGTGTGTGTGTGTGTGTGTGTGTGTGTGTGTGTGTGTGTGTGTATGTATATGGGTATATTATAATGTAATGAAATACACTTTTATGTAATCCAACATAATGGAATGTATACCATTTATCCAATACAATTTTAGGTCACCTATTGTAATCTAAACTAATGTAATCTAATCTAATCTAATCAGAAAAGGTCCCAAAGCCATCTGTAAACCGTCATTGTTCCGCCAAGACTGTCACCTTGAGCTGCAATGTTCCACAGGTGAGAAACATAAAAAAAAACACTGTTAAATAACAGTAAATAAAACAAAGTAAATAAAAGAGTAAAAGAAACATCTTTCTACCTGCCTAATTCAATCTTAATATATCTCATTTATTTAATGTATCTAATATATGTAATGCGTGTAAACTCCAGCCACAGGGCTTTTCCTTTACATGGAGTGAGAATGGGGAGGAAGTTCCTGACGTGAACCAGATGAATGTGACCAGACCTGTGGACACTGAGAGCACTTTCACCTGCACTGTGTCCAACCCCGGTGACAACGAGACCAGCGACCCCTTTAAACCAAGCTGCCCCAAAGGCCAGTCCCCAGGTAAACATTCACCTTTTTAATGTCCACATAGTGATCTAAATGTAATTCTGTGTGTTTTGTTGTTATCCTTAGTTATCTTATGAACTAAATGGTCTTTTAAAGTGGCACTATGTCACTTTCTTTTCATGAATTCAATGTCATTTTGTCCCGTCTGTATGGTAGAGTATGTTAATACAATATAACTTTTACAATCGGATCCGATTTGCCTGCTCTTCTATTGAGACATTTAGATCATGTCAAAGGTCATGCCTCAGGTAGACATGGGATCTGACACAGGAATTTTGACCTGATGGTCAAGATTCAATTCAATTCCCTGAGCAAGCAGGCAGGCTCTATTAGCTAAATGGTATAAATTCAGCACTTGCGCAGGAAACCGGGTTCAAATCCAGAGTAGAAGAGGAAAGTTACATAGTGCTGTATGTGTTTGTACAGAGTTAAGCAAAGTCGTGTATCTGTAAACGTTGCAACACTGTGGTTGCCAAACAATTTAAAATCTGCAATGATCTAGTTTGTTCGGCAACCTAATGACGTGGTAAGACTATATGGGTACTAGCTACAATTGTATTGTTTGCTTGATAACATTACCTAATTAAAAATGTAATTCCGAATCTATAGGATATATGCTATTTTATAGATTACAATTGGTAAAACATTTTTATAGATAGGATATAGATAGGATATTGGAGTGAATTGATGCACTACCTATATTTCTATTTCAGCTACAGACAAAGTACTTTATTGAGAACCAGGTAATTACCGTTTTCCACAAATAAATGCTGACCTTTTATAAATTGAGGTTGTTTTAACTACACACATGCTACTCTAGATCATGCACCTCTAACTGTCATTAAAACATTTTAAGGGATAACTCCTCTCCTCTCCTCTCCTCTCCTCTCCTCTCCTCTCCTCTCGGTCAGGAGGTGTGTGATCACAGTGTCCTAGAGGGGTCATCCTACACACTGCCTCTGGAATATGGAGAGCTCACCATAGATCATCCACTGCAATGGAAACACAAATCCTCTGCACTCCCTTGGTCTCGATCAATCTGGCTCCTTAAAACTGAGAGACTTGAAGAAAAACAGTTCAGGAAATTACATAGCAGAGGTGTACGATGGTGATGGACAAATTGTGAAAACTAGCAGGTGGAATCTATGTGTGACTGGTATGTCATAGAGTGTATTGCCGTGACTCTTTGTGTGGGCGGGGGTTGGGGGGAGGAGGGGGGTGTAAATCAATCAATCAATCAATCAATCAATCAATCAATCAATCAATCGACACATGAGTACTTTTACTTTTGGTACATTAAGTATATTTTGATGCAAATACTTTTTTACTTTAAATCATGTAAATTTTGATTACCGGTCTTTTACTTGTAATAGTGTTTTTCTAAATTGCGGTATTGATACTTTTACTTGAGTTCAAAAAAAAAATGTTGGGCACACCCACACACTTCTCTCTTTCTCTGATTGTTGCTATCAAATAAAGCAAAAATGCAAAAAACAAATGTTTGCATTTTGATTTATTATTGTACTGGTCAATGAATGTATTCATCATGGTTTCACTATAATTTAATCATATAGTAGCCCTATCCGGATGGGTTATGAGCTATACTGGGATTTGTCCGGTAATATAAATCGGGCGTAATTTTGGTGCTGTGCAGGTCAACAACATTCGTGATTATGAATTCAGATATAATTGTCTACATGAAAACAAAACAAAGCTCACTTAATGCTTCATTTTTTTCATTTTCACAACACATTAAAATAAAAAAAATTAAGCATTAAGTCCATCATCTTTGGAGTGTGCATGCGGTCCCTTCCTGAAAGAAGAAAGTGGGAGGGTTTATTTTGTCTTCATGTACATTATCTTTCCTACCAGCACCTCCACCTCTGTCTGGATGAGAGCTATTCCTGACCAGATATATTTGTGTTGTCTATTCTGTTATGGCCGCCGTGAAGCTTGTCTCAAATCTCTCAACTTGTCAACAGACATTGATGAGTTAAATCCGATAAATATGGTGAGCTAGCTCGGAAAGCCTCTTATCAAGTTGCATGAAAGGCTTAAAAAAAACTAAACTGATGGGAAATGTTTATGGATATTTTGTTTTAATTACATTTTGCTTGAGCACTTCTAAAAGGGGTCTAAAAGCACCCTTGATAAAAAAAAAAAAAACAGATATCATAGCTTTAAAACGTACCCTTGAATAATAAAGATACGTTTTCATAGTTATGAGAGATTTTGACTTCTTGACTGGATCATTTCCTCTTGAAACAACCCCACACAGGCAGGGGTGGTGTTTTCGGCAAAGAGTAGAAGGAAAAAAAGAAAGAAAAAAAAGACCAAGTTATAGAGCCCTGGGAGACCCCGGTCAACTAAGTATAGTGGTTAAAAGATAAAGCAATGGAATCACTTTCAAGCTATAGTCTCAAACCCCTCTACAGTTGCTGGGTAATGGTTACACATTAAATAATGAAGTTGCAACACATTTGGACAAAAAATGGGCTTTCAGTAAAGGGAAGTAGCCTAAACCGCTTGCAATGAGGAACATATTTATGCACATATACACACAAAGCACCCCTCACAATACCCCATATACCCCACTGGCACATGACACTTTCATATTCATATCAGACTGCACACAAAAACATATGCACACATACATTATACATACAGTAAATACATGTAGATACATATTCTAGCCACATAATGTGCAATGCGCTCATACACATATGGACACTATTTAGATAGGAACCATGCACAGCACCTTCAAGCACTTTAAAGTGTGCCATGATGATTATATAGTGTGTGCCCGCACCTGCGTGCGAGTGCATAATGATATGAGTGCATAGTGTGTATGTGTGATGATGACCACTGTAGGTTGTGTTCATCTGTTTGTACCGTTTATCCGTTTGGTTTGTATTTGGTCCTAATGTTCTTTTCTGTCCTGTAGGAGGAGAGGGCCAGCCTGCCAGGGGTGAGTATGGGACGAGATACTTCCGATGCTGTCAATGCACTGAATGGGACATTATCACGTTTAATCAGACTATTGATTGGTCTAAGTAGGTGAGATACTGACCTACCCACGTTTAATCAGACTATTGATTGGTGAGATATACTGACCTACCCGTGGGCAAACGCTCGCCCCAAAACATGATATACGATTCTGTGCCTAAAGGTACATAACTCGGACGGCGCTGAGTCGGCTCAAGCGAACTTGGCAGCGTTCGGCACGGCAGCGCGCTCGCTTTAGCTCGCTCGGTGGTGTCTCTCGTGGCTCAAGTACGCTTGAGACGGCGCGCCTCCGTCCAAAACTATACTTTATACAAAACACCTACTGAGCCCCGTGGCTAGGTCAGTATCTCACCTACTTAGACCAATCAATGGTCTGATTAAACGTGATCATGTTCCATTCAGTGCATTGACAGCATCTGAAATGGGTGCACCACTCGTCCCTGGAGTATTTAAAGCAGGCTTGCCAAGACCATTCTGTCTTTCTCTCTACTACCAGGCAACAGCTTGTTTGTTTGGTTGCTTTTGGATTTGCTTTTGCACTTGCACCTACACTACACTTTCACACATCCATACAGGCACTACACTACTGATACCACTGACTACTCACACTAATGTGTATGTTTTGTAAAGTTTGTTGTTTTTAGTTAAAATAACTTTTAAGTTACTCCTGTGTGTCGTCTCCCACCTTTGTCATGATTGTAACCCAGTTCATGTCAGTAACACTCTTAATGACGCACGGCAGCATAAGGAAACTGACACATTTCTGAAACATAATGTGGGTGTGAAGTCTGGTTTAAACTTTAGGACATTGTGCATGTCACACCCAAAAAGTGTGAACTTGCTAGGTTCCGTTAATAGGCTTTTTGACGTGTTTACCGGGCTTTATATATTGGTTTGTAGATGTTATTATATTCTAATGTATCTCACACACACGCACATGCACGCACGCACACGCACACACACACACACACACACACACACACACACACACACACACACACACACACACACACGGTAAATAACCTCTATAAAAAAAGAAGAAAAAGAATGACATATGCGCAGTGTTGCAATGCTGAATTGGGACGTGGTTGCACTGTCTTTTAATGACGTGACACGCACGTCGCTTAACACCTACACTACAGGTCACACAATGGACAATTGATATGCATCTAGGCTTATTCCTATCTCCTGGTCAAATAGGTTCCTGCACGGCGTGCAAGGCCGTCCCATGAGCAATGCAACCCCGCAGACGCGCGTCAGCCGCTCCCTGTGACCCCGTCTGAAATGTATTTCAGTTCCCCGTAACTGCACATTGATGGGTTAAAAAAGGGGAACTTGGAAATACCCAAATTCAAGTGCTGTCACACACACACACACACACACACACACACATGCGCGCGCGCGCGCACACACACACACACAAAGACTCTTACACAGAGAAAAAAAAACCTTGCAAAGACGCCACGGTGTGTCTACTGTCGTCTGTCAGTAGTAGAAGATGAAGCTGATGGAGAGGATGAAGGTGTGTGTGTCGACAAAACTACTCCTTTTGCTGTGTTTCTGCTTCATCATCTCCACAGGTAACTGACACTCACTCACTACCTGTTTATGTACTGTTTATTAGTCTGTTTGTTAGGTCTGTTCATTAGTTGTCTCCGCCAGGCCGAAAGGCATGGCGAGAGAGTATGTTTTACCCCCTGTCCGTCCGTCCGTCCGTCCGTCCGTCCGTCCGTCCGTGTGTCATTCTGTCTTGTCTGTGTACAGCTAATCTCCGGCACCGTTGGCTTGCTCGCAGCGAAACTGTGCACACACACTCCCTGGATGCCACAGCAGAACCTCTGCCCCAAATTTTTCTCATGGGCCTTTTATAGCGCCACCAGGAGGCCGATTTGTGCAAAACACATTTTTGGACAGTACTCCTACAGATTTTGGCCAAAAATCCCACAAATCGGTACACAGTATCTCTATAGTCATTAAAAGAAACGTCTAATTTCAGATTTTTCATATTCCATCCTGATTGGCAAAAATTGGCTTCCAAAGTTTGCAGGAGTACTCCGTTTCAAACACAATGCCTCAAATCATGAACACAGCATGCAATTTATGTGATTTTTTTCACACACATTCCCATTAGGCCGAGGAAGAAATGCCATTTGAAAATGTTTAAATCAGCCTCATGGTGGCGCTATAACAGGCCAATTCGTGTTTTTACCTATAACTGTCCCGATCTGTGTAAAACTTTGCATGCACACTCTCTAGACGTCAAGGAAAAACCTTTGCCCTGCATTTTTCACATTTGCTTTTTATAGCGCCACCAGGAGGCCGACTTATGTAAAACACATTTTTTGATATTAAGCCTTCACATTTGATCCAAATTTCACGCAAATCGGTACACATGATCTCTATAGTCATGTGATCAAGACTTATCTGTTTGATTTTTCATATTCCATCCTGATTGGCTAAGAGTGACATCTAAAGTTTGCAGGAGTGGCCCGTTTTGAACAAAATGCCGCAAATCATGAACGCAGCCTCCGATTGCGGTGAAACTTTGAACGCACATTTGCACTATACGTTGACGAACAAATGCCACCCTTTTTACATTGGCCTGTTATAGCGCCAGCAGGTCAAATTTAGCAAAACACATTTTTAGAACAAAATGCCTCAAATCATGAATGCAGTGTCCGATTGCCGTGCACGGCCTAGGAAGAAATGCCACCCTTTTCCCATTGGCCTATTATGGCGCCACCAGGAGGCCAAAATAACCTACCTGACCTGGCGGAGACTTGTGAGACTTGTTACTTTTACTCCACTACATTTATTTGAACACTTTAATCACTATAGTTACTTTGTAGATTTTGATTATTATTATTACAAAACATACATTAACCACTTCAGCCCTATATACATTTCGGCCATTTGAAAATAGACGATCTACCTACATGAAGATCTCACAATGCGATCTTGTAGATCTGCTATTTTAGAAGATTTTAAGAAGATTTCAAGATTGTAAAACCTTGAAAGTGTTTGAATTTTGAAAAGAAAAGCCTCAGAAACCGACGTCCTTGTGCAGAGTTGTCTGCACAAATATTAATAATAATAAAATACTCCAGCCAAACACAAACTTTGATCTGCATCGGCAAGTTCTAACGACAACTGAACTCTCCTCTCCTCTCCTCCCCTCTCCTCTCCTCTCCTCTCCTCTCCTATAGGTCAGGAGGTGTGTGACCACAGTGCCCCAGAGGGATCATCCTACACACTGCCTCTGAAAAAGGGAGGTTTCACCACAAATCATGACCTGCAATGGAAACACGATGACACAGTCTTAGTCAATAGGAAGAAAGGGAGATTCTCCAAAGGGAGTGCAGAGGATATCGATAAATCTGGCTCCTTAATATTGAAAGACTTGAAGAAGACTACTAGTGCAGGGATTTACAAAGCAGAGGTGTATGATGCTGATGGACACATTTTGAACAATCTTGGAACGACTTGGAATTTCTGTGTGACTGGTACGTCACAGAGTCTGTGGGTGTGACTCTTTGTGAGTGAGTGAGTGAGGGAGCGAGTGAGCGAGTGAGTGAGCGTGTGTGTGTGTGTGCGTGCATCTGTATGGTAGTAGAGTATGTTAATACAATATAACTTATACAATTGGAGTGGTTGTATTTTGTCTGCCCACTCTTCTATTGTTACATAGTGCTGCTTTAACTCTGGCTCACCTTTGGCACACCAGTCATCAGTGTTATTGTCTCCGCCAGGCCGAAAGGCATGGCGAGAGAGTATGTTTTGCCCCCTGTCCGTCCGTCCGTGTGTCATTCTGTCTGTGTACAGCTAATCTCCGGCACCGTTGGCTTGCTCGCAGTGAAACTGTGCACACACACTCCCTGGATGCCACAGAAGAACCACTGCCCAAATGTTTTCACATAGGTCTTGTATAGCGCCACCAGGAGGCCGATTTGTGCAAAACATATTTTTTGACAATACTCCTACAGATTTTGTCCAAAAATACTGCAAATCGGTACACAGTATCTCTATAGTCATTAAACGAAAGGAGTCTTTCAGATTTTTCATATTTCATCCTGATTGGCTAACAATGGCTTCCAAAGTTTGCAGGAGTGCTCCGTTTTGAACAAAATGCCTCAAATCATGGACACAGCATGCAATTACCTTGAAATTTTGCACGTACATTTCCACTATGCCGAGGAAGAAATGCCAATTGAAATTTTTCAAATCAGCCTCATGGTGGAGCTATAACAGGCCGATTTGTGTTTTTACCTATAACTGCACCGATATGTGTAAAACTTTGTAAGTGCACTCCCTAGAGGTCAAGGAAAAACCCTTGCCCTGCATTTTTCACATCTGGCTTTTATAGCGCCACCAGGAGGCCGACTTAAGTAACATTTTTTTTTTATATTACTCCTTCCGATTTTATCCACATTTCACGCAAATCGGTACGCATGATCTCTATAGTCATGTGATCAAGACGGATGTGTTTGATGTTTCATATTCCATCCTGATTGGCTAAGATTTACATCTAAAGTTTGCAGTAGTGGCTTGTTTAGAACAAAATGCCGCAAATCATGAACGCAGCATCCGATTGCGGTCAAACTTTGCACGCACATTCACACTATGTTGAGGAGCAAATGCCAACTTTAAACATTAGCCTGTTATAGCGCCACCAGCAGGTCTAATTTAGCAAAACAATTGTTTTGAACAAAATGCCTCAAATCATGAATGCAGTGTCCGATTGCCGTGCAAGGCCTAAGAAGAAATGTCTACCTTTTCACATTGGCCTATTATAGCGCCAACAGGAGGCCACAATAACCTACCTGGCCTGGCGGAGACCTGTGCTCCGAGGAGCACTTTTCCTAGTTTTTGACATGTGTCTGTACAGACTAGAGTTAAACAAAGTTGTGTATCTGTAAACGTTGCAACACTGTGGTTGCCAAACAATTTTAAATCTGCAATGATCTAGTTTTAATGTTGTGGTAAGACGATATGTGTACTAGCTACAATTGTATTGTTTGCTTCATAACATTACATAATTCAAAATGTAATGCCGAATCTATAGGATCTATGCTATTTTTTTAGATTACAATTGGTAAAACATGTTTTATAGATAGAGGATATTGGAGTGAATTGATGCACTACCTACATTTTTATTTCAGCTACAGACAAAGTACTTTATTTAGAACCAGTTGACCGTTTTCTACAATTAAATGCTGAGCTTTTATGAATTGAGGTTATTTTAACTACAGGCATGCTACTCATGCTACTCTAAGTCATTGCTACTCTAACTGTCATTAAAGCCTTTTAAGGGATAACTCCTTTCAATCAATCAATCAATGGACACAGGAGGGAGGTGGCTGTCTTGTTATCTGAAGGTTCCTAGTTCGGTTCCTGGGTCCTCCTGGTTTTGTGTCCTTGAGCAAGACATTGAAGTTGGTGCCTTGAAATGGTGCCTTCAACGCTTTCATCAGTGTATGAATGTGTGTGAAGGGGTGACTGTAATGCACATTGTAAAGTGCTTTGGTGAAAGGCACTATGCATGCACATGAACCGTTTACCTTGCAACTTTTCTTTAATGCAGTCTAATCTAATCTATTCTAATTCAGACAAGGTCCCAAAGCCTTCACTAAATTTGACCTGTTCCACCAAGATCACCTTGACCTGCAATGTCCCACACGTGAGAAATATAAAATAAATACTATCATCTATCTATCTATCTATCTATCTATCTATCTATTTAATGTATGTATGTGTAATGTGTGTAAACTCCAGTCCCAGGGCCTTTCCTTTAAATGGAGTGAGAATGGGAAGGAAGTTAAAGAGAACCAGAGGACCCTGACCAGACCTGTGGACACTGAGAGCACTTTCACCTGCACTGTGTCCATCCCCGGTGGTTCAGAGACCAGCGACACACTCACACCAAGCTGTCCCAAAGGTGAGACCACGAGTAAACATTCATATTTTATTGCCCTCATAGTGATCTAAACTAAGTGGTGATTGAACACAGCCTCGCCTCAAAGCTAAATGACATCAGTCATAAATGTTTCTGTACTATAGTGTGTATATATAAATGCACGTGTTCACAGCCTAAAATACAACCATTCACTCACCTCCCCGGTCCTCTCTCCCTGTCACACAACCAGAGGTCATTTCCCGCAAGGAGTTGTTTGGCTTGGACTTCTGCCTGGTGGTGGGCATCTTTGCATGTGGAATAGGTTTGTGTGCCAGTTGCTATCTCATATAACCCATCTGGTCCCTGTGTTGTTCAAGGGCATAGAACTGTAGTTTACTAACCGGTGCAACTGTGTCGTACAATGAAGTATTCATCAGCCTGTTAGTAGACAGTCGATCAAATCATATCTGTGACTGTGAGTCTGTGACAGTCTTATAGGCTCATGTTTTCTTGCCGCTCTATTCACTTGAACATTTAAGGTGTCTGTTCTACACACTTCCATGTTGTAACACTATTTGCCATTGTGAATCTGGTCATGAAGCTACATACTTACTATAGGTGCAACAGAGATGTGTTTGTTGATGATGGCTATTTTATCTCATGTGTTTAAGAAAGTAGGTAGCTGATATATTGCACTTTTACCTTAGCGCTAGGTATACTCTTGGTTGCTTGTTTTTACAGGAAATGCACTTAAGACTTCTGGTGATTAGTAGTTTCGTTCCCTACCTATGTTGAATGCACTTATTGTAAGTCGCTTTGGATAAAAGCGTCTGCTAAATGACTGTAATGTAATGTAATGTAATGTAATGTAATGTAATGATCTGCCTTCTCCCTACAGGTCTGCTTCTAACGCTCATCAACATCGCCATCTGCTGCTGCTGGGCCAGACGTCAGAGACAGAGAAAGACGGAGGGTAAGCACACAGAGGGAGGTTTTTTAGAGATAAGATAAGGTAAATGGATAAGGTACGGTAATGGGGTAAGATAAGATTATAGGATAAGAGAAAACAACTGATTCATGAGGCACTTTTGGTTAACATTATGATGTGAAACTACACAACTCTGTTTAGTGTCATGTGTCCGTCCCACTTATGCATTGTCTGTCTGTCTGTCTGTCTGTCTGTCTGTCTGTCTGTCTGTCTGTCTGTCTGTCTGTCTGTCTGTCGGTCATCCATCCATCCATCCATCCATCTGTTCATGCATTCTTACTTGCAGAGAAGGGGGGGCTTTGTTTGGATCCGATCAATCAACAGGAGCAGCAGCAACAACAATGAGCTGATACTGTATGTCTTTGCACTTTAATCTCATGTACAATGCGCTGGTACTCTATTTGCATCTGTAATTTCTAGATACCTGCTGCTATGTTCATGCAGCTTATGTCTAGCCTCATGTACACACTGTACCTGCTGGATATGGTATTATGTATAATATACTGTATATCTTTTTTTTGATTGTTCTCTCTCTCCTTGACATTGTCGACCAGGTGTCCTACCCCGACACCAAGGTGGACATAAGGAAGAGCAGGGTCAGGAGAACACCTCTATAGCTACTGCAGATATGCTAGTTATATTGTATTTACACACAGATTGTTTGAAATAGCATTTTATTCATAAAGGGATAGTTTACCTCCCCCAAAGCTGAATGGTTAGTGTGCACATAACTAAGTATATTTACTCAAGTACTGTACTTAAGTATAATTTTGAGATACTTTTTCTTTACTGGAGTATTTCCAATTTTCTATACATTTTTTTTCATACCTGAAGAAGGCCGTGCTGGCTGCTACGCATGGGTTATCCCCGTTTTTGATTGATTGATGTACTTTATTTAGTAAGACATGAGAACATATCAGTACATGGAAGTACAAATTCACAATACAAGGTCTACTAAACTGGGAGACTCATTAAGCACTGAGCTTGTTTAAGATGAGATCCCCATGCACACAAATCATGATGAGTGATGATTTTAACAACTTCTATTAGCCACATCAATAAAGGCTTTTTAACTTCTTTCACCAGAAGAGTGCCTTGTTTTTTTTCCCTTTAGTTGCAAGTTTTCTATACTTTTACTTCTACTCCACTACATCTCAGAGGCAAATATTGTACTTTACTCCACTGCAATTATTTGAAAACTTTAGTTAGCCTACTAGTTGCTTTGTAGATTTTGATTATTTTTACAAAACATACATTAACCACTTCAGCCCTACAGTATGCACAGATCTACAAGCTCACAACACGCCACTTTGAGAACCACTGGTTTACATGATATCCTATGGTTTCAATGTACAGATTATTATTTTGATAGTATATTGTTTAGACTGATACTAGGTTCTTTGTTTACATTTGATCCTAGTTTACTGAGGCACTACACTGTCTCTCTGCATTTGATGTACAGATGTAGTGATGAGAGCGTCTGCTAAATTCTACATTTCTGGGGTCCTCAGTCACTGCAGGGCACCAAATTAGTTTTCATCAGTGGTGTAAAGTAACTAAGTACATTTACTCAAGTACTGTATTTAAGTACAAATTTGAGGTACTTTTAGTCTACTGGAGTATTTCCAATTGTCTATACTTTTACTTCTACTCCACCACATCTCAGAGGCAAATGTTGCACTTTTACTCCACTACAATTATATGAAAACTTTACTTGCTAGTTACTTTGCAGATATAAATTATTACATTATTATTTTGATACCAATACTTTTGTTCTTTTACTCAAGTAAATTTTGAATTCCGGACTTTTACTTGTAACAGAGTACTTCTACATTGCAGTATTGATACTTTTACTTAAGTAAAACATTTCAGTACTTTTTCCATCACTGCTTTTCATAGGAAGGTTGTTTAATTTTTCAAAATTTTAAATGTCTGAATAATACACATTAATATGGAATCTAACATATTATTAGTAAAGATAACATGTAAATAGTAACAATAATAATTTATACGACACTGATGAAGATGCTACCAAACCAATCTACCATATGAAGCCATGACAGCTGCAGCATCACTAAAGAGACAAGCCATAGTCACATGATCACATTAACCCTTGGATACGCTGTGGTGAATATATACTGTACAAGCTTGTAGATCGGGTAGATCGGTCCGGACCTAAATGCCAGGGCTGAATTTTGGTCCCAGTCCGGCCCTGGTGTCACTTAAGATTTCTTTGGCTATTCAAAAATAGCAGATATACAAGCTCATGGTGCGGCACCGAGTGCCGCGCCATGAGCTTGTAGATCTGCTATTTTTTGAGAAATCGTGAAAAAAATATTTTTTATCTTTTTTTCAAAATGTTAGGATTTAGAAAACATTTTTAGAATCGGCCTCAGGGTCTTAATTTAAAGTGTGCCATAGTGTGTGCCCGCACCTGCGTGTGAGTGCATAATGATATGAGTGCATAGTGTGTACGTGTGATGATGACCACTCTAGGCTGTGTTCATCTGTTTGTTCCGTTTGAAACTTTGAATTTGGTCCATAATGATTTGTTCTTTTCTGTCCTATGTAGGAGGAGAGGGCCAGCCTGCCAGGGGTGTGTCTAT
Source organism: Gymnoscopelus microlampas (assembly GCF_963454915.1). Classification (NCBI taxonomy): domain Eukaryota; kingdom Metazoa; phylum Chordata; class Actinopteri; order Myctophiformes; family Myctophidae; genus Gymnoscopelus; species Gymnoscopelus microlampas. The sequence goes on along the minus strand of NC_139961.1, from coordinate 9,144,963 downwards.
GGGACGAGACACAGCTGACTCCACTCGTTACTGGAGTATTTAAGCAGGCTCTCTCTCTCTCTTCGACTGTCAACAGTTTGTTTGGTTGCCTTTCACCTACGCTACACTTTCACACATCCGTATGGGCACCTAGGGCTGCCAACAGTCCCGTATTAGCCGAGAAGCCCCGTATTTTAACCAAAAGAGTTCTCTGTGCACCTCTGCACAAAGGAGCATAAGTTAGGCTGAGGGTGTGCACCTGTGCAAGCAAGCAGGCTCTGTGTCCCATGCTGCATCACGGGCCACAGGGAGCCCTCTGTTCTAATGACAGCAACTGGAGGACAGTTCTGCTTTGATTTGCTATAATTGTTTAGTTTACACACAACAGAAACTAAGGATCAGCGGTGGAAAAGAAAGTATTTCTTTACTTGAGTAAAAGTATCAAAATGCATGGGACGGCATGGAAGCAATTGGTTTTGATGTTAAAATGTAAATCATTCAAGTACTTTTACATGGCATTTTTTTTTTACCAAAAATGTGCTGGTTTGAATATGAACCCCAGTGAATCATATCATACTGTATGTGAAACTGGATCAAGTGCTGTCAGCAATATTTTAAGTATTTTTGTCTCATCAGCGATAACTGCACATATGGCGAAAAGGAACTACACTAACCACACGCACACGCACACGCACAAAAACAGAGAGACAGAAAAAAACCTTGCTAAGACGGCACGGTGCGACTACTGTCGTCTGTCAGTAGTAGAAGATGAAGCTGATGGAGAGGATGAAGGTGTGTGTGTCGACAAAACTACTCCTTTTGCTGTGTTTCTGCTTCATCATCTCCACAGGTAACTGACACTCACTCACTGATGTAATGTTTTCTAGTATTTTGTTATAGAACACAAAAGACTCCCCGTCTCTATAACTCCCTGTTTCCTGTCAATCTCCACTGGTACTACTACTATCAATAAAGGCAGAAAATATATTTTAAAAAATGAAATAATTTAAACAACATTTAGCCTATAGACTGACTTTAATTAACGGAAAACAAACACATTTTTACTTAAAATCGGCTTATGGGCCAATCACTTTGAGTGTGCTGTGCTGTGCAGTATAAGTATAGTGCGTTGTGGTTTCACCAACTAGCCTCTGTCAAGCTGTTGACAGGATGTAATAGATAAGATCACTAACCTCATATCAAAACACTATATGGATTTATCAGAGGCCTGCACATTGCAGAAACTGTCTTTGCATACCGAAATTTCTGTTCAAAATGTTAAATTGTAACATTTAACTGATTATTGGCCAGAGGTTGTTAAGTTAAGTCACTCTAAATCAGTGGCTCTCAACCTTTTCAGGCCGTGACCCCCAAAATAATCATATTTGAACTGGGGACCCCCCATTTTGTTTGACTCCGTTCCACAGGTAAATAATGTGAAAATAGCCGATCTACAAGCTCACAACGCCTCGCAACGCGAGGCGTTGTGAGCTTGTAGATCTGTTATTTTCACAATTTGCCTCTCTTATATAATTTGACAATTTGGCCAATGTTTTATAGTATAGTTTGTTGATTACTTTTGATGCAGTAATAGTCTTTTTCTTTTCTTTCATGTCTTTAAATTTGTTGGGTTAAAAATGTCTTAAAAGTCCATAAAATGTCACTTCACTGTCATCTGGGGACCCCCCAAAAATCATGTGGGGACCCCCCTGGGGGTCTCGACCCACAGGTTGAGAACCACTGCTCTAAATGATAGTCTGATTAGTGGTTGTTTTGAGTACAAAATCTAATATGCACAACAATCACCTTATTCAACTTCACAAAATGAGATATAGGAATACACTGTAACACGGTTGCAGAGATTACAGGCATACAGTGTAACTGCTAGATTGTGTTTGTGTCAGTGATCTCAATTCACTTCAAATGTTTTAGTGAGGAAAGGCTGAAAGAGTACTTCAGCCGAACACAATCTTTGATCTGCATCAGTTAGCTCTGACGACACTGATCAAAGTTTGTGTTCAGATGGAGTAATGCTGCAGTCCTCATTCAACACTTCCTATGTGTTTCCGAGTGTTCAGGCATTCTGTTAGGTATATAGGTATTCTTGTTGTAACTTTGAAGTATTAAATCTGGGAAAAGAAGAACACACACACACACACACACACACACACACACACACACACACACACACACACACACACACACACACACACACACACACACACACTTAAAATTCAGTTCTATGACCAAACTCTGCTAAATATAGAACAGACATATTGCACAACACTCTCCTCTCCTCTCCGCTCCTCTCCTATAGGTCAGGAGGTGTGTGACCACAGTGCCCCAGAGGGATCACCCTACACACTGCCTCTGAAAAAGGGAGGTTTCACCACAAATCATGACCTGCAATGGAAACACGATGACACAGTCTTAGTCAATAGGAAGAGAGGGAGATTCTCCAAAGGGAGAGCAGAGGATATCGATCAATCTGGCTCCTTAATATTGAAAGACTTGAAGAAGACTACTAGTGCAGGGATTTACAAAGCAGAGGTGTATAATGCTGATGGACAAATTGTGAACGATCTCGGAACATATTGGAATCTCTGTGTGACTGGTACGTCACAGAGTCTGTGGGTGTGACTCTGTGTGAGTGAGTGAGTGAGTGAGTGAGTGAGTGAGGAAGCGAAGCAAACGAACGAGTGAGCAGACGAGCGAGTGAGTGAGTGAGTGCGTCAGTGCTTTATTGCGATCATTTGTTTTGTACCTTATGTGAAAAATGTGAATCTTGATTGGATCATGTGGCCCCCTTAAGCCCAATGCATACAGCCGTACAGCCAACGTTTCTTCGGTTGGGCTGGACCCAGACTATACCCTATGACGTGTTGTTCTAGTGTAGTATGCACTAAATACACTTTTAGTGATTATGATGTTAAACCAGTGGTGTTAAAGTATTAACCACTTAAACACTCTATTATCTATGCTATGAGCTTGTAGATCTGCAATTGTTTGGGAAACATCCAGAAAATGTTTGCAAATCTTTGAATATATATTTCTTAAAGTGAACATTTGTAACTCAAATCTTTTGCTTCTAAATCCTAACAGTTAGGGTTAATGTTAGGGTTGCTATAATCAGTGGTTCTCAAACATTTTCATGTCATGGACCACCATTATATGTATTTGGCCAAGGACCCCATCTCAAAATATTTAGTTCCAGGGGCCTCCCAGAAGCAACATTTTGAGAAAAAAAGATATATATTTAAAGATTTGCACAAATGTTCAAGATTCTTTCAAAAGATAGCAGTTCTCCAAGCTCTCCAAGCGCTATGAGCTTGTATATCTGTTATTTTTGAATAGCCAAAGCGTTCCCGGTCTTAATGGGCTAACTCAAGAGTATGGCAGAGTCCGATATAGTTATAGTGCTTGGTGTGGATGACCCTTTAGTTTAGCCTGTGAAAGTGTTTCTCTAATGTAATGTAATGTAATGTAATCTCATCTAATCAGACAAGATTCCGAAGCCTTCAGTTTCGTTTGCCTGTGTGAAGAAGACTTTCACCTTGACCTGCAATGTTTCACAGGTGAGAAACATAAAAGATACACTGCCAGCACAGATATAAAATATCTGTCTGTCTGTCTGTCTGTCTGTCTGTCTGTCTGTTTATTAATCTAATCTAATCTATGAATAAACCTCAGCCAAAGGATCTTTCCTTTAAATGGAGTGAGAATGGGAAGGATGTCGTTAAAGAGACCCAGAGGACTCTGACCAAACCTGTGGACAAACTGGACACTGGGCCCAGTTACACCTGCACTGTGTCCAAACCCGGTGGCTCAGAGACCAGCCTGCCCGTCACACCAAACTGCCCCAAGGGTGAGTTCCCTAAACATTCACCTTTAATACCCTCACTGTGATCTAAGCTTTATTCTGTGCTGTGTTGTTTTACATTATTATGTTACCTTATTTACATTATAACCTAAATGGTGATTTAAATCGGACTCACTTGAAACTCACTTGAAAGCCACAGGACACCATTTATCTATGTTTCTGTGGTGTTATTAATGCACAGGTTCATAGACTGAAATAAAACCAGGCAGTCATCTCCTCCATTCCTCTGTCCCTGCCACAGAACCAGAATCCAGTTTCCCCCTTTCTTTGTTTGGCTTTGAGTTCTGGACCATGGTGGGCATCTTGGCATCTGGAGGAGGTTTGTTTGCCATTTGCTATCTCATAAAACCCACCTATTCCCTGAATTGCATAGGAATTAAGGCATAAATGCATAGCCTACTTTGTTATCAGTTCCATTGCCTTGTGGTTAGAGTGTCCGGCCTGAGATATGGAGGTTGGTGTTCAATCCCTGGCCGGTCTCACCAGATAAGAGCACCGACTGCACTGCATTACACACAGGGCTGGTCCCTGGCATATAGAGTACCGAAGTCTGACGTAATTTACACATCCTACCTGGTTCGCGGTTTTCCACCCCTGTTCTGAATTCCCATAGACGTCTTTGATATTGCGTCAAATAAGAACTGTGTTCCAAAAATATGGATATGAAGCATCAACTGACGGTGAGACAACGGTAATGTTACTTCCGCCGAATTAGTTACATTTTCGCCAGAAACACACTGTATCAAATATAAGTGACTGACTATCATAAACGATACAGAACCTCCTCCCTGACAATATCGCCGAGACCACAGTTCTTGAGACGATTCTAAGATGACCCAATGTTATTCTGCATAGAGAAATGACTTTACGAACCAGGGGATGAACGAGTGACGTCAGGACTTCTGTACTCTATGCTGTGGTTGTTAAAGGGATAGTTCACCCAAACAATTACTTATTTTCTATCAATTACACACCCTATGGAGACTTCTTTTGTTTTTGTCGCATTTGAAAATAGCCAATCGACAAGCTCGCGACACACTGCGATGCAACGCATTGTGAGCTTGTAGATCTATTTTCAAAACATCTTACAAAAATGTGAAGATTATTGACACACTTTTTCACAACACAAATCTTGTATGGGGGTCCCTGACACAAACTCTTTTCAGATGGGGGGCCCGTGCGGGCCAAATACATATTAATGTGGGGGTCCTTGACATGAAAAACAGTGAATAGACAGAGATGTGTTTGTTGACGCGCTGCTTCCTCCCTTCAGCTCTGCTGCTAACCCTCATCATCATCACCATCTGCTGCTGTAGCCGAGCCAGGCGCCGAAAGAGGAAGACGCCGATAGGTAAGCAAACACGGGCTTTTGAGACAAGCTGACATAAGCAGTGGTGTAAAGTAACTAAGTACACTTGTTTCACACTGTGGCCATTCAACCCCCGTCCGCATGCGCAGTAGCTACTGCTCCCGTAAGATTGCATTGGGAAAACGTGGCCACCGGCTGACATTTTAAGCGATTTAAACGCTTGTTTCAACCCGTCAGTTAAGATTTAGAGAGTTAAAACATCTGAGAGCAGTGCAGAAAACCTTTACTTTTTGGATACAATGTGCGGAAAAGGGTAAGAATCATGAATTGTAGAAGATGTTCGAAAATGTCCTGCTCAAAAGGCACGAGCTGCGTGGAACCTCGTCTAGGAGCGGTAGCGGAGGGAGAGGTTCCGTTTGGAGCTACAACCGTCCCACTTATGCATTGTCTGTCTGTCTGTCTGTCTGTCTGTCTGTCTGTCTGTCTGTCTTTTTGTCTGTCATCCATCAATTGATCCATCCATCCATCTGTTCATGCATTCTTACTTGCAGAGAAGGGAGGGCTTCGTTTGAATCCGATCAATCAACAGAAGCAGCAGCAACAACAACAACAACAATGAGCTGATACTGTATGTCTTTACACTTTAATCTCACGTACAATGCGCTGGTACTCTATTTGCATCTATAATTTCTAGATACCTGCTATGTTCATGCAGCGTATGTCTCATGTACACACTGTACCAGCTGGATATGCTATTATGTATAATATACTGTATATATTTTTGTTTGATTGTTCTCTCTCTCATAAAAGCAGACGCTTTTATCCAAAAGCCAAAAGCGACTTACAGTAAGTGCATTTAACATATGTAGGGAACAAAACTACTAAAAACCAGAAGTCTTAAGTGCATTCTCTTCTTTACCTACTTTCTTAACCAGATTAGACAAATAGGAAAATCAAATGAGCAAGAGCTAAAAACAAATAAGTGTATCGAATAAACAGGATCCAATAAAACAAGAGCTCGTACAAATAATTGACAACAAGTAGGCAAGGCTAAGAGGAAGGGTCAGGGTAGAGTTTCCTGAAGAGGTGGGTTTTCAGCCTGCGGCGAAAGATGGGCAGTGACTCTGCTGTCCTGACATCAGTGGGGAGTTCATTCCACCACTGTGGGGCCAGAACAGAAAAAAGCTGTGACCGTGTAGATCGGCCAGAAGGACCACTGAGCGACGAGGCAACCAGTCGCCCCGAGGTGGTAGACCGAAGTGGTCGAGCAGGGGTGTAAGCCTCGACCATAGCCGAGAGGTAAGAAGGAGCTGTTCCTTTCACTGCCCTATAGCACCAAGGTCTTAAACTGGATGCGAGCCGCTACGCGGAGCCAGTGTAGAGAACGGAGAAGGATAGTTATGTGGGAGAACTCAGGGCGGTTGAACACCAGACGAGCTGCAGCTTTCTAAGCGCAGCGCTCTCCTTGACATTGTCGACCAGGTGTCCTACCCCGACACCAAGGTGGACATAAGGAAGAGCAGGGTCAGGAGAACACCTCTATAGCTACTGCAGATATGCTAGTTATGTTGTATTTACACACAGATTGTTTAAAATAGCATTTTATTCATTCAAGTTAATCTGCAGCTTTAAAGGAGAAATCCGGTCATTTTAAGTGTTATGTTTGATGTGTGTCAAATCACTTACCAACGTATAAATGAAAATCGCGTAAATCCACAGAGCCCCCTATCGACCCCCACCGTTGTCATTGTAGGAGGATATAGAATAGCCCAAATTCGCCTATTTTAACCAATGCAAAGTCTGTTTTTTTGCTTCTAGTACTCATTGTTGAGTCCCATGATAATGTAACAGGCGCTAAAACTCCCGACAAGCTAACGGCTAATAACAGAACGAGCTAATGCTGGTTGCTGGTTTCTCTCCCGACCTGGCAACCTGGGGCTGCCATTCAGAGAGATAAGCAGCCCCAGCGTTAGCTCGTTTGTTATTAGCCGTTAGCTTGTCGGGAGTTTTAGCGCCTGTTACATTATCATGGGACTCAACAATGAGTACTAGAAGCAAAAAAACAGACTTTGCATTGGTTAAAATAGGCGAATTTGGGCTATTCTATATCCTCCTACAATGACAACGGTGGGGGTCGATAGGGGGCTCTGTGGATTTACGCGATTTTCATTTATACGTTGGTAAGTGATTTGACACACATCAAACATAACACTTAAAATGACCGGATTTCTCCTTTAACATAAAACAATATCCTTTCTCAGAACTTGTACATTACTTTCTGATACAGTGTTTGTAAATGGGGGAGTGTAGTGGTGGAAAGTAGTGGAAAGTAAATGCCCTTAAGTACTGTACTTAAGTAAAATGTTTAGGTACTTTTGCATTACTGGAGTATTTCCAATGTTCTATCCTTTTTTTTCATACCCTGCAGAAGGCCGTGCTGGCCGCTACGCGTGGGTTATCCCAGTTTTTAACAACCTCTATTATGAACTAGCCACATCAATAAAGGCTTTTCAACTTTTTTCTATACTTTCACTTCTACTCCACTAAATCTCAGAGGCAAATATTGTACTTTTACTCCTCTGCAATTATTTGAAAACTTTAGTTAGTCTACCAGTTACTTTATAGATTTTGATAATTATTACAAAACATACATTAACCACGTCAGCCCTATGTACAGATCTACAAGCTCACAACACGTCGCGATGGGATGTGTTGTGAGCTTGTAGATCTCCTATTTTCAAACGTTTTTTTAATACATTTTAGACATAATGATAACTTGTGAAATGGGCCATTCTGCATAATGAGTACTTTTACTTTTGGTACTATAAGTATATTTTGATGCCAATGCTTTTGTACTTTTTCTAAAGTAAATTCGAATTACCGGTCTTTTACTTGTAACCGAGTGTTTCTACATTGCGGTACTGATACTTTGACTTAAGTAAAACATTTTAGTACTTTTTCCACCCCTGATTGGCACACACACACTACTTCAGTGTGTCCTCGGTTCGATTTCCCGCTGGCCGGTATCTCTCTTTGTATGTTTGTAGCTATCGAAATCAAGCAGAATTAAATGCAACAAAACAAAAAATCTCTTTTAAAAATGTTTGTGTTTGAGTTATTATTGTGTACATGGTTTCACTATAATTTCATAGTAGCCCTATCTAGATGGGATATTAGCTACTGGGATTTGTCCGGTAATGTAATTTCGGGTGTGATTTTCGTGCTGGTGAAGGTTAACACAATTTGTGATTATGAATTCAGATTATATTTGTACATGAAGACAAAAAAAACTCCCTCTCGCTTCTCTCAGGAAGGGACCGTACACTCCAAAGATGATGGACATGAGTCACTTAATGCTTTATTTTTTAATTTTATTTTGCAACAACACGTTAAAATAAAAGAATGAAGCATTATAAGTGAGTCCACTCCATCATCTTTGGAGTGTGCGGTCTGTTCCTGAGAGAAGCAAGTGGGATTTTTTTTGTCTTCATGTACATTATCTTTCTTACCAGCACCTCCACCTCTGTCTGGATGAGAGCTATTCCTGACCAGATATATTTGCGATGTCTATTCTGTTATGGCCAACAGGAAGATTGTCCCAAATCTCTCAACTTGTCAACAGACATTGATTAGATAAATCAGCCAAATATGGGGAGCTAGCATGAAAAGCCTCTTATCAAGTTGCATGAAAGGCTTAAAAAAAAAAGTTGAATATGCAACACATATGTGAGGGTTCCTGCTTCGTCTCTCTCTCATCAGTTAAGGGGTCCTTTGCCCGAAAAACGTTTTAGACCCCTGGCCTAATATACTATGACAGATATGAGACTCTTTTCATCCAGAGGAGGATTACCCAACGGGCCGACTGGGCCCAGGCCCAGGGGCCCCTGAGCTAGGGGGGCCCCTGAGCTTGAGCCTTTTTTTTTATATATATAAAAAAAAATGTTAACATATTTTTTTAACAATTTTAACATTAAAAAAAACTAATAATTTCCCTTATTAACCGCAATATAACCGAACAATTTCTTTGTATTTAAGTTATAGATAAAACATGCATTATATTAGCCTATCTGCCGCCGTGCACAGACGTTTTTAACCGAAAAAAAACCCTATTAATTTCCATTATTAACCGAGATTTAACCGCAAAAATTTCGCGCGCGCGCTTCGCGCGCACGGGGGTGGGTGCGTGCACGCGCGCTGCGCGCGCGTGCACCCACGGAAGGGGGCGGGGGGGCCTTTTGCGTGTCTCGGCCCAGGGGCCCGTTTCTTCCTAATCCGCCTATGTTTTCATCCAGCAGGTGGCAGTCATAGATCAAGAACAATGGTTGCCATGAATAAACAGTAGTGTGTACAGTAGTTCGTTTCACTTTAAAAACAAAACTAGTCTGTGGTCTGTATACTGAACCTAGGAGATGTACTGGACAAGATAAAGTATAGTGGAAACAAAACAATGAGTAAAAAACAAAACAAAAGAAGTAGAAGCAGAGGCATGCCCCCCACATTATTGTATGTATAATATCTACCCTATATGAACACAGTGCATACTCCATAGTTAAAGCTACACTATGTAATTTCCCTCTTCTGACCGGATTTGAACCCGGTTTCCTGTGCAAGCTCTGAAATTCCCTACCATTGAGCTACAGTAATAGAGCCTGCCTGCTTGCTCAGGGGATACGTTGAATCTTGACCTTAAGGTCAAAATTTGTGTCAGATCCTGTTTCTAGGTGAGACATGACCTTTGACACGATTTAAATGTCTCGGTAGAAGAGCAGGGAGACTAAATACAACTACCCCACTTGTATAAGTTATATTGTATTAACCAGTGGTGGAAAGTAACGAAGTACATTTACTTAAGTACTGTACTTAAGTACGATTTTGAGGTATTTGTACTTTACTTGAGTATTTCCAATTTCCAATACTTTTTTTTCTACTCCACTACATCTCAGAGGCAAATATTGTACTTTTACTCCACTACAATTATTTGAAAGCTTTAGTTACTAGTTACTATTCAGATATAAATTATGATATTATAAAACATACATTAACCACTTTAACCCTATTTAATACATAGGCTATTTGAAAATAGCCGATCTACAAGCTCACAACGCGTCGCGATGCGACGCGTTGTGAGCTTGTAGATCTGCTATTTTCAAATATTTAGTACTTTTACTTTTGGTACTTTAAGTACATTTTGATGCCAATACTTTTGTACTTTTACTCAAGTCAATTTTTAATTCTGGACTTTTACTTGTAACAGAGTATTTTTATATTGCAGTATTGGTACTTTTACTTAAGTAAAGAATTTGAGTACTTTTTCCAGCACTGGTATTAACATACTCTGACCCACAGCCAGAGTTGATCAGGACCTGGCCTGTGTCCCAGCAGCATCGGCCCACTGATCTCTCCTCCTGATCCAAAGCCACTCTGAAGACTCTCTCTGCAGCCTCCATGGTGGACTTGATGGCTTTCTTTTTGCAGCCCCCGTGAGCAGTGGTGGAAAAAGTACTCAAATTCTTTACTTAAGTAAAAGTACCAATACTGCAATATAAAAATATTCTGTTACAAGTAAAAGTCCAGAATTAAAAATTGACTTGAGTAAAAGTACAAAAGTATTGGCATCAAAATGTACTTAAAGTACCAAAAGTAAAAGTACTAAATATTTGAAAATAGCCGATCTACAAGCTCACAACGCGTCGCGATGCGACGCGTTGTGAGCTTGTAGATCTGCTATTTTCAAATAGCCTATGTATAAAATAGGGCTAAAGTGGTTAATGTATGCTTCATTATATCATAGTTTATATCTGAAAAGTAACTAACTAAAGTTTTCAAATTATTGTAGTGGAGTAAAAGTACAATATTTGCCTCTGAGATGTAGTGGAGTAGAAGTAAAAGTATTGGAAATTGGAAATACTCAAGTAAAGTACAAATACCTCAAAATTGTACTTAAGTACAGTACTTAGGTAAATGTACTTAGTTACTTTCCACCACTGCCCGTGAGTATATATGTCATTGCTGTCAGACTCGGGCAGAAACCGCAGAAATCTCCATCTTCTAGTGTTTTTTTGTAAAGTAACGTCCTACTTGATCATACTACAACGTCACACAAAAGCATCAAAAGTAGCAGATCTACAAGCGACACGTTTCGAGCTGGTAGATCTGCTACTTCTACTCGATATTTATTCATTTGAATCCTGAAAAGTAACAGTTTTGGATATACTGTATAGAGGTTTCTACCCGAGTGCTTGTTTCCATTGTGGTCCTGCATGTGTATTCAATTCATGAAGACATATTCATCATACTTTTATATTTATCTGCTGGTTATGTATAGCCAGTCGACGCAGAGATTGTAAGTGTTTGAGAGGCTTTCACTTCTTGACTGGACCACTTCCTCTGAAACACACACACAGGAACCTGTGTGTGGTTGTCGTACACACACATACACACACAGGAACATACGTGGTTGACACACACACACACACACACACACACACACACACACACACACACACACACACACACACACACACACACACACAGGAAACAACCTCGAGAAGACGACACGGCGCGTCTACTGTCGTCTGTCAGTAGTAGAAGATGAAGCTGATGGAGAGGATGAAGGTGTGTGTGTCGACAAAACTACTCCTTTTGCTGTGTTTCTGCTTCATCATCTCCACAGGTAACTGACACTCACTCACTACCTGTTAATGTACTGTCTGTTAGTCTGTTGTTAGGTCTGTTACTTACTTTGTTACAGTATTCATTATTTATTTGGATGATTCGGTTGATTTGAGTCAGGTGTAGGTGTTAGTTTTGAAGCACGGATCTAAACCTTGAACTGAGCAATTGTCATAAGGAATCACAGATGAAACATTAATTGTCAGTTGAAATGCTTGGCTTTCCACTGTCTATTAATCTGTAACTTTAAATTTCTCACGTCAGTCATTTCAAGCACTTAATTCTATTTCACACAAACACTTAGAATGCAGCGCTTGTGGCTTACATGCGATATTTTGTTGGAACAGGTGAATCGGCGAGCACAGCGCAGTCAAGGGCCCGTGGCTGGGCCCACAGCCAGTGATATATTTTACTATTAGACGTCTATTAGATGTTTGTTCTTTTTCTGAACTCTTCATAGAAATAAAGTCCCAGAAACATAATTTCTCACGCGATCAAACTGACGTGCTTGTGCAGAGGTATCAACTACAAATGTTTATTACATTATCGCCTACTCGCAATTATTTGTGATTTTGCATAATCGTCATGATCGTTTCCATGTCGAGAAAGGTTCATACATTTTGAAAGATTTTCCAAAAATGGGGAAATAGCAGATCTACAAGCTCACAACAATCGCCATGGACACGTTGAGAGCTTGTATATCAGCTTTTTTCCACACATTTTGAGTATACAATATTAAATATGGCGTATTTTGACTATTTATAGACATGACATATAGTCATGTCTTTGTGAATTTAAGTTCTTGTCATATTTGCCCGGGTGCAACTTAAGAAACAATTCAATTGTTAATCGCAATTATTTGTATGACAATTAATCGTCAAGTAAAATGTCATAATCGTGACAGCCCTATAGCTACCACCAAGAGCAGATGATGTAAAATGATCTCAGGAGGAATAATAATCCTATAAGAAGTGTTCCTCAGACCCGCAGTAAGACCTGAGGCCGATTCTACAAATGTCTTCTAAATCCTAACAGTTTTCTGAAAAACTTATGTTAGTACTGCAAGCTTTTTAATTTCAAAATGATATGTATTATTTAGCCACGGACCCCCATCTCAAAATATTCAGTTCCAGGGAACCCCAGAAGCAAAGATTTGAGTTAAAAAAAAATTGCTTTCAAATATATAGTCTATATTGAAAGATTTGCACAAATTCTCAAAAATGGCAGATCTACAAGCTCTGCTTTTGAATAGCCAAAGTATAAAAAAAGGAGTTAAAATTATTTTAATGCTGTATTTACTACAGCATACTTTTGCTGAGGAGCCCCTGGAAGCGTATCGGCTACAGTATGTTCGCGTGAGCTGACCATAGTCCATGAAAGACAAAATCAGTGGACTCCATTCCTGTATGTGTCTGCTCCCTGTTTTTAACAGTTTTCACATGGCATCCTTATATTGCCCATGTCATTATAGACACAACTTTTCAGAATTGTCAATTCTTTCTTTCTTTCTTTATTATTTTAGCTATTTTCAGAAATAGCTAAAATGTACAATATCGTAACACATCGGATATTTTCACACGACACCGCGACAAAGTAGAAAATAGGCCAATTGAATCCTATAGCATCCCTGTTCGGGTCCAACAGGTTCAATGTTGTGTGGTTATGATAGCCAAACAAGAACACGGGTAATAATATAATCTAGTAAACAAGTGGAAAAAGTGCGCACATCCAAAATTGTACGTGACAGGTGCAGGGCAGAAGCCAACATCAAAGTCTACTAAATGGGTCATGCTCCAAAACATGTCTTAATTTGTATTACCAACATGGAACTAGTGACCCAGTGTGCAGACTCATTTTTTAAATATATCTAGTTCATCAATAAGCACGACTAAGACTGTGAATCGTATGGCATGAGTATTCTCTATGCGTCAAGAGGCACAGTAGACTTTCTTTATTGAAGTTTGTTTGTTTATACAATAATGAAGAATTGTCATATTTTCCATGAGGCTGTTTCAATACATTTCATATTCATCACAGGAGTCACAGGCTCATACCTAATAGTGAACATAAACCTGCATGTACAGTTTTCATTATGTCCATTCTAATGTTAATTGACATAAATGGGTGTTCTTTTGCTCTAATAATGTTTTAATACCACCACATAATACATGGTCAGGTTGGGAACCCATAGGCTTATGCATATTTCTCCTTATATTACTGTAAAGGTGGTTACACACCGGGCGAATATGCGAATATACGCAAAATTCGGACTCGTTCCGAATAATTAAAAGACGCTTTTTCGCTTCGCTTTTTTGCTTTTTCGCTCCATGTACGGAGCCATTGACTTTATAAGGTTTTAAAAAAAAACACATTATTCGCACGAAAGAATCGCCCCGGTGTGTAACAACCTTAATTGTGTAATAATTATTACCAATGTGTTTTGACTGTATGCGAGCAAGGTTAATATCCCGGGATAGTAGCTTAAATTCCTGAAAATGTATTAAACCGTGTGTGTGTGTGTGTGTGTGTGTGTGTGTGTGTGTGTATAAATGATATATACTAATAAGCTCCTCTCCTCTCCTCTCACCTCCTAGGTCAGGAGGTGTGTGACCACAGTAAAGCAGAGGGATCATCCTACACACTGCCTCTAGGAGAGCTCACCCTAGATGTTCAACTAGTATGGAAACACTATGACACAGTCTTAGTCAATAGGAAGGGAGGGAGATTCTCCAAAGGGAAAGCAGAGGATATCGATCAATCTGGCTCCTTAAAACTGAGAAACTTGCAGAAAACCAGTTCAGGAAATTACATAGCAGAGGTGTTCAATGTTGATGGCAACTCAGCGGGGAAAAAAAGTTGGACATTATGTGTCACTGGTATGTCTCAACACGTTTTTTTTTACCGGGTTTGTCACCTTTTTGGGTGTTTTTGTTACATTAATTTGGTTAATTCGGTACACAAAATGTACTCCATGAAGTGTAGATGTCGGAGGTTTCCAAAAGTGGGGGGGATATCCTTCCCCCCCATGAAACTGATCCCCCCCCCCCCCCCCCCCCCCCCCCCCGTGTGTGTGTGTGTGTGTGTGTGTGTGTGTGTGTGTGTGTGTGTGTGTGTGTGTGTGTGTGTGTGTGATCATCTGTTTTGTTCTGTTAAATTAGTCATGTTATATTAGCTTGTTTTTAAGACAGTCTGTGAGAATTTGAGAGTTAATCTAGTGTAATCTAACCACATTGAATGTATTATCATAAACTTTTATGTAATCTAATGTAATGTAATCTAATGCGATTTTAGATAATCTTATCTAATATAATCTAAAGTAATGTAATGCAATGTAATCTAATGTAATATCATATAATCCAACCAGAAAAGGTCCCAAAGCCTTCTGTGAACCGTGTTTGTTCCGCCAAGACTGTCACCTTGAGCTGCAATGTTCCACAGGTGAGAAACATAAAACAAAGTAAATAAAAGAAACATCTTTCTACCTGCCTAATTCACTCGTAACACATCTAATGGACTTGATGTATGTGTTTTTCATGTATGTGTAAACTCCAGCCACAGGGCCTTTCCTTTACATGGAGTGAGAATGGAAAGGAAGTTCCTGACGTGAACCAGATGAATGTGACCAGACCTGTGGACACTGAGAGCACTTTCACCTGCACTGTGTCCAACCCCGGTGACAGCGAGACCAGCGACCCCTTTAAACCAAGCTGCACCAATAAAGGCCAGCCCCCAGGTAAGCATTCAACTATGCAATGTACAAATGTGTGATCTAAATGTCATTCTGTGTTGTTTTACATCGGTTTTATATTAGTTATTATTATAAACTAAAATGGTCATTTAACTCGGGCTCACCTTTGGGTGACCAGTCACCAGTGTTATTTTCGACATGTGTCTGTCTGTACAGAGTGAGGCAAAGTGTTGTTTCTGTAAAAGTTGCAACACCGTAGCCAAACAATAAAAAATAAAAAAGCAGCATAAACACGGAAGAGCCAAACACCTGTATCTCAAATGAAAGACAAAATACAACCTTTTCACCTCCTTGACCCTGGTCACTTAAATTTAGCCTACAGTATAATAATGGAGTATGTTTAAAGTGTGAATATATTGTGTGTGGTTTATTGTCCTCTCAGTGTGATGTTTGTGAAAATCTAACTTTAGTTCAATAGTTGTTTGATTGATTAAACATTGATTGAATATTTTATTAGGCAAAAGATTTAAACATCACAATTACATGTATAATACTTTGTTTAAAAGGTCCGTCCAAAAAAGGACCATTGAGGTCCTTGGTATTCAGTTCATATAGACATATATAGTAGCAACCAAACAGTTCAAATATCAACACAAAATACAGAGAAAATAACACTATATGTACAAACAAAACAAAGGTGCATTAAAAAAACAAAACAACATATGTACAAAAAATGGGGGGGTCGTCTGTCTAACAGGAAAATGGTACTACCTCCTCTTTTATCACCCATACAATAATGCCCTATATTGGGAAAATCTTCCCCTATGATGACATGCCCAAAATAAGAACACCAGGTTGAAAAGTCTGTCTTTGGGTTTTTATAAATATGTACAGTAACCAATGAAAAGTAAGGTTGAATAATAACTGCATTTGGAGTCATTGCAACCTCTTTTTTTCCATTTCCTGACAAGTTACGTTTTGGACATGAAAGGTTTCCGCGACGATATGCAGCGTAAAACAACAATGATACAGAACATGATGAGAAACAGGATGTTCTGAAACCACAGTTTCAGGGGGCTTTACATTATGTCTGCTGCTCTAGAATCGCATCAAGGGAAGTTGTTATACTGGTAGCAGAGGGGTCTTCAACAGGGGGTCCGGGAACCCTTAAGGGGGTCCTCAGAGTTACTACAGGGGGGTCCGGCAAAAACTTTGTGCGATGGGAAACATTCGCCCGAAAATAGCCGATCTACAAGCTGACAACGCCTCGCGCTGCGAGGCGTTGTGAGCTTGTAGATCGGCTATTTTCGGAGAGTTGGTGTGTAGAGGGAAAAAGAGCAGACCAAGCACAGAGCCTAACGGTCAAGTTGACTAAATATTGAGGATTTAAAAGGTTAACTATCTTCTAAATCTTTTTGTCTGCAACACAATTTTATACAATAAGTAGTGGGGGGGGGGGGGGGGGGGGCTGCTTCATCTCTCTCTCAGCTAAGGGGTCCTTGGTCTGAAAAACGTTGAAGACCCCTGATGTAGCAGCTGGCCCGTGTGAACATAATATCGTTGTTGTCAGGCAGAAACCTATTATCTCCATATTTGAACTTTTTGTGTTTTTTTTTCGTAAATTAATGCCCTACTTGATCATATTACAGCGTCACACAAAAGCATAAATAGCAGATCGGCAAGTGCGGATTTTGCTAGTTTTTAATTTGAATTCCAAATATTCCACATTTTATTGCAAGAGTTTTTGAAAATAGCCGATCTACAAGCTCACAACACGTCGCATCTCAAAATGTTGTGAGCTTGTAGATCTGCTATTTTCAAATAGCCGATGCATATCGGTTTAAAGTGCTCATGTGGCCGAAGTTGCTTCTTTTGGGCTTGTTTTCTTAGACCTGGTTGCTTATTTCTCTCACAAAATGTGGGCAGCGGTTCCTGTAGGAGACACAAAGGAGACTCTTTGTGTCTCCTACCGGAACCACTGCCTGTCATCAAATTATTGGCTTAGGAAAGCGACAAAAACAAAGAAAATATCTGTGAATTCAAGTCTCCATGGGGTGACTAATCGATGGAAAAAAAGTCATTTTGGGGGTGAACTATCCCTTTAAGCTTGAGCCCATGCCCCACAAAATGTGTGCGCACGACAACCCTGCATGTGGCCTCTTAGTACATTGTGGTTTTCAACAGCGAGGCTCTGTGGGAGGCTCTTGACAGGATGTACGAAATAACAGGTTAGATGACTAACCTCAAGTCAAAACCTACGTGTAGGTTTGTTGCAGGCCTACTACACTCATGGCAGGAACAGTCTTGCATGCAAAGTTTTCTTTTTTTAAATGCAAACCGTAACATTTTACGTGCTTATCGGCCTGAAGTCGTTCCGTAAAATATTCCACAGGAGCGCTCGAAGGTGATAATGTAGTCCGATTACTTTCAGCTACCCTAATGGTTATTTTTGCCTAATATGCAGTGCACACATCCTATTCAACTTCAGAATATTATATTTAAATCATTTGTGTAGGCTACCTGTAAATTTGCTATTCCGTTTTTCCCTCCTTTAAATTGAAATGCAATATCCATCCTGAAAATATTAAAGTCCCACCTTGGATCAAACATTTTATGAACTACAAACAGTTAGACATTTCACATCTTCATAGTGTTTTTATTTGCACAAACCCAACCATACAACTTGCTGTCACAAAATGCAGCTAGTATGTTTTAGTTTTTATTTAAGAGATGATTTGTTTATTCTAACTATGAAAGTCATTCAAAGGATCTAGTTTGTGTGTGTGTGTGTGTGTGTGTGTGTGTGTGTGTGTGTGTGTGTGTGTGTGTGTGTGTGTGTGTGTGCGCGCGTGCGCGCACGACTAATTTTGTTTTGCACACTGATGAATTAGTCATGTTCTATTAACCTGTAGTTTAGATACCCCGTGAGAATGTAATGTAATAATCTCATTTAATCTAATCAGACAAGATCCCGAAGCCTTCAGTAAGCCATGCTTGTACCACCAAGAATGTCACCTTCAGCTGCAATGTTCCACAGGTGAGAAATATCCATCCATCCATCCATCTCTATCTTTCTGATGAGACAATGTATCTAGTCTATTTAATCGGCTTCAGGTCTCAATGGGTTAAATTTTAACCCATTGAGACCTGAAGCCGATTCTACATGTCTCCTAAATCTCAACAGTATTCTGAAAAACGTATGTTTCTACATCAGTGGTGCTCAATCTTTTTCATGTCAAGGACGGACCCCCAAAATGATATGTATTTGGCCCATCAAAATATTTTGTTCCAGGGACCCCCCAAGAAGCAAAGATTTGAGTTAAAAATGTTCGCTTTAAAAAATATATATATTCAAAGATTTGCACACATTTTCACGATTTTTCAAAAATGGCAGATCTACAAGCTCGTAGCGCGGCACTCGGTGCCGCGCTACGAGCTTGTAGATCTGCTATTTTTGAAAGTGTAAAATAATGCTTTTTAACTCAAATCTAAAAATGACAGTTCCACGTCTTAATGGGTTAATGTACGTGAGTGTAATGTGTGTAAACTCCAGCCCCAGGGCCTTTCCTTTAAATGGAGTGAGAATGGGACGGATGTCGTTAAAGAGACCCAGATGAATCTGACCAGACCCGTGACAACTGAGAGCACTTTCACCTGCACTGTGTTCAACTCCGGTGGCTCAGCGACCAGCGACACCCTCAAACCAAGCTGCACCAAACGTGACTCCCCAGGTAAACCTTCATATTTTATTGCCCTCATACTAGTGATCTAAACTGTGTTGTTGTTTTACATTGTTAGTGTTATCTTACTTATCTTATAAACCATCCATGGGCAACTGGCGGCCCGGGGCCCCCACCCTCACTTAATGCGGCCCACAGGCTAATATGGGAATACTGATATCATATATTGTTGATTTCAGCTGTTACAATTCCAAACACGCAAACATGACCCACTTTAATTACTTCAGTTTAGATTAGTAGCTTAATGACTAGTATTACAATTCTATTGTCTTTTTTATGTCCAATGTATTTGTATTTAAGTTCATAAAGTTAACATAAGTATAACTAAATGCATTTGAAATTAAATAATAATGTTACTTTTAAGGATTCCAATGAAAAAAAAAGCAAAAGAAAAATCTGGATTCCAATTCAAAAATAGCAGAAATAGCAGATCTACAAGCTCAAAAAGCGTCGCAGTTTTGAGCTTGTAGATCGGTTATTTTTGCTACTTTTATGTGACATAGAATGGCCCGACAGTATATGCAATGTGTCCCTCTGGAGTGAGTGTGGAAATATAGTGGCCCTCTCCATCATCAAAGTTGCATCACCCCTGAAGTGGTGATTGAACACGGCCTCGCCTCAGAGCCGAAGGACACCAGTCATCATAAATGTTTCTGTACTATATAGTGTAATCAAATGCACGTGTTCACAGCCTAAAATACAACCATTCACTCACCTGCCCCCTCCTCTCTCCCTGTCACAGAACAAGGGTCCTTTTTCCCCGAGAAGTTGTTGGGCTTGGACTTCTGGCTGGTGGTGGGCATCTTTGCATGTGGAATAGGTTTGTTTGCTATTTACGATCTCATATAACACATCTACAACTACGTTATTCCCTATATTGTTCAATTAAGGGCATAGAACTGTAGTCTACCAATGGCCAGTTTATGCTTTGACAGACATTTTGACATACAAGCGTTGATCACGGAAAAGAACAGTGACACAGATGTACTGTACAATGAAGTACCAATTGGCCTGTAGCAGTGGTGTAACTAAATAAATGTACTTAAATACTGTACTTTTTTTTTTACAATTTTGAGGTATTTGCACTTTACTTGAGTATTTCTAATTTCACTGCTTTTACTTCTACCCCACTACATCTCAGAGGCAAATATTGTGCTTTTACTCCACTACAATTATTTGAAGACTTTAGTTATTTGTTACTTATAAATGATGATATTATGGTATTAGGAAACATACATTAACTACTATAGCCCTATTTTATACATAGGCTATTTTCAAACATTTTATTACTTTTACTTTTGGTACTTTAAGTACATTTTGATGCCAATACTTTTGTACTTCTACTCAAGTAAATGTTGAATTCTGGACTACTTGTAACGGAATACTTTTACATTGCAGTATTGATACTTTTACTGAAGTAAAACATTTGAGTACTTCTCCCACCACTGCTTTTCAGCAAGTGACGCAGACGTACAATGATTCAATGAAGTATCATTTGGCCTGTAGACAGCCAGCCAAATTGAATCCCTGACCGTGACAGTGTTAGCGTCATAATGACAATTGTGTCCCCCGTAGTTGTGTGTGTATTTGCCACAGTACAATTTGCACATAATGTAGAATTTATCCTCTGTACTTACCCATCCTAACTATTAGGAGAAGTGGCTGCTATTATATTAATACAGCGCCCGGGGAGCAGATAGGGGTTAAAGGAGTAGTTCACCCAAAAAAATGACTTATTTTCTATCAATTGCATACACCATGAAGCCTTGTTTATTTGTGTTTTTGTCGCATTCCTAAGCTAATCATTTGATTCCTGTCTCCTACCGGCTAATGTATCCGGTATAGGAGACACAAAGTAGACTCTTTGTGTCTCCTATACCGGAAATACACCCGGGCATCAAATTATTGGCTTAGGAATGCCACAAAAAACAAAATAAATCCATGAATTCAAGGCTTCATGGGGTGTCCAATTGATAGAAAATAAATCATTTTTTGGGGTGAACTCCTCCTTTAAGTGTCTTGCTGCGTTTTCTCTGATATTCAATTCAATTCAAACTTTATTCCAGACACACCATAGGGTCCATAGAGTACATACGACAAATAAAAAACATTACCGATGAACAGGGTGATTAGGCTCTTCCTGTGTTCATTTGGTTCAAATGTGATGTAAGTCATAGTGATGTGCTTTCAAAAAATGCTAAAGCGAAAGGATGTTTATTTGTTGACGCATGCTAGGTTTCATGTCTATGTTCCAAGTTACATTGTAAACATAATGCTCACTCTCAAGTTAGTGCTATAGTGACAAAATCTGACATTTGACATGATGGAAAAAAAAAACTGTCCCCAGGATGTTGCATCATTTGTCAAGCAAGTCTCATTTGTCAAGCAAGGTCACAACCAGTGTTGCCAGATTCTATGAGAGAAACAAGCAACCAGGCCCAGGAAAACCAGCCCGAAAGAAGCGACAATGGGCCACATGAGCACTTTAACATATACATCAGCTGTTTGAAAATAGCAGATCTACAAGCTCACAACGCGTCGTGACGCGTTGTGAGCTTGTAGATCTGCTATTTTCAAACAAAATCTTGCGGGGAGAATTATAATTAGCAGATCTGGCAACCCTAGTCACAACACGTTGCAATGTGAGGTGCTGTGATCTTGTAGAGATGTGTTATTTTCGAGGTCTGCTGTAGAGGTGATTTGTGTTTGCTGATGAGCTGCTTCCTCCCCACAGCTCTGCTTCTAACCCTCATCACCATCTGCTGCTGTGGCCGAGCCAGACGACGGAGGAGGCAGAGAAAGATGGAGGGTAAGCAAACAGAGGAAGTTTTTTTCTTTTTTAACCCATTTTTTAACCCAAGACCTGAGGCGATTCTTAAAAATCCTAACAGTTTTTTTGGAAAAAAAATCTGGAAAATATTTATTCAAGATTTTTCGAAAATAGCAGATCTACAAGCTCATAGCGCGGCACCGAGTGCCGCGCTATGAGCTTGTAGATCTGCTATTTTTGAATAGCCAAAGAAATCTAAAGTGACACAGATGCGTTCCAGGTCTTAATTGAGTTAAGATAAGGTGTATTGGTATGGTATGGTACAGTAATGGGGTAAGATAGGACATGATAAGATAATAGAAAACAACTTATTTATGAGTGACTTTTAACATTATGGGAGAACTACTGTATACACAATTCTCTTTTCACATATTTATAGCTGACACATTATACCAACCAGTGTTGATTTCATTGACTAAAACTATGGCGAAAAATGTTCGTCGACTACCTTTTTTCACTGACGAAAACTAAAGAAAAACTAGATAAAAACGAAGCTATGATGACTAAAACTAAGACTAAATATGTTGACAATTTTGTGAACAAATAAAAACTAGACTAAAATGCTAGGGAGGGTCTAGTGGAGAAGAGATCCAGTAGAACTAAAAGTCATTTCATGTTTGGTTGCGCTCGGGTGTTGCGCTCTGAAAATAGCAGATCTACAAGCTCACAACGATGCAACCAAGTGTAACATGAGCCATTACGACGCCATCAAGGCCCGCCAAAATACATTTTAGTCGACTAAATCAGCTCTATATTTAGTCGACTAAAGCTAGACAAAAACCAAAACATTTCAGGTGACTAAAATAGACTAAAACTAAATGGAATTTTATTCAAAAGACTAAATCAAAATGTGCTGTCAAAATCAACACTGATACCAACAGAAGTATTCTGTATTGTGTCAACTGTCCCAAATATACTGTATGTTGTCTGTCTGTCTGTCCATGCATCCTTCTGTCTGTCTGTCCAACTGTCTTTCATTCATTCATTCATTCAGGGACGTGCACAGATAGACTCTAGGTGGTGCTAGAGCTCCTGCCCTTTGCCCTCTTGACCAGAAGTGCCCTTTTTACAGCAGGGGTCTTCAACAGGGGGTCTGGGACCCCTAGGGGGTCCTCAGAGTTACTACAGGGGGTCCGCCAAATCTTTATGTGATATGATTTTTCTTTTTGCCATAACCACTCGAAACCTAGCATCCCTTTTCTGAGGAGAACTTCAGACAAAAATAGCAGATCTACAAGCCCACAACGCCTCGCGCTGCGAGGCGTTGTGGGCTTGTAGATCGGCTATTTTTGGCAAAGAGGTATAGAGGGAAAAAAGAGCAGACCAAGTAAACAAAAAAAGCATAATTTACATGAGCACCTGCCCCTCAAATATGTCTGTGCACTCCACTGCATTCATTCATCTATCTATCTGTTCATTTGCAGAGGAGGGGTTCCGGATGGATCGGACCGATCAACACCAGCAGCAGCAACAAGAACAACAGCAACAATATATCCGTTAATAGCTTCATTTTCAGTTTTCAAATCGGTTACAATTGTTTCCAAAGTCATTAAAGGAGGAGTTGACCCAAAAAAATGAGTTCACCCAAAAAATTACACACCCCATGAAGCCTTGATTTCATGGATTTATTTTTGTTTTTGTGGCATTCCTAAGACAATTATTTGATGACCGTGTGTATTTCCGGTAGGAGACACAAATAATCTACTTTGTGTCTCCTACCGGATACATTAGCCGGTAGGAGACGGGAATCACATTATTAGCTTAGGAATGCGACAAAAACAAAAAAGAATCCATGGATTCAAGGCTTCATAGGGTGTGCAATTGATAGAAAATAAGTCATTTTTTTTGGGTGAACTCCTCCTTTAAAGCTACAATCTGCAAGGAAGAGTATGGTCAGGAGAACACCTCTAGCTGCTTTATATACGTTATATGTTGTATTTACACACAGATGTTTTTAAATAGCATTTTATTAATCAAGGTGCATACATCCTTGTAGCTTTAACATTAAAAAATGTCCTTTGTCAGAACTTGTACATTAATGTTTCTAATGTTTGTAAATAGGTCCCCATTTCACAAGTTCAAAATGTATAAAGAACTTTTGAAAATAGCAGATCTACAAGCTCACAATGCGTCGCATCGCGACGCATTGTGAGCTTTAGATCTGCTATTTTCAAATGGCCGAAATGTATAGGGTTGAAGTGGTTACTGTGTGTAGTTATAATCAAAATCTACAAAGTAACTAGTAACTAAAGTTTCCATATGATTGTATTTGAGTAAAAGCACAATATATGCCTCTGAGATGGAGTAGAAGTAAAAGTATTGATAATTGTAAATACTGAAGAAAGTAAAAGTATTTCAAAACTGTACTTAAGTACAGTACTTGAGTACATGTACTTAGTTACTTTCCACCACTGGCTGTGTGCCATCCCCTGCTCTCTGTCTGCCTTTCCTGTCGCTTTTGAAATGGAGCAGAAATACCAAAAACAACCATCTTTGAATAAATGTTTGTAAATAAAACAAAAAGTTGTCATTGATTCATCATGGTTTCACTATCATGTCATTGTACTATATTATAGACCTATCTGGACAGGACACATTTGGGGGGCATCTGGTATTACGATACGATACGATACGATAATACTTTATTGTCAGTTTGCACTGAAATTTGTCTTGCGACCCAGAAACAGCCATGTATGCGACATATAACAGTACACACATTTGACATGACACAAGAAAACAACAAAATACAAATACATACATAAAGACATGCAAAGACAAGAGCAATGTCCACCACTCAGCCTACCCCTGGCTTATAACTCCTGATTAAGCCTCAATGTCGTCTGATGGACAAAGGACCTCTTCAGTTTGACCTTATTGTATGTAGGAACACTGTATCTCCTTCCTGAAGGCAGCAACCTATATTCTCCATACAAAGCATGGCTAGTGTTTGAAGTGATATTCCTTGCCAACCTTATCATACTGTTATCATACGTAGATGTATAGAGCCTCTGAAGTGGTTGTCCAACAATCTTTGAACAAATGTTCACTTGTTGCAGCAGTTGTGACTTTAAAGCTACAGACAGACATCCATACCAGGTGGTACTACAGTACTGCAGGACACTCATAATAACAGAAGTGAAAAACAAAAGAAGAATCTGTCTACTAGCACCAAAAGATCTCAGACGGCGAAGGAAATAGACTCTTTGTTTTGTCTTCTTACCCACTGATTCAATCTGGTCTTTCCATGACAAAAGGTGGTCTATTACTACTCCTAGGTATGTATACGAACATACCTGGTTGATCTGTTCACTATGAATAGTAATAGGGGATCTGTGTATCTCTAGTGGGGCACCAAAAACAATCTCTTCTGTCTTTTTTGTGTTAATGATAAGAGCGTTGTTATCACTCCATTCCACCACCTTATTTACTCTGTGTTGGTGCAGTCCAGGATCACTGGAACTATCCAAAAGAGAAATCAAAACTGTATCATCAGAGTACTTTAGAATGTATTGGTCTGGCTTGTCAGTGCGACATTCAGACAGACATTTCTCAGTACTACAGCTGTCAGTATAAAGGGTGAACAATACAGCTGAGCTTACACAACCCTGGGGAGCACCAACATTAGTGGTTAATGCTGAGGAGAGGGTTTTGTTCACTTTCACCCTCTGTACTCTGTTAGTAAGGAAGGAAGCATACCAGTGAATTAAGTATGGATTCAGTTCCAACTGTACCATCTTTGACACCAGAATATCAGACTGTATTGTATTGAAGGCTGAAGAGAAGTCTAAGAACAGCACCCTTGCATGATTCTTATTAGACTTATCTAGGTGTTTTGTAATGAAGTGGACCAGTGTGACAACGGCATCCTCTGTACCGCAACCTTTCTTATAAGCAAACTGACAGGGGTCAAATTTGTCTTTAGTTATACTCACAAGATGTTGCAACAGTATTCTTTCCAGTGATTTCATGGTCACTGAAGTAAGAGCTATGGGTCTATAATCCTTATGTTCTTTTGGACATTGGATTTTGGGTAATGGTTTTATGTGTGAGGTTTTCCAACACAGAGGAATTATATGTGTGTCTACAGAGGTTTGAAATATTGGTTGCCACACAGGAGCCAACTCGGATGCAAAGTTTTTGAGGAGAAAAGCACTGCACTCGTCCGGCCCATTAGCTTTCCTTGTGTTAGTACACCGAAACACTTTCCTGACATCCTCTTCAGTGATGATAATTCTGTCTGAGGGGGCAGGTGTTACAGCCTTAAGTATTTCAGTGCACTTAGAGGAATCGCCCAATGATTCGAATCTGGCATAGAAAGTATTTAGGTCATTGGCAAAGCCAAGTTCATTGTCTGTCACAATAGGTTTGGTTGGGGCTGACATTCCTGTCATGGATTTCATAGTATCCCACGCCTTTTTGTGATTTTTAGCTTTGAACGCATTCTCTAGGTGCTGTCTATGTGCCAATTTTGCCTGCCTCATTTTTGTTTTTAGCTTATTTTCTGTCAATTTGAGTGCACCGAAATCTTTGTTTATGAAGGCTGTTTTCCTTTCATTTATTATATTCTTTGAAAGGAAAACAGCCTTCATAAACAAAGATTTCGGTGCACTCAAATTGACAGAAAATAAGCTAAAAACAAAAATGAGGCAGGCAAAATTGGCACATAGACAGCACCTAGAGAATGCGTTCAAAGCTAAAAAAAATCACAATAATGTTCATTGGTGTGACTCTGTGATTTTGGTCATGGTCAGCATAATTTGCGATTATAAACTAATTTAGAAATATTTGTGTGGTCTAATCTGGCCAACATTTGCTCCTATAGATCGTTCAAACTCCCAAAAGGAATGACCCTCATGTTTCCACAGTAGAGTATTTGTTTTTTAATTCATGTTTTTTTAGGATTCAGAACGATGGTGTTATTAACTTAAATTCTAACCTTTCTCTTTTTACTCTTTTAAAGCAGCATGTAAACTTTCCTCTTCTACCCCGGATTTGAACCCGGTTTCCTGCGCAAGTGCTGACATTGTTATGAGCTAATAGAGCCTGCCCGCTTGCCCGGGGGACATACATGTAATCTTGAAAGTTGTGTCGGATCCTGTGTTTAGGTGAGACATGACCTTTGACACGATCTAAATGTCTCAATAGAAGACCCAGGAGACTAAATACAACCACCACAATTGTATAAATGATATTGTATTAACATAATCTACCATACAGATTGGACACTACATGTTATTCATTAACTAGGTTGCACCATTCACATTGTATTAGGTAACTCTGCCTAGATAGATACAGTAACCTAAAAAAAATGACCCTACTACTTAACATTTTGTCTGGTAGAAGAATATTCTGGATTAAATATAGATATAATGTGTTTTTTTCTGGACAGCAATAGAACAGGGCTCTTTTGCAAAAGAAATGAAAAACAAAACATAAATAAATAAATAGTGAAGTGCATGCACCCTTCCTTAGCACTGCATTTAAGATTAGATAAGTAACTATTATTGGAGTGATAATACTGTTAGTCAACCATCCATTGATTATAGATGTCACCCATTACGCTACACTTGAGCTGTGTTATTCTAATTTACAGACATGAATGAATTCTTTATCATCAATTAGTAGGCTGACTATGGTCTCAAAATGTAGTGCTATATAATGATGCTTGCATCACTGAATCCAAAACATATTCTTCCATTCCTGTTATCAAAAGTTAAAGGACGACTTCACCCATTTTCAACCTATCTTCATATGCTTGGTCCTCACTATTGCATTGGTCATTATAATATGGAACCATTTTTGTCTGTAGACAACCCAGCCTACCAGTGACATCATCGATTGGGAATCCAAGCTAATAGAAACTGTAGGATTTCTATTCCTGGAAAGTTCTCACTGTAATACAAATCTAAATAAAACATTTGAAATCTTGTTTGAAAAAAGAAAAACAACCTTACTTAATGATCCCACCAGGTAAGTGGGTTGCTGAACTGTCCACAGCCCTCCTATGAGACTCAGAGTGAGTAATTTTTACAATCTTATCATGAGCATTAGTGAGGACCAATTACTATATATGAAAATAGGTTGAAAATGGGTGAAAATGGGTCGTCCTTTAAGCTATAAGATTACTATTACTATAACTATCACTCTTACTTCGGGAATCCTTCACTTCCTAATCCGGTGGCATTTGTAAGTCCTCACTGAATAGAGATGACATCACTGTAGTAGTAGTAGTAGTAGTAGTAGTAGTAGCGTTACATAGAAATACAACATCTAGAATGTATATCGCCCCATATGATATTGCCCCAGAAATCGGACCTGCAGGATCTTTGGGTATATATAGGCCAGTGTTTCTCAAAGTGGAACCCCCCCTTGATGAGGGGATCCCTAGCAAAAGTATTGATAGGAAGGAACCAAGTGGACCCTTCATTTGCATACCTGGCATCCTATAGTGTTTAGTTTCAATGTACAGATTATTTACTATGATATTTATTTTTGATATACTGTTTGATGATAGGTTCTTGGTTTACCTATGATCCTAGATTGCAATTTCTATGCATTTGATGTATACCTCG
Organism: Gymnoscopelus microlampas; assembly: GCF_963454915.1. Classification (NCBI taxonomy): domain Eukaryota; kingdom Metazoa; phylum Chordata; class Actinopteri; order Myctophiformes; family Myctophidae; genus Gymnoscopelus; species Gymnoscopelus microlampas. The sequence goes on along the minus strand of NC_139961.1, from coordinate 9,116,293 downwards.
TGTTTTCCTTGCTTACTGTTAATCTAAATCTAAATGCCTTAATTGTAAATTGTATAGATTGTAAATTGTTACAGGTTGGACTCTAACAGTGTACAAATGGAACCAAATGGAACCTTACGGGTCCATTTGGTTCCATTTGCACCCTGTCAGAGTTATGGGGGTCTGTGGTCTGAAGCATACCAAAACTGTGGGTCCTTGAAATGTAAAAGTTTGAGGACCACTGGTATTAGGCTCCCCCTGTGTTAGTGTTGAAGTGTCCTCGAGCAAGGCACTGTGAACACCTAACTG
>NC_139961.1:9028505-9111005 GCF_963454915.1 Gymnoscopelus microlampas | reverse complement strand
GAGACAGATAGTAGGAAACCTGAGAGGGAGATGTGTTGGGGTGGCGGGGAACACTGGCATTTGATCCTCTAGAGTCTAGACCACAGAGGTGTGTGTGTGTGTGTGTGTGTGTGTGTGTGTGTGTGTGTGTGTGTGTGTGTGTGTGTGTGTGTGTGTGTGTGTGTGTGTGTGTGTGTGTGTGTGTGTGTGTGTGTGTGTGTGTGTGTGTGTGTGTGTGTGTGTGTGTGTGTGTGTGTGTGTGTGTGTGTGTGTGTCCAGACACAACAGTCCCTTCCACAACTCCATGTCCAACCCAATGGCCAGAGGAAACATTTCCCCAGAAACGTTCAATGACAATGTTTATGGACCACAGAAACGTTACATTTTTAGTTACGTTGCATTTCAAGATTTAGGGATTAAGATTAGTGTTTAAGTTTAGTTATTATTTTTTGGTGAGGTTAGGGTTAAGGTTAGGTTCAGGCATAGGTTTGTTGTGAGGTTAGGGTTTGAGTAAGGTTTAGGGTTTGTTATGGTATGCAACGTAAAATCTACCATCCATTAAAGTAAAAAATACCTCAAAAGTGTACTTAAGTACAGTACTTGAGTAAATGCACTTAGTTGCTTTCCACCACTGGCAATATGCGAATAAAACCCACTCGCGCTCACTTCATTTCGGGTAGCATGTTTTCCCTAAAATAACATTGCCAGAAATTAGTTAGTGTTATTTTGTTATTATACTGAACACATGCCCCGAGGCACTAAGTAGGTGGGGGTGAGGGTGGGGGGGGGGGGGGGGGGTTGGTTCAAAGCACCACTTTGCTAGAGGCCTTTGGTGCCGGGAAAAACACAGAATAAATACATATAAAAACACAAAACAGAGCAGTCAATCCAAAACAGAGAAACTGTACAACACAACACAAGGACTGCTGCTGCTGCTGCTGAGGTGGCCGGCAGTTTGCCTGTTATGTAAAAATGATTAATGGTCCTCCTGGCTAGCGATACGCCCACTCTTGAAATACTTAGTTGACACACATAAGAGCACGAGGAGAAAAAAAACACAGGAGGCCCTGCTGTGTGTACGTTTCCTCTTGGCACACTGTCAACAACAGCACGGTACAGGTCTTAAAGAGCCATTACTGATTTTCTTTTAGAAATTATATCACGCTTAATTGGTAGCAATCAAAGAGAGTGTGTTTGTGAGAGCACTCCAACGCATCCGTGTGTCATTTTAAGATGTCTTTGGCTATTCAAAAATAGCAGATATACAAGCTCACAGCGCGAGATCTGCAATTTTTTTGAGAAATTATGAGAATTTGTGCAAATCTTTTGAATAAGTATATTTTTTAAAGCGAACATTTGTTTGTATTTGGCCGCGGACCCCCATCTCAAAATATGCCGTTCTAGGGACACCACAAATGTTTGCTTTATGAAATATATATATTCAAAGATTTGCAAAAATGTTCACGTTTTTTTTGCTGTGCTATGAGCTTGTATATCTGCTATTTTTTAATAAATTCAAAGCTAAGGTTTGAGAACCACTGATACATAGCAACATAGGTTTTTCAGAAGACATTTGTAGAATCGGCCTCATGCAGGTCTTAATGGGTTAAGTGGATAATCGCATGAACCCTATAGTCTCTACTCTGGGCATGTCATAAACAACGTTCAGCAAAAATAGCCGATAAGCTCACAACACAATCGTGAGCTTGCAGATAGGCAGTCGTTTTTGGCCGAGATTTGGTGTTGAGAGAAAAAAGTAGGGGGCCAAGAACGGACCCCTGGGAGACCCCTGTTCGACGAAGTATAATCTAGCTAGGGTTTAAGTGATTGCATTTAACGACGTATATGAAAAATATGCAGTGGTGGAAGAAGTACTCAGATATTTTACTTAGGTAAAAGTAGCAGTCCCACAATATAAAAATAGTGTTCAAAGTGTTACTTGAGTAAAAGTACAAAAGTATTGGCATCAAAATATACTTAAAGGGCAAGACCACTTTGGTAGAGGTTTGGGTTGTGTAGTTACCTTGCCATGATGTGGACAATGTGGACAAGAAATCAAAATCACACCCTGTGTGAAGGAAGCGGTGCCTTTGGGGCGGGGCTTAACTCATTTCAGTTCGTCCCTATTGGTGGTCTGAGTCCACGTACCAAATTGTTACTCCGTAGCATGCTGCAAACTTGAGTTATGGCTGTTTGAAGGCCAGCCAATGGGAAGACAGAGGGGGCGGGGCTTCAGCAATTCATGCTGGTCCCTATTGGTGGTCTAAGTCCACATACCAAATGTGGACTTGGTGGCATGCTGCAAACTGGAGTTATAGCTGTTTAAAATCCCGTGCTCATACGGGCGCTGGGGGTCCCTGGACCCCTCTTTGATAACTTCAGCAATGCATGCTCGTCCCTATTGGTGGTCTAAGTCCACATACCAAATTTGGCCTTGGTGGCATGATGCAAACTGGAGTTATAGCTGTTTAAAATCCCGTGCTCATCCGGACACACAGACATACGGACAAAGTCAAGCTTAGAGCGGTTGGCACCGCTAAAAATAATTGCTCCATTGATTAGAAATGGATAATTGTAAATATGCTCCTCATTGACTTACATTGTACACTGAAACAGCTCTCAAAGTCACTCTTTTAGCACACAAACAAACACAAACAGTGTATATATTGTCCGAATCAAAGTTGATTCGGACAATATAGAGCATCACCAAACACAGTACTGTTTGTTTTTTTAATACAAATGTTAGCTTCCTGTTAATTTTGCAATTTTTATTAGGAAAAAACCTAGACTAGATCCGCAGATCCGGATCTGGATCTTCAAATAGTTCATTCAACATTTTTATTTAAAAATCAGCTTTGTTTGTGTTCGTTTACATGCTAAAAGAGTGACTTTGAGAGCTGCTTCACTGTACAATCTAAGTCAATGAGGAGCATATTTTGAATTATCAATTTCTAATCAATGGAGCAATTATTTTTGATTTCTTGTCCACCTTTTGGAGTTACATCACGGCAAGGTAACTAACTACACAACCCAAACCTCTACCAAAGGGGTCTTGCCCTTTAAAGTACCAAAAGCACAAGTACTAAAATGTTTGAAAATAGCCGATCTACAAGCTCACAGCGCGTCTCATTGCGCTGTGAGCTTGTAGATCGGCTATTTTCAAATGGCCTATGTATAAAAAAGGGCTAAAGTGGTTAATGTATGTTTTACAAGATAATAATGTATATATGCAAAGTAACTAGTAACTAAAGTTTTCATATAGTTGTAGTGTAGTAAAAGTATAACATTTGCCTTTGAGATGTACAGTAGCCTCAGAGAAGTAAAAGTATTGAAAATTGGAAATACTCAAGTAAAGTAAAAAATCCTCAAACTTGTACTTAAGTATAGTACTTGAATGCATGTACTTAGTTACTTTACACCACTGTAAGTTGGTACGCCATACAAATGATGAACTTTGCAGGAAAATGTGTGAACGGGCAGTTTGACTAGCTTTACATCGGCCTTTCGACGCAGGCTGGAAATGGCATTTTGTTCAAAGGCAACACAGTGGCGAGTGGGGTTATGTTTCACTTCCGGAACACTTTGTAAAAAATATTATATGGGAGCCTGTGGCCCTTTGGAACGGGTCTTTTCGCTCGGTTGCAGTGTTTGTGGAGAACGGCGCCGTGGCTGCTCGTAGTGTTCCTCGAGAACCGCTGATATAATCAAACACTCAGCAATTATACACCCGCAAGGTGTGAGGTTGATCGGATTAACGGTTTCGAGATAAATGTGAAGGACATGCAGAAGATAACTGGAATTTATTGAACTGTCTTTGCACGTTCGTCGCTCAGCTCGCTATATTTCGCCGCCGGACTTAACGCTCGTTCGGAGATGGCGTGTTCGTTGTTGCCAGATTCTGTGTGAGAAACACTTTAGCACTTTAAACATGTACATCAGCTACTTGAAAATAGCCGATCTACAAGCTCACAGAGCTTGTAGATCTGCTATGTTCAAATAAAATCTTGGGGGGGAAATTATAATAAGCGGACCTGGCAACGGCTGGGTGTGTTACTTGTTATCAGGGTAGAGACTTCTTGCATTCTAGGCATTTGACTCGGTTTTATGCCCATCTATGGAGATGAATGACATCACAGTACTGATGTCATAGACTGTCCTCCAAATACGCTGACGTAATGGCTCCTGGACCTGTACAATTAAAGTTAAATGATCGATCGATTGACATGTTTCTGTCAATCTGTCACCGTGGGCCTGCACAGTAGATCTTCCCCTGGTACTGTAGTACCATCAGCATCCTTTGCAGGCACAAATCCACCCTGAATGACCTTTCAACCGCTTGTGCTATCAGTTACAAAGAAAGCTCAGTGTATTCTTGCCGACGCTAGCACCCCCTGCTAGCCGTGCCCAGTGTTGCCCGATTCTGTGAGAGAAACAAGCAACCAGGTCTAGGAAAACATCATCTATTTGAAAATAGCAGATCTACAAGCTCACAAGGCGTCGCGATGCGACGCCTTGTGAGCTTGTAGATCGGCTATTTTCAAATAAAATCTTGCGGGCAAATTATAATAAGAAGATCTGGAAACCCTGGCCGTGTCAGTAAGTGCATTCAAATTTCCTTTGGATCACAGATACAATGAGGCGAAGATGGAGGATAAAGGAGATTTAAAAAATAATTTGTCCTTTCAGCACCGTATTTGTTGCAGTGTTTATCATTGTTGTTGTTGATGATGACGATTGTATGTACTGCTGGGCTGTGCAACAAATTGCCCCTCTGGGGGTAATAAACTTCAACCTGGATCTACGTCCTCCGACGTAGTCGTCTCCGCGCACACTCTCCTTGTTCCTCTGGTTCTTCTCCTCCTCCATCTCAACGCTTCTATGTATGTTGTCCATAAGGCGCCTGCATTCTGCGAGCCGTTAAAGGAGCCGGCCTCCATGAAGGCCTGCTTCAGCACGGTGGTTTCCTCCATGCGTTCTCTTCCATCATCTACCACGTTCTCCCCGTGCGGTCCCACAGGCCGTGCGTTTTGTTCGTCTCCATCTGTTGTGTCCATTGCTCTTGCAAGGTCGTCATTTTAGAACCACTGTCTCTCCAAATGAAGTCCGAGGCCCACCAGGGGCCCAAACGGACCCTTTTACGGGGTCTGTAACTCTGTGAGAGTGTACAAACGGAGCCAAATGGACCTTCAACGGGTCTCTTATTTGTTTCCATTTGTACACTCTCAGAGTTAACTTACAGCGTAGATTGGGGTTTCCCAGAGATAACCCATTGTACTGTATACTCTCGGGGTTACGGGACCAGTGTTGCTAGATTCTGTGAGAGAAACAAGCAACCAGGTCTAGGAAAACCAGCCCAAAAGAAGCGACGATGGGCCACATGAGCACTTTAACACATGCATCAGCTATTTGAAAATAGCCGATCTACAAGCTCACAACGCGTCGCGATGCGACGCGTTGTGAGCTTGTAGATCGGCTATTTTCAAACAAAATCTTGCGGGGAAGTTATGATAAGCAGTTCTGGCAATCCAGTACAGGACCCGTAATTGTCCGTTTGTCCCCGGGATCGAGAAACAGTATTTTACACTGTTCACGCTAAGAGATTTATGCCAGATGACCTTCCTATCTATCGCTCCTTTTTGTGGAGCGTAGGTCTTTGATTACAGTCCGCCAGGGTCCTCTATCCTGGGCCGTCCTTTCCAGCTGTTTCCATGCCAGGCCACACAGCTAGATGTCAGTCTCAAGGTCCCGATGGATAAACTTGTTGTTACCACCTGACTCGCCTGGTGAGATATCCTATCCTATTTGGGCGTTAAATCCCCTGAGCTGACCTTGTATTGAACTGTACTTTCCGGTGCTTTCGTCTGCAAACTGCTAATAAAGTATTCAATCAATCAATCAATCAATTTCTTCTCCATGTCTTTACAAAGGACAAACATTTCGGCTCTCCAGCCTTCGCCAGTGTCTCAAGGTCCCCTGCGCCAGGTGTTCTTTGGCCGTCCTCTCTGTCCCGTGCCCTGACGGTTCCATCTAAGGACTTGTCGCGTATAACGCCGGTATCGGTCTTCCAGAGCGTGCGGCCGATCCATCCGGACGACCGTTATCTTTTGTTTTTATTCCACTTTTTCTCCTTTCTCTTCATCGTCGTCGTCGTCGTCCTCATCTTCTTCGTCTCCTTTGCCTCCTCCGTCCTCCTCCTCCTCCCCTCTCCCCTCTCCGCCGCCGGGAGTCGCCACCGCCTGCATGATGAGGTCCATGGAGCACATGCACTCCGTGAGCTGCTCGTACGCCTCCACGAAGTTCTGCGTGAGCGTGGTGGTCTGCTCCATGCTCCTGCGCTCCATGGCCTCCATCTCGTCCACCCAGGCCAGCTCCTTCCGCGTCCACTCCCGGCTCTGCGTCTCGGCGCCCAGCCGCGTCGCCTCCGTCTGCTCCCTCCAGTGCCTCTCCTTCTCGGAGAGCAGCCGGTCGTAGCCCTTGGTCTGGACGCGCAGGCTCCGCTGCAGGTCGCCGATGTTCTTGCCGTCGGCCTCCTCCCGCTGCTTGTAGGAGAGGACGAGCTCCTCCATCTGCTTGACCTTGACCTCCGTCCTCTCCCTGTCCATCTCCAGGAGCTGTATCCTCCTCTCGGCGGTGCGGAGCTTGTCGCCGAGAAGCGCCTCGCTCTGTTGCTCTTGCGTCTTCCTCTCCGCGGCGCGGGGTTCGAGCTGGACCGCTTTTGCCTCCTGCTCCCGGTCCCCGGGAGCAGGAGGCAAAAGCGGTTCAACTCGGCTCCCGGTGTCTTGCGCGGCGACGAGTCCGTCCTGGGGCGACCGCCTGTGGCGCGACGCGAAGCTGAGCTCCTCGTGTTTGTTGCGCGCCTCTACGGGGACGCCGTTGACGGCAGCCGGTTGGCCGCCGTCTGCCTGTGCGGGCCGGGCGCTTTCCATTCTAAAAACGTACTCAAACTCAAAGTGCGAGTAAAATACAAGCGCAACTCTTAACGTTCACGCCTTTTTTGAGTGGACCCGACCATGTCTCTTATACCCTCGGAGCTATTGCTGTGATGACGTCACCCTGAGCAAGGCCAGGAAAAGAAACGTCTGATAAAATGACTGATATAGCGATCCACCAGTCTGTGTCTTGCAACGGTTGCTAAGGGCTGTTTCCTGCCGCATTCTTATCTATAGCGAGCTGGTTCACATAGCGAGGTCCCGGGGACGCCCAGGGGTCCTTGAGGGCGGTCCCAGGGGCCCTCTTTGAATGTTGAGCTATTCCAAAATGGCCAATCTACAAGCTAACAACTCGTTGCAATGTGGCGTGTTGTTGGCTTACAGGGATTTCCTCGTGAAGGACCCCCAAATTGCCATCGGCTCTGGCTGCGGCACCCGTTTTGTGAAATGGCTTAAAAGAAGAAGGAAAAAGTCACAGTTGTGAGCTTGTTCAGTAGGTCTGCTATTCTCACTATCCTATCCTGTATTAAGATTGCCTTGTGGGTGGGTGGACGGACGGTGGGCGTCACAAATGTAACATCCGGATTTGATCGGCCAACCTAACTCAACCCATGGGTTGCATGGGTTGGCCAAGCTTCACGTGACATGTTGCTCTGAATAGTGCGGAGACCGCTTTAAACTCGATTTTCCATCTAGTTTAAAAATAAAATAAAAATCACACCCTGTGTGAAGTGAGTGGTGCCTTTGATGAGCCCCGTATTGATGTTGTCATCAATGTTTGTTTATTGGACATACACCCGGACACACAGACAAAGTCAGATATAGGAGTGATAGGAGTGGTTGGCACCACTCAAAAAAATCTAAAATGCTTGTCTCAACCTGAACAATTTTGACAGTAATTACATGATTTTCCTGAAAAATATTAAACCCCATTGTGTGTGTGTGTGTGTGTGTGTGTGTGTGTGTGTGTGTGTGTGTGTGTGTGTGTGTGTGCGTGTGCGTGTGCATGTGCATGTGCATGTGCATGTGCATGTGCGTGCGCGTGTGTGTGTGTGTGTGTGTGTGTGTGAGTAAATAGGCCAGGTTTGGCATGTGTAAAGACGGAGAGGGCACAGCTGGATTATTTTCTTTTTTTCTCCTTTCCTTTGTTTTTCTCCACATTAGCTACTGTGTCACGCATGGCTATAAATAATCACACACCAACACCGCGCTAAATGCTGTGTCAACTAATGTAAAGCAGAACAGCATTCTGTACACAACCAGGTCGGGACTCAAAGGTCACAGGGAAATAAAAGCTGCATTCCTGAATTAACAAAACAGTATACAGTATGAGAGTCTGTCCTCACAAACTCATGTCTCTGTGAAGTATCTGAGGGGAGACATCTTGGTGTTTTTGGTTCTCTTCGACATTGTAGATCTGCTATTTTTGAAAAATCGTGAACATTAATGTGAAAATCTTTGAATATATATGTTTAAAGCTAACATTTTTTTAACTCAAATCTTTGCTTCTGGGGGAAGGGTCCCTGGTACAACATATTTTGAGACGGGGGTCCGTGGCCAATTACATAACATTGTGGGTGGTCCTTGACATGAACATTTTGAGAACCACTGATTATAGCAACATAAGTTTTGTCAAAAAAATGTTTTTAGAAGATTTAGAAAATCATTTGTAGAACCTCCCCGAAGCAAAGATTTAAGTTACAAATATTTGCTTTATAAAACTAATTTTCATGATTTTCATGTTTTTTTTCATGAAAAATAGCAGATCTACAAGCGCGGTGAAATCATGAATCATAAAATGACACAGATGCTTTCCCAGTCTTAACACATTGACTGCCAAGATATCAAACATAGTTTTCTATCCCCATGCCAGCGTTATTTTACCTTAAATCAACGATCGTTGAAACGCTGTGGAAGATACATTTTGTAAAAAAGAAAACACGAAAAAAAGTTCCTGTGAGTAGGCGGAGGGATCTGTGAATCCACAGGGACAAAAACGTTCCAACCGCGATCCGCCATTTTGGGGCTTTGGTCCGCTGAAAACGGGTGGTTTTCAATAGTGGAGGTGCTAAGCAACATTTGACTTCAAGTCATGATGCAAAGGTCCCCTTTGGTATGGAAGTACCTTAGGGCCATAGGAAAATAATTATCCAAAGAGACGAGTTAGATCACCCTTCTTTTTTTTTTTTATAGGCGTTTTTAAATATGGCCGCCGACAATTAACCACTATTACACCAGACCCCATATCTTTGCTTCTGTTAGAGCTATAATAATAATATTGGTGTCAAAGTGTACATTTTTGGGGTCAAGGAATTCAATTAAATAGGTTTCAATGCAAAAAAACGAATACTTCATTAATTGCCATGACAGCGGTGGGTAAAATATGCAAACTTCATTAAAAAAATACGTTTTAACAGGGTAACTTAACCCCTCCCCCTCTAAAACTTGTATTTACTTTTCCCTTTGTCATGGAAGTACCTTAGGGCCATAGGAAAAAAAATATCCAAAGAGACAAGTTTGATCACCCTTCATTTTCTTTATTTAGGCGTTTTTAAAAAAAGGCTGACGACAATTAACCACTATTATACCAGACCCCATATCTTTGCTTCTGTTAGAGCTATAGTAATAATATTGGTGTTAAATTGTACATTTTTGGGGTTGAGGAATTCAATTAGATAGGTTTCAATGTAAAATACCCAATGCTTTACTAATTGCCATGACAGCGGGGGGTAAAATGTGTAAATTTCATTTGAAGAATACGTTTTAACAGGGTAACTTACCCCCCCTCCTCTAAAACTTTGATTTACTTTTCCCTTTGGTATAGAAGTACCTTAGAGCACTAAGAAAGAAATGATCCAAAGAGACAAATAAGATCACTCTTCATTTCTGAAATATATGCGTTTTTAAAAATGGCCGCCACCATTTGAAGTGATACAGCAGAACCCATATTTACTTCTGTTAAAGCTATAATGGTAAGCATTTTTAGGGTCAAGGAATCCAATTAATTAGGTTTCAAGGCAAAACAAATCCCCAATAATTTTCTTACTACCATGACAATGGGGTTGTTGTGGTAATTTGAGTCTTGCACTTGCAAATAACCAGTTCTGGCAAGTCCCTTGAAATAATTGAAATTGAAGCCATTCATCAAAGGGCAAAAGGAAGAGGGGGCTCGACTCATCATTTACAGCCTTTTCCAAATATCGCTCATAAGCCTTCATCACAAGTACAGAGCAGCTACAGACACCTGATGCATGTACCAGGTTCTGCAGATGTGGTCAACACCAATGAAAGACTGAGCTTTGCCACTAGTTGAATTACCACTATTGGTGAGAGCTGTAGTCCATCCACTGCCATTCATCCAGCCAGTCTCCAGACACACTCCAGAGCATCTTTTTTGGCAAGTGTGAATAGGGGTTGATCAGCTAACATGACTGGTGTCTGACCTGGATTTAGGTAGTTGATTGCTTGAAGGAGGACATTCATTGCATGCCAAGCCAAGCCATAGTGGGACTGGTAGGAGACTCTGTGAACAGTGGCAGTATGTATGATCTGGATGGGGGGGCTGAACAAGGCTCTGCAATGCTTGCATAATATGCACCCCATGAGATCCATTCTTCATCCTCAAGGTTGTCTTTCCCCACAAGGTGTCGGTGACTCTCTCCAACCACTGGGAGCCTTCTTCAAGTATGTTGCTGAGAGGACAAGAGGCTGGCTGAGGATAACTGTTTGTATTAAGGGCAGGAACATCAGTTTGGAGTGAAACATCCAGATCCATTGTTGTGTAGAAAGCTGGAAAGGATTGTACATGCTTCTTCCCCATCTTAGCTGGAACTAGGATGTTAGTGAGATTGGCTGTTTGTTGGTCATCTGACGGGAAGTGCTGCTGAATGCTTATGCATGTCCCGTGGAGGGCTGATTTTGCTGTTGTTAACGATGGGTTGAGGTCAATGTTGTCAAAACCACCATTAGTGAAGACACCCTTAACTGCCTGAGGTGGGACCACCACACCAATCTGCTCCCACTGATTGATCACTGTACTCAATGTTTTCAAGCGATCACATGATACACCATACCTCGCTTATGCATGGTATCCACCTGGTGTTTACTGCCAGTATGCAGGTGCAGATTCATTGCCAGATACAGTGAAGCTGTGGTTCCCTTTCTCTTATGTGACAACTAACACTACGGACATTGCTTGGATCTGCATTTCACAGAGTTGTAAATGATTTGCTGCCCAATTGATGTAGCAACCTGGCACTTCTCTGGTTCAGGGGCTGGCTGGTCAATACCTTATCCATCCAGAAGCATCTTTAGGAAAATTGCAGCAGGGGAGGGATTGAATCAGGAGGCTGTGAAGGAACCTGTAAATTATTGTTTCATCGGAAGATATTCTTCCCGGAGGATTTTAGCTGCTTTGAAGATGATGGAGACATCAGTAAATGTGTTGCTTTTCATGCCAACAACAGCTTTCAGGTCATCATCAGCCACGATCTAGTCGCACAGATCTGATGTCAATATCCTCTCGAAGGCGCGTGGTGTTACATTTAATAATAATTGATTGACTCAAACAATTCATTGAGGACATGTGCTCTGATGACCTGTGTTGCCTTATTTTCTGTCGTGTCACAACGGCGGTTTCTGCTTTTCTATAGAGCCTAGTCAGGCATGCACGATGATGCATTGCCTCCATAGCTACCATGTCACCAGCAGCTTGTTTAGCTAACAGACACTTGTCACCCAGCACCTGAGCACATTATTTCACTTTTCGATCCAAGAAACACGGTGTGGTTTATTCACATGAGGATGATGATGAGCATGAGAGTATAGCCTGTGCAGTGAACTTGCCACCACCATTCATGCACTGTGTTTTTACTGGGCTCACAGACTCTTCATGTCTTCTTCTTGCTCTGTCCACTTTTTGATCAATAATGGCACAGTTAACATAAAAAACATTCTGTATTCAATGAGAAAGTAATACAAACCTCAAATTGAACCTCAAAGTGTCTCAAATTTTCTGTCACCTCTGATTTAATCAAATTGTCGCAGTCCCTTGTGCAGAATTTATGTTTTGTGGCAGCAACAGGTGTAACTCTCAGGTGATAGCAGTCAGACATATACACTTGCAGTCAGACAGACACTAATCTCTCAAGACAGATTCAGAGCTCTGCAGCTGAATCTGTCGGGAGCTCCTGATACAACGTGTATAGTTAGGAATGTTAGGAATGTAAACAAAGACACGTAGACCGGAAGTGGAGGGCTGAGGGCGGACCTAATGGCCACCATCCTGTTATCCACATTCTATTGGGAGGTCCCCCCCAGAGTCAAATATTAAGGAAAAAAATAGCAGAGGGTGCTGTTTTTTCCTTTTTTTGACTGGGTTCCTAGATTGGACAGACACACATAAAGCATATGGCATGTGCATAAGAGGTTGTACTTCTTAACGTTTTTTTTATAGGGGGAACATTTTAATGTCACTTATTTTGTTGATGAAATGTGCATATTTTACCCCCATTGTGAGGGTAATGAGAAAACTATTGGGTTTTTTAGTCTTGGAACCTATGTAATTGTATTCCTTGGCTCCAGAAATGTACACTTTGACACCAATATTATCATCATAGCCCTAACAGAAGCAAAGATATGGGCTATGCTGTATTGCTGTAAATGGTGGCGGCCATTTTTTAAAACACAAATACTTTAGAAATGACGTCTTATCTAGTTTGTGTCTTTGGATAATTTATTTCCTATTCCCCTAAGGTACTTCCATGCTAAAGGGAAAACTAAATTAAAGTTTTAGAGGGGAAACAAATGGAAAGTTACCCGTTATTTACGTATTTTTCTAATAAAATGTGCATATTTTACCCCTGTTTTCAATGGCAATAAGAAAATTATTGTTTTTTTTTTGCCTGGAAACCTTTTTTTACTCTATAATTTTTATCCCACGATTTTGTAACCCACATTTTTTCACCCAGTGCCAATTGCCTATGTAATCCTGGGCACTACCTACCCTCTGCCAGCCTAGGGAGAGCCCAGGCTGAAGCTCATGCCTCCTTCAATGCATGAGGAGCAAGCAGGCCGCTTCTTATCACCCGACAGGGGGGAGTTTCCCTGGTTGGACATAGCGCGTGGAAGGAACACGTTATTCCAACCAGTTCCCTTCTCCTCCATCAGGCGCCCCGGCTGACCAGGGGGAGGCAGTATAGTGACCAGGATTACCTGGTTGCCTGGAAACCTATTGATTTGGATTATTTGACCCCAAAAATGTACACTTTGACACCAATAATAGTATTATAGCTTTAACAGAAGCAAAGATATTGGTTCTGCTGTATTGCTGTAAATGGTGGCGGCCATTTTTTAAAAACGTGTATATTTCAGAAATGAAGGGTGATCTAACTCGTCTCTTTGGATAAATGTTTTCCTATGGCCCTAAGGTACTTCCATGCCAAAGAGGAAACTAAATTAAGGTTTTAGAGTGGGGAAAAATGGAAAGTTACCCTGTTAAAACAACATTTTCCAATGACATTAGCATATTTTAGCCCTGTTTTCATGGCATTGAGAAAATATTATTATTTTTTTGCCTTGAAACCTATTGAATTGGATTACTTGACCCCAAAAATGTACACTTTGACACCAATATTATTATTATAGCTTTAACAGAAGCAAAGATATCGGTTCTGCTGTATTGCTGTAAATGGTGGCGGCCATTTTTAAAAACGTGTATATTTCAGAATTGAAGGGTGATCTATCTCGTCTCTTTGGATAAATGTTTTCCTATGGCCCTAAGGTACTTCCATACCAAAGGGGACCTTTGCATCATGACTTGAAGTCAACAGCCTATTTTTTGGTCCTAACACCTCCACTACAATGCAAGTTTTTCTGAAAATCCCGAAGCGGATGGCTTCCTGTTTTTTTGGAAGGACGTCACATCCGACTGCTTCTTCTCTGAGTGACGATCGATCATTCCAAAGCTGTGTTAGGTCGCCCCTTGTGGATTTTTTTGTTTTTTTGGAAAGAACGCATCAGTGCGATCTTGGCCATCAAGTGATGCATTTGAAAGAACGCATCAATGCGATCTTGGCAATCAATGTGTTAATGGATTAAGTGGTCCGAACACTTAGAGATTTTCTAGCTGGCCCCTGATCCAGAAAAGGTTGGGAAACACTAGCTCTTTCCAACTTTTCTTTCAGTTCGGCTGATGCAACTCTTCCGCCGTAGGTGAATTTGCTTGCGTGATATTTCCTCCCAGAACGTCAATTTTGGAATCGGCCAAATCTCTGTAATTGGTTCACAAATGACAGGGTCAAGTCTCTCGTTAGGTGTTTCGGAGTGCTCTCACAAACACGCTTTCTTTGATTGCTACCAATTAAGCGTGATACATTTCTAAGATAAAGTCCGTAATGGCTCTTTAATCCATTAAGAGCGGGAAAGCATCTGTGCCATTTTAAGATTTCTTTGGCTATTCAAAAATATCAGATCTACAAGCTCATAGCGCTATGAGCTTGTATATCTGCTATGTTTTGAAAAATCGTGACAATTTGTGCAAATCTTTGAAAATATATATATATTTCAAGTGAACATTTTTAACTCCAATATTTGCTTCTGGGGGCTCCCTGGAACAAAACATTTTCAGATGGGGGTCCGTGGCCAAATACATAACATTGATACAACATGATAGGATTTAGAAAACATGTTTAGCTAAGTATTTGGCCGTGGACCCCCATCTCAAAATATTTAGTTCCAGGGACCCCCCAGAAGCAAAGATTTGAGTTAAAAATGTCCGCTTAAAAAAAAAATATATATATTCAAAGATTTGCACAAATTTTCACGATTTTTCAAAAATAGCAGATCCACAAGCTCATAGCGCGGCACTCGGTGCCGCGCTATGAGCTTGTAGATCTGCTATTTTTGAATAGCCAAAGAAATATTAAGATGACACAGATGCCTTCCCGGGCTTAGTGGGTTAAGATGCACGAGTCCCATTCCAAATCCCAAGCATCTGGTTAAGCTGATTTCAAGGGGATAAAAAAACGGCTTCACTCATCCTAATTAGTGATGATGATGATGATGATGATGATGATGATGATGATGATACGAACCTGTGATAATGACGAGAAGGTATTAACAGGAAGGTTTTCTATTCCTCACATCAAGGAGGTTTGAAGCTGCACTCTGTATCTTTCCCCGTCGCACCCTGGATTTGAACCCATGCAGGTGATCTCCTGCGCGAGAGCTGACGGACGTATAGCTTTCCCAGAGTATGATATCTTGATATGTTTGAATAGTAGCTGTACTAGGTGATAGTATACCTGCCCAGAGGCTTGCTCGAGGGTCAAACAACCAGCGACAGCTGTCATTTATTATGACAGTGGTTCCCAACCTTTTTGAGCTTGAGAGTCGAGACCCAAGAGAGAAATTTGATGTCTCCCCGCCCGGGACCCAAACTAGTGAAAATAAGCTGATCTGCAAGCTCTCACAAGCTCACACAACATGTCACAATGTGACACGTTCTCTAGTTTTGTGTGTGTGTGTGTGTGTGTGTGTGTGTGTGTGTGTGTGTGTGTGTGTGTGTGTGTGTGTGTGTGTGTGTGTGTGTGTGTGTGTGTGTGTGTGTGTGTGTGTGTGTGTGTGTGTGTGTGTGTGTGTGTGTGTGTGTGAGTGCGCGCGTATATGTTTGTATGTATATACATACACTTTATGTCATCAAATTATTTGCTCAGGAATGGGACAAAAACACGAATTCAAGGTTTCATGGGGTGATTGATAGAAAACTGTTCCTTTTTTAATTCATGAAAAATAAAGGTTTTTGAAATTTTTTTTACCCAAAAAAGAAAAACACTGTAAAAGGGGGATATTTACTCACAACCCATAAAAATGAGTCCGCGACCCACAGATTGGGTCCTGCCCCACGGTTTGTGAAACACTGATACTATAGTACACATAGAGTGAAAAATATGGACGCTGTGATGGTGTCACTGTCTCTCTTCAGAGAGGAAGGATAAGCCGTGACTCCTGGCTCTATAAAGGCAGCCATTATCTCTGCTCACTTCTCCCTTTGTTCAGAGAGACACTTTAACCCTTTACGACCGGGAAAGCATCATTTGTGTCATGTTCAGATGTCTTTGGGCTATTTTTTGAAAAAACTTGATTTGAATTAATTGAATTTGTGCAGATCTTTGATATATATATATATATATATATATATATATATATATATATATATATATATATATATATATATATATATATATATATATATATATATATATATATATATATATATATATATATATATAAGTGAACATTTTAACTCAAATATTTGCTTCTGGGGGATTCTACAAATGTCTTCTAAATTCAGAAAAAATATAGAAATTATGCTTCTATAATTTCAGTAGTCCTCAAACTTTTTTCATATCAAGGACCCCCAAACTGATATGTATTTGTCCCTCAAAATATGTTGTTCCAGGGACCCCCCAGAAGCAAAGATTTGAGTTAAAAATGTTGGCTAAAAATAAATATATATATATTCAAGGATTTGCACACATTTTCAAGCTTTTTCAAAAATAGCAGATCTCTCATAGCGTGGTGATCGGTGCCTCGCCACGAGCTTGTAGATCTGCTATTTTTGAATAGCTCAAAGAAATGTTAAAATGACACACAGATGCATTCCCGTCTCTTAATGGGTTAAAGTCTGTCTCATTCAGACAGAGTTTAGCTCTCACACAATGGGCCCGATATGAGGGTGAGCAGCTCGCCATACTGTGTTTGTATGGATGCACGCACGTACACACACATGTGCGTGTGCGTGTGCACACACACACACACACACACACACACACACACACACACACACACACACACACACACACACACACACACACACACACACACACACACACACACACACATACAGTACACACACCAGTGGTGGACAAAGTACAAAACTGTTTTTCTTACATACAAGTATCGATACTGCAGTGTAGAAATGCTCTGTTACAAGTAAAAGTCCGGAATTCCAAATGTACTTGAGTAAAAGTACAAAAAGTATGGGCATCAAAATGTACTAAAGTACCAAATGTAAAAGTACTACTTATACAGACTGTCCTATTTCAAGTTTTCAATTGTATAGAAAATCTTTTGAAAATAGCCGATCTACAAGCTCACAATGTGTCGCCATGCGACGCATTGTGAGCTTGTAGATCGGCTATTATATTTTCAAATGGCCAAAATGTGTATATGTATGTTCTTCCATAAAGTACAGTGAGAAAAGGATATTAGATATCTTTCCTTTTCCTATGATGCAACCCCCCCCCCCCCCTCTTTCTCTCTCTCTCTCTCTCTCTCTCTCTCTCTCTCTGTCTCTCTGTCTGTTTCATATGATCTCAGAGTCTTAATGGTTTCAGTTAATCTGATTACATAACGGTCACTTTCAGTGCAGATCAATCCATGTTCGCCTAATGAGACTAAGTAGTGCTATATGCACACGCACGCACACACACACACGTGCACGCACGTTTGTATTACTATACTTGTTAGGACATCAACATTTTAGGATGGCAATTTTACGAATGGCATTTAAAATATGATGTTTAGCTGACTCTAAAGCCATAAAATAGCAGATCTGCATGCGTCTATGCAAATACCCGAGCACGCAAGTGGCACCACACAAGAGCAGCTCAGATCCACGTCATCGAAGATGGCACATCTACAAAAAACTAAGCATTGTGAGCTTGTAGATTTGCTATTTTGCGATGCCTGACACAATGCACATCAGTGTTGATTTTTCTCAGCGATTTTCGATGTAGTTTTAGTCATAGTGTTTTGAATAAAATTCCATTTAGTTTTAGTAATTTTTTAGTCATCTGAAATGTTTTAGTGCTAGTCTAGTTTTAGTCGACTAAATATCATATGATTTTAGTCGACTAAATCTACAGTTGATTTAGTCGAATGTAATGTATTTTGCCCGGTACCTTGATGGCGTCGTAATGGCTGATTTTACACATGGTTGCGTGTTGAAAATAGCAGATCTACAAGCTCACAACGCGTCGCGCTGCGACGCGTTGTGAGCTTGTAGATCTGCTATTTTCAGAGAGCAACACTCGAGCGCAACCAAACATAAAATGACTTGTCTTTTAGTTCTACTGGATCTCTTCTCCACTAGCATTTCAGTCTAGTTTTTATTTGTTTGACGAAATTGTCAATATATTTAGTCTTAGTTTTAGTCATCAACCAAGCATAAATGTGGCATAAAGATATACTTGCCATAACACAGACAGAAAGGGTCAGGCTGTGTCAGGTACTGTAGGCCTGTCACAGTTATTACATAATCGCAATTATTTGAGATCATCGCAATTATCTGAGCTAATCATCATAATCGCTTCCATGTTGAGAATGGTTCATACCCTTTTGAAACGTTTAAAAAAATTGTGGAATCAGCAGATCTACAAGCTCACAACGCGTCAGGCGTCACCATGCGACACGTAAAAAGTTTGAGATCCATTGCTCTAGATCAGGGGTGATGCAACTTTGATGATGGAGAGGACCAATTTCCACTCTCACTCCAAAGGGCCACGTTGCATATACTTTCGGGCCATTCTATGTCAAACAAAAGTAGCAAAAATAGCCGATCTACAAGCCCAAAACGCGTCGCACCGCGACGCGTTTTGGGCTTGTAGATCTGCTACTTTTCCTATTTTTGAATTGGAATCCTGTTATTTTTTATTTTGTTACTTTTGAATTGGAATCATGAAAAGTAACATTTTTATTTAATTTCAAATGCATTTAGTTATACTTATGTTAACTTTATGAACTTACAAATACATTGGACATAAAAAAAGACAATAACATTGTAATACTAGTCATTAAGCTACTAATATAGACTGAAGTAATTAAAGCGGGTCATGTTTGTATGTTTGGAATTGTAACAGCTGAAATCAATAATATATCACTATTCCGATATTAACTTGCGGGTCGCATTAAGTGAATGTGGGGGCCGCCAGTTGCCCATGTATACAGTATGCTCTAGATAAAGTGCTTCAGGTGCTTTTTAAAAGCGTCTACACTATTGCACAATTATTGAACCTGCCCAGCGGCCCGCAGAGCTATGTTTGTAGTGTTAAGGAGGTGGATAGATTCAGAATAATGAGTTATTCTGGAAGCTGGATGTTCTGTTCTTCACCCATTCAAATCCGGGAAAAGCAGATCTACAAGCTCATAGCGCTATGAGCTTGTAGATCTGCTATTTTTGAAAAAGAAAACGTGAAAATGTATGCAAATCTTTGAATATAATATTCATATATTTTTTAAGCAAACATTTTTAAATCATAACGAAAAAACATCACATGGATGCACCTGGGACGTATCATCAGTGTTGTAGGATGGGGTCATAGGATGTTTCGGGTCTCGCAACATACACCCTCGCCCAGGTGACCCAGCCAGGGTTGATCAAGCCCCGACTTACGTTCCAGGTAGCTACCCACGGTCAGTCCTAAATAGGGAAAGACAGGGCCACTCAATACGCTTGTCCGAAACTACTCTGCCAGGAATGGGGGAGAGGAGAGGCTCTGGTACGTGGAGGGGCTAGGCTCTGTGGATGGCCTCCTGGCCGGGCTCCTCCTCCGTCTCACCAGGTCGAGGACCTTAGCGTTGCACCAGACTCCCCCGCTCCAAACATTTCATTCTGGTGTGATGGTGTCTTGGCCCGTGGTGGTACTGCAGGCTCCTTTTTGCGGCTTGCTTGAATGGCCCTCCTAAAGGCCTCACCGTGGATTTGTTGGGCTTCTTCCTCACGGAAGACACAGACTGGGGCGCCAATCAAATCTTTGCTTCTGGGGATTCTACAAATGTCTTCTAAATCCTAATAGTTTTTTTTTAATAAACTTATATTGCTATATATCAGTGGTTCTCAAACTGTTCATGTCAAGGACCACCCAAAATGATATGTGTTTATAAAAATATATATAAAAATGGCAGATCTACAAGCTCATAGCGCGGCACTCGGTGCCGCGCTATGAGCTTGTAGATCTGCTGTTTTTGAATAGCAAGATGTACTTGCCATAACATAGACAGACAGTGTCAGGTGCATTGTACTTACAGTACATTACCATGGGTTGAAAAATAGACTTGGTCACATTCTGTCTCCCTTTGTGGTATAATACAAAAAAAAGTTAAAATAACTGTGCATTTTAGTCACGGTGTGACCTCTGGCTGTGTTCTCGGAGGACAGTCACACTAAAAATAGGCGTACAAAAGACACCTCCTGGCATGCAGGATTGATGTTCCTTTCATCGTTTTTTTTATTTCAGCAACTTCACAAACCTCAGCTTTTAAAACTCCTCAACTTTTCTACTGGAATGCAGTATTCCTTAGAAGAGTGGCCTCAGGCTGCTTGTTGAGGTGCTGGCATTGCTGGATAAGATTCAATATTATTTTATTATTGCCATATCGACATGCAAATGTCGACAAGCTCATAGCGCGGCACTCGGAGCCGCGCTATATGAGCTTGTGATCAAATCTAAGTTTTTCAAATTGAACATAAAATCTCAGATCAACAAGCTCACAATGTGCCACGTTGTGAGCTTGTAGATCTGCTGTTTTCACTACTTCTTAATTTTTTTGTAATTCATTTTGTAAAAACAAATGGGATGGGATGGGTCCCGACCCCAAAACCTGCCATTGGTTAGGCTCTAATTAGTATCAAACATGCAGTAACAGTTATTCATCTCATCAAGCAGGTTAGGTTCAGTATCCAGTGTGAGATGATTTGTTAGTTTCATAGTTAGTTGGTTGTTCATTGAAATTCCTGCCACAGCTCTCTACTGTAACCCTAGCTTGTCTTGTTACTCTGTTTTAGCTTTTCTTTGTCGCCTTTTGAAACTCATACTTATGAAGATTCTCTTTTTTTTTGTCACCTGATTTGAAAGCATTCTCTTCTCCCTTACACAGCGTGTAATGTCTCTCTACTCAACCATGGCTTATTATAACTATAAACCATCACAGACTCTAATTTGATGTAAGGCGTGAGATCACATCCATAGAAGAGTCCAGATCATCATTTAGCTCCTTTTTAATACTTTCCAGTCAGCTGCAGCAAGACAGTCACTGAGCATATCTGTAGCTTGGAGGGGGGGGGGGTTGTTTGACAGTCCTCTTGGGGGCGGGGTCATTGTTTGACAGTCCTCTTGGCTCTTGCACAGTAAGATGGCTTTCAGTGTGGGCCGATAGATATTGTGGTCTTGTGGTATTGTGGTCTTATTCTCCAAGGGGAGCTCTCGTTACAGAGGCAAATATTGCACTTTTACTCCACTACAATTATTTGAAAACGTTGGTTATTAGTTACTTTGCAGATATCAATTATTACATTATAAAACATACATTAACCACTTTAGCCCTATTTTATACCCGGGCTATTTGAAAATAGACGATCTACAAGCTCACAACGCGTCGCATCGCGACGCGTTGTGAGCTTGTAGATCTGCTATTTACAAACATTTTAGTACTTTTACTTTTGGTACTTTTAAGTACATTTTGATACCAATACTTTTGTACTTTTTTCTCAAGTCATTTTGGAATTCCGGTCTTTTAGTTGTAAACGGAGTACTTCTACATTGCAGTATTGATACTTTTACTTAACCCATTTAGTACTTTTTCCACCACTGATTAACAGCAAGTTAAAAACATCTCCCTCATCGTTAGGCAATTAGGGAACGGGCACACACACACACACACAGTCAAAGTTTTAGCAGTGGAAAAGTACTGCTTCAAAACAAATCAAAGCCTAGTCTGTTAAAAAAAACAGAAAGCTGCCAAAAGACTGATGCTGTGGGAGAATTTGTTGCGAGTTTAGATCAGATCCATTTGTCTACTCCCCCCCCCCCCCCCCCCCCCCCCCCCCGCCCCCCGGGCTGTGCTCTGTGACAACCAGCAAATGGAAAGTGAAAGAAAGTAGTCTAGAGAGTGTGTGGGATGTGAATAGTTATCATTGCCTTTTAGATGCGTGATTATCTGCACATGATCTGTGTGTGTGTGTGTGTGTGTGTGTGTGTGTGTGTGTGTGTGTGTGTGTGTGTGTGTGTGTGTGTGTGTGTGTGTGTGTGTGTGTGTGTGTGTGTGTGTGTGTGTGTGTGTGTGTGTGTGTGTGTGTGTGTGTGTGTGTGTGTGTGTGTGTGTGTGTGTGCGCGTGCGCGCGCGTGTGTATGTGTGTGTGTGTGTGCAGAGGGAAGCAGATGGTCATGCTCTAGAGCAGGTGGGTCATGGGACAGCTTAGTTAGACATGAAACCACCGCTCAGCGGTTAGAATGTGAGAACGTCTCCTCTCCAACATTCGTCACTGTCACTGGTATGCAGTACATAGTCTGACCTGCTCCACTGCGGGTCTCATCCTTTACTGTTGAGGACAGGCACCCAGGCAACAGAGACATACAAGAGTCTCATCCTTTACTGTTGAGGACAGGCACCCAGGCAACAGAGACATACAAGAGTCTCATCCTTTACTGTTGAGGACAGGCACCCAGGCAACAGAGACATACAAGAGTCTCATCCTTTACTGTTGAGGACAGGCACCCAGGCAACAGAGACATACAAGAGTCTCATCCTTTACTGTTGAGGACAGGCACCCAGGCAACAGAGACATACAAGAGTCTCATCCTTTACTGTTGAGGACAGGCACCCAGGCAACAGAGACAAAAGTTTGTGAACCACTGACATAGTAACATAAGTTTTTTTCAAAACACAGTTTTTAGAAGACATTCTAAAAACAGACATTTTGTAGAATCGGCCTCAGGTCTTAATGGGTTAAGGTGGCAGAGCGACACAAAGACATAGAGACAGGGCTCTGTCTTTGTTGCTAGGGTCAGGGTTCAATTCACTTGATATCCCCCCCACTGTTTATTAATGTGTATGGCCGTTGGAGATGCCCATGGACAGATTCTGGCTACCAGGGATCCCTGGGTTGGGACCCCAATGTACAAATTACTAAAATGTTGCTTTTACTAAAGTTTAAAACTGAAATACATGGGACCCTCCTATATATTGTAGCTATCTGACTAACAACAATGTCTGACAACAGAGTTGACAATTATTTTTAAAGAGGTGGTGCCATGGTTTTGCACTTTTTCTGTTTTTCATGTGTCTATGAGGTTACTGTTTATTAATGTGTATGGCCGTTGGAGATGCCCATGGACAGATTCTGGCTACCAGGGATCCCTGGGTTGGGACCCCAATGTACAAATTACTAAAATGTTGCTTTTACTAAAGTTTAAAACTGAAATACATGGGACCCTCCTATATATTGTAGCTATCTGACTAACAACAATGTCTGACAACAGAGTTGACAATTATTTTTAAAGAGGTGGTGCCATGGTTTTGCACTTTTTCTGTTTTTCATGTGTCTATGAGGTTGATAGAACTTCATTAAGCCCCCTGGTGGTGTTTTTATGGTGTTTTATGTCTTCTCTGACTATTTTGAGTTTCTACCTGGAGGCCCAAACCTTGAGGGTCAAACGTGCCAATAGAAAAACAGCGCTTTAGTGACACAGTAAAAATATTCCCTCCCCCTCATTATCATAACACAACAGTTGTGGGCATGAGGAGGAGGAGGTACTAGGACAGGTGGGTGGTGCTAAGGTGGTGGAGGAGGTGCTAAGGTGAGAACCAGGTATACCTAATGAACTGCAGGCGTGGCCATAGAAAAACATAATTTTAACACTTACTGTACACTTTTTTGAAAAAAAATCTTCCTCCTAGTATAACCATAAAACACCTGATAATTATGTTTTGGGGCGGGGGGATCACTGAAAATCACGGCACCTCGTCTTTAAGATTCTTATTTATTTATTAATAATCCATCCATTCATCTTCAACCGCTTATCCGGAGTCGGAGCAGAGAGCTCCAGCCTTCCCTCTCCTGAGCAACATGAGCCACTTCCTCCTGGGGGATCCCGAGGCGTTCCCAGGCCAGTGTGGAGATGTAATCCCCCCCCCCCCCATCTGGCCACGGGGTCTCTTCCCAGTGGGGCGTGCAGCGAGGACCTCCTTAGGGAGACGCTCGGGAGGCATCCGTACTAGATGCCCGAACCACCTAAGCTGGCTCCTTTCCAAGTCAAGTAGCAGCGGCTCTACTCCGAGTCTCTCTCTCGGGTGACTGAACTTCTCACCCTATCTCTAAGGCAGGGGTCTTCAACGTTTTCAGGCCAAGGACCCCCTAGCTGAGAGAGAGATGAAGCAGAGACCCCCCTCTATATCGTATAAAATTGTGTTTCAGATTCAACATTTTTTGTTTCACGTGGTCTGCTCTTTTTTCCCTCTACACCTATGCCTCTTTGCCAAAAATAGCCGATCTACAAGCTCACGAGGCGTTGTGAGCTTGTAGAGCGGCTATTTTTGGCTAAAGTTCTCCTGCAGAAAAGGGATGCTAGGGTTCAAGTTTAAGGTACAATTAAAAATCCTATCACACAAAGATTTGGCGGACCCCGTGTAGTAACTCTGAGGACCCCCTAGGGGTCCCGGACCCCCTGTTGAAGAACCCTGCTCTAAGGGAGATGCCAGCCACCCGTCTGAGAAAATTAATTACGTCCGCTTGTATCCGTGACCTTACTCTTTCGGTCATGTAAACACTGTAGGCTATAGATTGTGAATCATGTATGGCTTTCTGTCTATAGCTTGAGGTGCTCTCTTGAACTTGGCCACTCGGCATTAGATAATTGGCCCAGGGGCTCTGTGAGTCTTAATCCATCCCTGGGGGTTGTTATCCTTGCTTCTGGTCCGACTGAATTAATAAATACATGCATTTCCTTTTGGTTACTGTAGACCGTCTAGATGTGTTTGTAATATCACAATTTAACAATTTGATTAAACATTTATGTCAACCACATTAACGACGCTGGCATCCCAATTTTGGACAATTTATTTCCAAAATGTGTGAAAGAAAAATAAATCTATTTTGTTTAAATAAACAAGCAAACAAACAAACACAAAAGGGAACAAACATAGCACTTCACAACAGATCATGCATCGTGATGCATTGTGAGCTTGTAGATGAGCTATTTTGGCTATTTGTCGTACAAAGAAGAATGGAGCCTATAAGTAGTTAAGAACTTGTCACGACCTCTGTTCTTTTTGAGAGTGTGTCACACTCTCTAAGAAACACCCTGTCCATTTGTGGGGTGTGTTTAGACTGAATTGTGGGCGTGCACTTCATATATATATATATATACGGTGGGGGCGTGGCTGTGGGAAGGGGGCGTGTTTGGTAAAAAAGGCTCTGCGACACGTCATGATTGGTTGCCATGTCTGCTTATTGTAAGTGACATTGCCCTTGTTTTTCTGTGCAGGTGCTTGTAAAGACTGGTGCTAGCGGTTTGTCCCCGTTTCTAAAACGTTGTTGATATTTGGTATGAGTTATTGGTTGATATATTGATATATTTCACACACACACTCTCACATTGGATAAGCTATCCAATTAATTATTTTATTTTTTTACAAATTGATCCGTGGGTCGGGGTATTCATCAAAGACGGAAAGAGAGCGAGGGAGGGAGAGAGAGTTGGAGACAGAATGGGAGGAGAGAAGAGAGAAGGAATACAGGGAGCTGAGAGATGAAAGCAGCGGATGCACTCTAATGTTACATTTACTTAACTCAATCCCTGCCAATCACGCATAAATGTGATCTATTAAATAGCGCACTTGGCCGCCAAGATCGCATAAATGTGTTCTATTGAAAAATGTAACTTTTTTTTCAATTTGACCCAAAGACCAAGGAGATATGATTTTTCGAAGATTTAGACTCCCATCCACTTCCTTGTTAACTCAAAACTTAAAAATTCTGTATCTCGGCTCCTGAGTACTTTTGTTTTTTCAATGAAAAATCTCTGGCAGAAAACAGCAAAAAATCTGAAATAATTCTGTCAGTCATTCAGTTAAGTGTGTGTGTGTGTGTGTGTGTGTGTGTGTGTGTGTGTGTGTGTGTGTGTGTGTGTGTGTGTGTGTGTGTGTGTGTGTGTGTGTTTGCATGCACAGTGGTGGAAAAAAAATAAAATAGAAATACTCTGTTACAAGTAAAAGTCCGGAATTCAGAATTTGTAAAAGTACAAAAGTATTAGCATCAAAGTACTTAAGTACTAAAAGTAAAAGTACTAATTTTGCACAATGTCCCATTGAACAAGTTTTCAGATGTCTAAAATATCATTTGAAAATTACCCAGAGGTGAATCGGAAAATAACTTTCCGATTCACCTCTGTGTTGTAGATTGGATATTTTCAAATAAAAGTTTTTTTAATTCAACATATATTTAGATTTTTCGATTAAAAATGTTTTTTTTTATTCAAAATCGAAAATTAAAAAGACAGCTCTCACCTAACTAAGCTTCAGCACCATGGACAGCTCTATACCTATAGACACATAACTAAGCTTCAGCACCATGGACAGCTCTATACCTATAGACACATAACTAAGCTTCAGCACCATGGACAGCTCTATACCTATAGACACATAACTAAGCTTCAGCACCATGGACAGCTCTATACCTATAGACACATAACTAAGCTTCAGCACCATGGACAGCTCTATACCTATAGACACAGAACTAAGCTTCAGCACCATGGACAGCTCTATACCTATAGACACATAACTAAGCTTCAGCACCATGGACAGCTCTATACCTATAGACACATAACTAAGCTTCAGCACCATGGACAGCTCTATACATATAGACACATAACTAAGCTTCAGCACCATGGACAGCTCTATACCTATAGACACATAACTAAGCTTCAGCACCATGGACAGCTCTATACCTATAGACACAGAACTAAGCTTCAGCACCATTACGGCTCTAGCAGTGATTCTCAACCATTTTAATTCCAAGGACCCCCAGTTTGACATGCATTAGGGCTACGGACCCCCATTTAACACATCCACTGCCAGAGGTTAATCTCATAATGTACTCACCAGTGCCAAGGTTTTATTGTTGTTTTTTGTTTTTTTCACGTCGCCAAAATCCTTTAGAATGCGCGATGCACTGTTGGTAAACATCGTGCACATGTCCCTGTGTCTACTAGTGCAGACCACGTGTCAAACGGGGCATCCATGTTGTAGTTAGAACGGTTTATGTTAAACAGTGATGACCGAGGAGAAAAAACTACAAGGGAGAAAATGGCGTTTTTGTTTGCGCTTTAGAATGGAGGCCGACGGGAACGGCAAAACCGGATCGGAAATAGTTCCGTTCCGGTGGTGTTACACTGAAAATGGTCCGTGTAGAAAATTGAAAAAAAAAATGTTTTTGAAAAAAAGGAAAAAGCACCCGGACCGTAGCACTACGGTCTCGGCACTTAACAGTTGGATTTAATGGACCGTAGGACTACGTTCTTGGCGTTTAATGTGTTAATGGCATTTATATCTCTGGGACCCCAATTTATATAGTAAAATCTATGTTAATTTAACTCCATTTGGTTCCATTTGTACACTCTCAGAGTTACAGACCCGTATGGGTCCATTTGTTTCCTACTATCCATCATTTAGCTGGGGACCCCCTGGAACTCCCTCAAGGACCCCTGGGGGTCCCCGGACCCCACTTTGAGAACCAACGGTTTAACCCATTTAGACCGGAAAATAATATGTCATTTTTAGGTTTCTTTGGTTATACAAAAAATAGCAGAGCTACAAGCTCATAGCGTGGCACCTGGTATATATATATATATATATACACACACACACACACACACACACACACACACACACACACACACACACACACACACATAGAATTTTCTTTTCTTTTCTTTGCTTCTGGGGGATTCTACAAATGTCTTCTAAATCCTAACAGTTTTTTTTTTTTTTAAACGTATGTTTCTATATTCACGTCAAGGACCCCCAAAATTATATTCATTTGGCCGCGGACCCCCATCTCA
Source organism: Gymnoscopelus microlampas (assembly GCF_963454915.1). NCBI lineage: Eukaryota > Metazoa > Chordata > Actinopteri > Myctophiformes > Myctophidae > Gymnoscopelus > Gymnoscopelus microlampas. The sequence goes on along the minus strand of NC_139961.1, from coordinate 9,083,200 downwards.
AAATACTTTGTAATAGGGACCCCCAGAAGCAAAGCTTTACGGCCGGGAGTGAATCCTAGTTCTGTAAAAAGTTGGTGTTGGTTTGCAGCGTGAGAAAATCAATCAATGAGAGGGAAAAGAAAGAAGGAAAAGAAGCAGAGCCTGGAGTTTTTTGAAAAAAAAAATCAATATTGGAGTTGTGAGTGTGTGGATTAATGAGGGCTGTCCTCTGCTCCTGTGTCTCTGTAGGTGATCTACGCTCTCAACACCAAAAATGATGAACACGAAGAGGAGATAGACTCTCTCAAAGAGGCCCATGAAGACGAGGTAACACCCCCCCCCCCCTCCCAAAAAACAGAATCCCCATAAACTTTAGTGTTGCCAATTACTCTTGCCCCCCCTTCCTCCTACTTTGGTCGTTGTGCCAATTAATTCCTCCGACTTTTCCTGCAGTGCGGAAGTGCCCCGAGACGGCACCAGATGACTGGAAGGGTAATCAAATATTTGACGTTTGGTCACATTTATCCCCAGAAGTCACTATAGGCCGTTTGGGGAGTGAGAGTGTGTTGTTCTTTCATTTTTTAAAAACTTTTCTTTATTGAAGTTTCACAATGAAATGATTGCACTTGACATAATACAAAAATCTTCATAAAAGACGTACATTTATACGTAGAGAAAAATTAAAGACGAAAACAACCAAACAAATAAAATGAAATACAATACATAAACATAACCTTTATGGGGGTGCACATCTAACCTTCTCTCTTCTATAGTTTCACATATCTCCTTTTTTGAATATATACATTAACCACTTTTCCCATCTTTTCTGAAAGAGATCTTTCCTTATTTTCAGTTTGAATGTTAATTTGAATATTGTCCAAGATGGTTCTCCACTGCTTCTTGTCCGGTATGTCAGTCTTGAGCCAGTTCCTAGTAATAGCCTTTTCCCCTGCTGCCAGGAAGATCTTGACTAGGTAAAGAGTGTGTTGTTATTTCACCTCCCTTTCCGAGGAAAAGGTTGTACGTCGGAAGGAGCACGTATTGGGGCTTCTACAAATGGCTTCTAAATCAGTAGTTCTCAAACTTTTTCGTAAATCAAAATTATTCGAAGATTTTTCAAACACTTTTGAGATTTGAAAAAAAAAAACAGCAGATGTACAAGCTTGCAGCGCGGCACAACGTGACGTGCCGTGAGCTTATATATCTGCTATTTTTGAATAGCCAACGGGTTAATTTATTGCTCTTTCTGAGGAACTTGCCCAACCCTGGCAGTGTTCATTTTGTCCTCAACCTTTTCAGCCCAAGGACCCCTTAGATGAGAGGGAGATGAAGCAGGGACCCCCTCTATATTGTATGAAATTGTGTTTCAGATTAAACTTTTTTTGTTTACTTGTTCTGCTCTTTTTTTCCCTCTACACCTATACCCTAAAAATAGCAGATCTACAAGCTCACAACGGCGTTGTGAGCTTGTAGATCTGCTATTTTTGGTTAAAGTTCTCCTCAGAAAAGGGATGCTAGGGTTCAAGTGGTTAATGTAAAAAAAAAAAATCATATCACACAAAGATTTGGTGGACCCCCTGTAGTAACTCTGAGGACCCCCTAGGGGTCCCGGACCCCCTGTTGAAGACCCCTGCTCTAAAACTATGACTAAAAGTTTTTGTCGACTACCTTTTTTTCCACTGACAGAAAATTAAATAAAAACTAAGCCATGATGACTAAAACTATGACTAAATGTACTGACAATTTCATCGACAAATAAAAGCAATAAAAGCAGACAAACATTTTTAGGGAGGTACTAGTGGAGAAGAGATCCAGTAGAACTAAGACAAGTCATGCTATGCTTGGTGTCACGCTCCAGAAATAGCCGATTTACAAGCTCATGTGAGCTTGATCAGCCGTTTTTGTCTCGCAGCCAAGCATGTATCAGGCATTACTATCAAGGCCTGACAACAAACATTTTAGTCGACTAAATCAACTGTAGATTTAGCTGCTAACTAAAACTAGACTCAAAGTAAAGGTTTCTGATGACTAAAATATGACGAAAACTAAATGGACTTTTATTCAAAAGACTATGATCAACATTTGCTGTCAAAATTAACACTGGTATTTTCACCCCCGCGCTTCCTTTTAATAAACCATGTTAATGTCACATTGTGCTGTGTCGTGTCTTAACACTGACACCTTGAAGTGATTATTCTGATGGAGAAATGCAGTCACAGACTTAATTACAGCTTAGCGCTGAATTCGGCTGCGAGTTGTTAGTGTTACTTGGCTAAAACGAGCGTTGGTTGTCAGTTTCAGGGTGTTTTTGTCAGTGGTGTAAGTACATGTACTCAAGTACTGTACTTAAGTACACTTTTGTACTTTTACTCAAGTACATTTTGATTACCAGACTTTTACTTGTAACAGAGCATTTCTACACTGCAGTGTTGATACTTTTACTTAAGTAAAAACCACCACTGGTTTATTGTCACATTTCCTCATTTGTCTCTTTTCGACTGTGAGTTCTGTCTTTTCTATCACGGTCCCGTTGCCGCTAAAAAAAAAAAAGCGTTTCCACCGTGCCAGGAAACAGCAGTGTGCCAACTCATTTATGTTTTTTTCCTCTATGATGCTATACCACAGGACTTACTAATAATAACCCATGTATTTGTGTATATTTTTGTGTTTAATTGGGTCTTGCTGTACAGTAGCAGCAGGATAATCTCCTTGGGATTCATGAAAATAGTAGAACAACAGTTTCATACATATTCCTCTCCTAACTATAGTTAGGATTTGCTCCTGCAATATAAATGTAATACTGTACGCCCCCAGGGCCCTTACGGTCTTACTACTGTAGACTCTGTAGCCTTTAATAAATCAATATCTGTTTTTCTCTTTTAGACACTTATTTCTCTTTCTTAGTGACCAGCCAAGTCACCTTTCTTGTATGGGAAGAAGCAACACATTCTCACACATACACATACTGTAGGCGTCATTTATTGCCGCTCTGTCATTTTCAGTCCTTAAAGGGGAATTTTGGACCACGGTTTTCTTACCTTTTCTGTGACATTAGAACAATGTCATAACTCCATACCGGGTCCGCCACAGCTAAAAACGAGCGCCAATAGGCCTTGCGCTAGATCGCATATTTTGCTAGCTTTTTTGTTTGTTTTGTTGGTGAGATCTGACGTTCACAGTGACACTATGCAACGTGATTGTCTTGAATGCGCCCCACCGGAGTTTTCTTCCGGTGGTCAAAACCGTGGTCCAAAATTCCCCTTCAATGCATCACTAAAGGACTTCTATAGAACTACAAAAACTACAACGCACGTATTGGAGCTTCAAATACTACTCAAATCAGGGAACTGACTTGCTGCCTCTGTGGCTTACCTGGTAGCGGCGCTTAGCTAGTTACCCGCAACCTCCCTTCATCGAATCCCACCGGAGGAATGACTTTTTTTTTTCTCTCTCTCCGCACAGTTCTTGTGAGGTTAGGGTTAGGGTTAGAACGGAAACGACGGAAACGTTGCCAAGTCCGCTTCGGCCGACTCGGCGCCGTTCGAGATATTTTCCCGAGAGGGACACAATCGTATCTCACGTCCCCCGAGGCGTCAAACGTCTGCCGTTTGGTCAAATCCGTCCCAAGCCGTCGCCCGTTTGCCGTCTTGGGAGTGAGACATTTTTATTTATTTATTTGGGACGCAATGATTAACCTATTAAGACCTGGAACGCATCTGTGTCACTTTAGATTTCGTTGGCTATTCAAAAATAGCAGATCTACAAGCTCATAGCGCGGCACCGAGTGCCGCGCTATGAGCTTGTAGATCTGCTATTTTTGAAAAATATTGAAAACATTTTTTTTTTTTCCCAAAAACTGTTAAAGTGCTTAACACACACTAACTCCTGTTTCCCTTTATCGTGTGTGTGTATGTTTTCACGTTCCAGGTTCAACACATCGTCACGGAGACCCGCGACAAGATCATGCAGTACAAGAGCAAGATGGCCGACGAGGCGGACCTGCGGCGCCGTCTGGCCAGCCTGGAGGAGTCTGTGGAACTCCACGAACACATGAAGAGACAGGTCCTCCTTCACTGTTAAACTACTGTCCTTTACTGTTAAACTACTGTCCTTTACTGTCAAACTACACACACTACATGAAGAGACAGGTCCTCCTTCACTGTTAAACTACTGTCCTTTACTGTCAAACTACACACACTACATGACGAGACAGGTCCTCCTTCACTGTTAAACTACTGTCCTTTACTGTCAAACTACACACTACATGAATAGACAGTCCTCCATACTGTTAAACTACTGTCCTTTACTGTCAAACTACACACACTACCTGAAGAGACAGGTCCTCCATACTGTTAAACTATTGTCCTTTACTGTTAAATGACTGTCCTTTACTGTTTAACGACTGTCCTTTACTGTCAAACTACTGTCCTTTACTGTTAAACTACTGTCCTTTACTGTTAAACTACTGTCCTTTACTGTCAAACTACTGTCCTTTACTGTTAAACTACTGTCCTTTACTGTTAAGCTACTGTACTGTCCTTTACTGTTAAACTACTGTCCTTTACTGTTAAACTACTGTCCTTTACTGTTAAACTACTGTCCTTTACTGTTAAACTACTGTCCTTTACTGTCAAACTACTGTCCTTTACTGTTAAACTACACACACACACACATGAAGAGACAGGTTTTCCTTTACTGTCAAACTACTGTCCTTTACTGTTAAACTACACACACACACACACACACACACACACACACACACACACACACACACACACACACACACACACACACACACACACACACACACACACACACACACACACACACACACACACACACACACACACACACTACATGTTATGAAGAGACAGGTCTTTACTGTTAAACTACTGTACACACACTACATGAAGAGACAGGTCTTTACTGTTAAACTACACACACTACATGAAGAGACAGGTCTTTCCTATTAAACTACACACACTACATGAAGAGACAGGTCTTTACTGTTAAAACTACTGTCCTTTACTGTTAAACTACACACACACACACACACACACACACACACACACACACACATGAAGAGACAGGTCAAACTACTATCAAACTACACAAACTACAAAAAGACAGGTCCTCCACTGTCCTTTACTGTCAAACTACACAAACAGAAAAGGTAGAGAACCACTGGTCTACTCTTAGTAGTTTATTATGTTGTCCTGTATTCACTGCTGGTGATTAATTTCTGTGACGGTCATTTACAGCATGAAGAGGAGAAGCTTCGTTTAATTTATCTTGGTTTCAGCCCATTCAATCAGGGAACGCATCTGTGTCTCTTCAGATTTATTTGGATATCAAAGAAATAGCAGATAATCTGCTATTTTAGAAAAATCATGATTCTTTTTTTTAGCAAATCTTTGAATATATTTATTTATATATTTAAGCGAACATTTGTAACTCAAATATTTGCTTTTGGGGGGTCCCTAGAACAACACATTTTGAGATGGGGGGGGGGGGGGGGGTCCGCGGCCAAATGCATATCATTTTGGGGGTCCTTGACATGGAAAAGTTGGAGCACCACTGATATAGAAACATACTGTTAGGATTTAGAAAACATTTTTAGGTAATGTATTTGGCCGCGGACCCCCATCTCATAAATATGTTGTTCCAGGGACCCCCATCTCAAAAATATGTTGTTCCAGGGACCCCCACAGAAGCAAATATAGGAGTTCAAAATGTTCGCTTTTTAAAAAAAAATCATTATATTCAAAGATTTGCACGAATGTTCACGATAAAACAAAACAAATTAGCAGATCTACAAGCTCATATTGCCGCGCTATGAGCGTGTAGATCTGCTATTTTTGCATAGCCAAATAAATCTAAAAATGACACAGATGCTTTCCCGGTCTTAATGGATTAATTTCTTTGAGGGTCATTCACAGTATGACGAGGAGAGGCTTAATTTAATTCAGCTTGGTTTTTAACATGATATAATTAGTTCTGCATGGTTTGTTTGAGTCAGGGACATGGACTTGGATGGCATTCAGCCGTCTGTCTTATTTGGCTATAGTAGCTTCATCGTTATAATGTTTTTGAGGAATTTTAAAGCCTGAGTTAATACTCGGTTGCTCATGGTGTCGTGCACCGAAAATAGCTGATCTACAAGCTCTAACTAACGTAGCTTGACCTGCCTTTATAGTGGAGGAAAATAAATAAGTGTGACGTTGGATTTCTTTGGCTATTCAAAAATACCAGATATACAAGCTCATAGCGTGGCACCGAGTGCCGCGCTATGAGCTTGTAGATCTGCTATTTTTGAAAAATCTTGAAAAAAAATGTTTAGATTTTTTTTCAAAAACTGTTAGGATTTAGATTTTTTTAAAGAATGGCCTCAGGTCTTAGTGGGTTAAAGTGCTCAACACGCACTAAAATAAATAATTGATACGTTGGCTGCACACGTCGCTAATAATGGATAGCGGTGAGAAAGATACTGAGGTTCACCTGTAAAAACGCTTTGAAAAAAAACGGTCAAACAAAATATAACTAAACATAATATTGAACAGATCTCCAAGACTTGATACGACTTCATGCATAATCATTGTATTGACATCCCACTGTACTAATTAATTTAGTAGATTATTAGATATACAAGCTCATAGCCTGGCACCAAGTGCGGCGCTATGAGCTTGTATGTAGATCTGCTATTCATGAAATCTTTTGCAAAATCTTTGAATATATATATATTTTTAAGCGAACATTTGAAACTCAAATCTTTGCTTCTAGGGGTCCCTGGAACTAGATATTTTGAGATGGGGGTCTGCGGCCAAATACATATAATTTTGGGGGTCCTTGACATTTAGCATAATATTGAACAGATCTCCAAGACAGCCTCTCACGACTTCATGCATAATCATTTCATTGACATCCCACTGTCGTTAGCATGACTAGCAATTCAGGGGCTAACTAGTTCGGCTAACAAGTAGGGCTGTATCAGTTATTCGAACTAATTGATTTAGTAGATTACTAGATCTACAAGCTCATAGCATGGCACCGAGTGCGGCGCTATGAGCTTGTATCTGCTATTTTGGAAAAATCATGAACATTTTAGCAAATCTTTGAATGTATATATATATATTTTTTTTAAAATCTTTGCTTCTGGGGGTCCCTGGAACTAAATATTTTGAGATGGGGGTCCGTGGCCAAATACATTGTTTGGGGGTCTTTGACATTTAGCGTAATATTGAACAGATCTTCAAGACATTGTCATTTTATTGACATCAAACTGTCGTTAGCATGACTAGAAATCCAGGGGCCAACTAGTTTAGCTAACAAGTAGGGCTGCATCAGTTATTCGAACTAATTGATTTAGTAGATTTTTAAAAATCGCTAATTTGGTTAAAATAATATATTAAAATAATCTATGCCCATAAGGCAAGTTATGGGTATCGGTATCGGGAAGGAAAAGCTGGTATCGTTACATCTCTAGCTCTCACAACAATGGCTGTAAATGATAGATTCGGACTGAAATGCTGACTTAGCGTTCATTGTCACGGTAGTGTATGTACTGTAAATGCAGAATTTGTGCGCACCGTGCAGATCTAGTTTTAAGATGACGATCGCCCTTGGCTGAAACATGTTGGAATGTATTTTTAATGACTCGACATGAATTCCTAATAAGGTTTGCTCCTTTTTTTTGACAGTATACCCATTGTTCTGTTCCCTCTTTGTTTCATTTCCGTTTCCAATTCTAAAGATATATGGGTAAAAAAAAGAAAATGCAAACGTTTGCTTATGTTGAGACTTATTTGCATTACTAAGCTCCTTGTCTGAGGGAAATTTAAGTCGGTAGAACTTTGGTTTTCTTCGTCATTACTATTACTTGCAAGAAAACGGTACATTATATGCCTGCTGTAGACTAGTTTTGTTAGGTTTACTGTGTGTGTGTGTGTGTGTGTGTGTGTGTGTGTGTGTGTGTGTGTGTGTGTGTGTGTGTGTGTGTGTGTGTGTGTGTGTGTGTGTGTGTGTGTGTGTGTGTGTGTGTGTGTGTCAAAATGAACATAAAGTACTAAAATGTTTGAAAATAGCCGATCTACAAGCTCACAGCGCGTAGTGATGCGACACATTGTGAGCTTGTAGATCGGCTATTTTCAAATAGCATAGGTATAAAATAAGGCTAAAGTGGTTAATGTATGTCTTATAACGTAATCCTTTATATATGCAAAGTAACTAGTAACTAAAGTTTTCAAATAATTGTAGTGAAGTAAAAGTACAATATTTGCCTCTGAGATGTAGTGGAGTAGAAGTATAAGTATAGACAAATGGAAATACTCCAGTAGAGTAAAAGAATACCTCAAAATGTTTCTTAAGTACAGTAAATGTACACCACTGCTTCTTGGCCGCCATCAGACTTATGAACACACACTGGACAGTACATGGCCAGGACTATATGGCCACATGTCTGTGGCTAATGTAATTGGACCTACAGTATGACGATGCAGTTTGCTTGAACTTGACCCATGTTGCACTTTCAGGTAGTTTAGAAAATGCACACATTTTCACGATTTTTCAAAAATAGCAGATCTACAAGCTCGTAGCGCGGCACTCGGTGCCGCGCTATGAGCTTGTAGATCTGCTATTTTTGAAAAATCATGAAAATGTGTGCAAATCTTTGAATATATATTGTTTTAAAGCGAACATTTTTAACTCTATTCTTTGCTTCTGGGGGTCCCTGGAACAAAATATTTTGAGATGGGGGTCGGCAGCCAAATACATATCATTTTGGGGGTCCTTGACATGAAAAAGTTTGAGAACCACTGATATAGAAACATACGTTTTTTTCAGAAAACTGTTGGGATTTAGAAGACATTTGTAGAATCGGCTTCAGGTCTTAATGGGTTAAAGGAGGAGTTCACCCAAAAAATGACTTATTTTCTATCAATTGCACACCCTATGAAGCCTTGAATCCATGCATTATTTTTTTGTTTTTGTCGCATTCCTAAGCCAATAATTTGATTCCCGTCTCCTACCGGCTAATGTATCCGGTAGGAGACACAAAGTAGATTATTTTTGTCTCCTACCGGAAATACACACAGTCATCAAATTATTGTCTTAGGAATGCCACAAAAACAAAAATAAATCCACGAAATCAAGGCTTCATGGGGTGTGTAATTGATAGAGAATAAGTCATTTTTTGGGTGAACTCCTCCTTTAAGCATTGTAACTCTGGAGACTGGTAGCTGCTGTGTTGGTTTTTAGCGCACAGTGACTTTCACGTGCCTTTTACTCACTGTACATGGTATGGATGACAATACAGTTGAACCTTACCTGAACCATACTATATAATGTAATGTGGAGCAAGTGCAAATAGTGAGATGGTTTAACCAATAACCAGCCCTGTTATACTTCATCATACGACCAAAATGGCTAAAATAGCAGATCTACAAGCTCACAATGTGTCGTGATGTGAGCTTGTAGAACATGTTTGCCTGAAAACCCACTTGCAACCATTCCCAAACCATCATCTATGTTATTTTCAAATCGCGAAAATAGCCAATTTATTTCCACACAGCGGAATTATACACCGACACCTATAAAACAAGGGCTTAACCCATTTAGACCGGGAACGCATCTGTGTCATTTTTAGATTTCTTTGGCTGTTCAAAAATAGCAGATATACAAGCTCAGTGCCGCACTATGAGCTTGTAGATCTGCTATTTTTTGTATCGTGAAAATGTGTGCAAATCTTTGAATATATAGTTTTAAACATGTGTAACTCAAATCCAATTCCTTCTGGGGAAATTCTACAAATGTCTTCTGAATCGTAACAGTTTTTTTTTTTTTAAACATATGCTGCTATAATATCAGAGGTTCTCAAACTTTTTCATGTCAAGGACCCCCAGAATTATATGTATTTGGCCACGGACCCCCATCTCAAAATATGTTGTTCCAGGGACAAATTTTAGTTAAAAATGTTCACATTAAAAAATATATATATTCAAAGATTTGCACACATTTTCAAGATAAAACAAAATAGCAGATATACAAGCTCATAGCGCGGCACTCGGTGCCGCGCTATGAGCTTACATATCTGCTATTTTTTGAATAGCCAAAGTATAAAACAATGGTTAAAGGAGGAGTTCACCCAAAAAAGTACTTATTTTCTATCAATTACACACCCCATGAAGCCTTGATTTCGTGGATTTATTTTTGTTTTTGTGGCATTCCTAAGACAATAATTTGATGACCGTGTGTATTTCCGGTAGGAGACACAAATAATCTACTTTGTGTCTCCTACCGGATACATTAGCCGGTAGGAGACGGGAATCAAATTATTAGCTTAGGAATGCGACAAAAACAAAAAAAGAATCCATGGATTCAAGGCTTCATAGGGTGTGCAATTGATAGAAAATAAGTCATTTTTTGGGTGAACTTCTCCTTTAAAGTGGTTACACAGATGCGTTCCCGGTTGAATTGGGTTAAGTGTTAATGAACCGACGTTCTCATTGTGTAGCTGTGATGTGTGGTGAGGATGGGACGTGCTGTGAGTGATGGAGTCATGTGATGTGATGTAATGCTGTGTAATTCTCACTTTAGTTTTTTAGTCACTTTAGTTTTTAAAAAACTAAAGTTTTTTTAAAAACTTTAGTTTTAAAAAAAAAAAAGTGACGTTTTTTTTTCAAAAAGTGACATTTGACTTTTGAAAAAAACATTCAATTGTTGTTGTTTTTTTGACATTTGAAAAAAAAAAAAGACTTTTTTTTAGACATATGACATTTTTTTTTAGACATTTGACATTTGAAAAAAAAAAAGTGACTTTTTTTTTCAAAAAGTGACTTTTTTTTTTTTTTTTTTTTTGTGTAAAGTGACATTTTTAGTCACTTTAGTTTTTTAGTCACTTTATTCTCACATCACATCACATGGAGTCATGTGATGTGATGTAATGCTGTGTAATTCTCACTTTAGGCCCTGGCAGAGTTTGAGATGTACCGACAGAGGATGGAGGACTCGCAGCTCTGCACGGAGGCCCAGCACACTCAGAGGGTTGTTTCTATGAGCAGAGAGGTAACACAGAACACACACACACACACACGCACAGAACACACACACACACACACACACACACACACACACACACACACACACACACACACACACACACACACACACACACACACACACACACACAGAGATAGTGGTGTCAATGCGCAGAGAGGTAACACAGAACACACACACATTTTTAATTATCTATTTATGAGCACATAATGCAACACACACACACACACACACACACACACACACACACACACACACACACACACACACACACACAGACACTGTTGGTCACAAGACAAACTTGCGTCGACACATACAGCTATGTATGTAGTTCTCACTATAAACCACTTTATTCCAGAGGACTTATAGACACTATTAACACATACAATATAAATACTGCATGAATATGAATTCCACTAACCTCATTGTCATATTCTTGTCTTCTGGACTTTACCAACCAAGTGTAGCCGAGTTATTAACAACAGCTTCAACAAAATATCTATAAGGGAGGGGCACTTGTAAAAAAAATAATCTTTGGCTTTGATGCTATCTTAGATTAGATGTAGCCTAGGGTATTTGACAGTGCAGAAACATGATAGCCTTGATGTATGCAACATTAACGAGTATCAACGAGCGTAAGACACGCACACCTGCCCTCTGCAGTGCTAAAACTGAAAGTGACTGGAGTCTGTCTCATTTCCCTCCAAAAAGGTTTGGGAAACCCCTGAACACAAAGGCTAGTAGCTACTGCATTGACACCCAGCCTGTTAGACTGTTTTCATGAGAAGATGATATTTCAGCAGCCCAATTAAAACTCTTCAAATGTGCACCTGACCTCAAGACAAACATCTGCTGGTGTCTACTCACACACACACACACACACACACACACACACACACACACACACACACACAGACACAGACACAGACACAGACACACATGCACACGCGCACACGTGGAGGAGTCTCCATGTCTCTCCAGCTCTTTATTAAACAGAAAGTGCATTTTCAGAAGAGCTGGGGAGACAGGGAGACATACTCCTGTTAGTGAACAAACACACACATAGCAACGCCAGGGTAGGGTAAGTGATTGTCTCTGGTTAAAATAAGTGTTAAATATCTCTATATTCTGATAGTACCCATTGCTATGATGGAGTGTTTGTTTCAGACCGCTGGTCATCAAATTATCGGCTTAGGAATGTGACAAAAAAATCTCCATTAATTCAATGCTTCATGGGGTGACTAATCGATAGGAAACAAGATGACACAGTCATAGTATACTGTACCAGGTTGCGGCAGTGCTCATGTGGCCTATAGTTGCTTCTTTTGGGCTTGTTTTCCTAGACCAGGTTGCTTATTTATCTCACTAAACATGGCAACGTTGAAAAGCCAAATGAGGAACAGCGCCACAGATCATAGACATAGGCCGTTTCTCAATACCCGAACTTGGGAAGCACGGACTTGCGTCCTTGGAAGTTCAGACTTGCAAGTTCGCCTCGGTAGTATAAACTTGCGAGAACGCGAGGACGGGAGTACGGGAGTACGGTAGTTGGAACGCACCGACACCGTTCTCGGTGACGTCACCACCTCAGCTCGTCCACAGTGTGGATATGCTCAGAGCAGATCTCCAAGCTAACAACGCATTGCTGAGCGACGCGGCGTTAGTTTGTAGATCTATTTTTTTGCACAACAGAACATAACGTACATTTTACAATATAATGATATTATATAAACATAAGATATATTAACGTATATCTATATATATAAATGTTAAAACATCGTTTTTGTTAATTTAATGTATAGCCTATATACTCTCAGAAAAAAACGTATAGAAATATGCCATTTGGTATTTATTTATCACAATACTGACCGATTTGTGTAACAACTTAAATGACTTACAGACCCACCAGGGTATAACAGGATAGGTGGGCACAAGGGACATCTGGGCACCTCGATGTAAAATTGTCTATTTTGTCCCAAATGTTAAAAAATAAAATATTTGAAAAATGTTCTAAGGTAAAGTAGCCTATATATGATTACAACATGCTTAAACATTCGACAACCAAGGTCTAATATTTCTATAATTTCAACAAAACCTGTATATCCAGTCATTTGGGAGCATAAATGAGAAGTTGAAGGATAACGTAACGATAGTTTAGCTCCAATCGGGAGTTAAGCGGGCGGGGGGGTCGCGCAACAACGGCTGATAAGTCTATTGAGAATTAATGGAGAGAGAGGTGCTCGTCTGTGCGCAATGGAGAGGAGGACGGCCGTCGGCCGATGTTTTCTTTTTGCTTGATATTGTTTGATGGTGAACAATTATGATCTGATACACATGAAAGAAGAGTAGACCCTTCACAGCTAATACAGAATTTTTAATTTTAAGAATCGGTTCAGAATTGAATGAGTATGGCTATAGTTAAATGTTAAGCTCTTTCTGCTATAAATATGCATCCACGCGTCATGGGCGCCTGTCGGTGGCCAAACTGGTTTTCAAATGGTTCTCATTTACAATTCGGCCGATTGCAAATTAGGCTCATTTGAAAACAAATGCGATCTGTTGTTGGCTACAACAGAAGAGGGTGAGGGGCTGCTAATCTTATGTTGATTTTTAGTTTTTTTTCCCCTGGCCGATCTTGCCCCTGCACTTTGAGCAGACAGGGCACACAGGGGGCAGGCAGGGTGTTACAAGCGTCGGGTGCAGGCAGGTGACGACACCGGCGAATTGGCCACTACTATGCATGGTTCTTCCCTTTTTCCGCACAAAAGTAAAGGTCAGCACCCCTTCTCTCAGATGTTTTACATTTTATCGCCCAAGTCATTTTCAACGACGGGTTGAAACAAGCGTTTAAATCGCTTTTTTAGTCAGCCTGTGGCCAGTCAACCCCCGTCCGCGTGCACTGTACTGCTCCAGTAAGATTGTATTGGGAAATCATGGCACAGGCTGACTAAATAAGCGATTTAAACACTTGTTTCAACCCGTCGGTAACATTTTCTTGGCCGCTAAAATGTAAAACATCTGGACTACCTTTACTGTTTGGATACGATGTGCGGGAAAAGGTAAGAATCATGCATAGTGGCCAATTTTCGCCCGTGTCGCTACTTGCCTGCACGCGACGCTGTGGAACCTCATTTCGGCGCAGCCCTCCGCTGTAGAGGTTTCAAATGGTTAAACGTATTACTATTAGACTTAATTAAGTCTGATAATGATGTACCGTGCATGTTCACATCATACTGTACTTTACTTAAGACCATATTTGAAATATTTAATGTTTTAACGAAATAGCCAGTTTTACATCGAGGTGCCCAGATGTCCATAGTGCCCACCTATCTAGTATCTGTTGGCATACCTCATACCTGCTGGAGTCAGGAGGCGAATGCGGGTGAGAAGCCTGCGTTGGCAAGGGTCTGGGAGCACTGGACCAAATAATTACCTGTGTGGAATAAAGTTGATCAGAACGGGAGGCTGGCGAGCGAGGCGACGTGATGTTGTAATATGGCACTTCTCTGGCTTTTTGTAATCATTTGTTTCCCCCTAGGTATTACTTGTGTATTGAGTGAGTGGTTTATTATAGAATATAAAACTAAACAGAATAAACATATATAACCGAATACATATACACACACACACCGTTTAACCTAAGGCTATTAACACATTGGAAATTATAGTGCCGTCATTGTGGATTATATTAGTTAAAAGTAAATAGCCTAAGTAGACTACACTAATTAACAATAGCTGCACATCAAAAGAAGTTAAAACTTACATTCACACATACAAAAGTCAAAGTGGCCTAGTCAGACAAAATCGCACACAAATAAGAGTGGACCTCACATTTTATTTCCAAAATATAAATAACCAGAGTGAAATTGATGGAATGACAAAATAAAAAATACATGAATGATGTACAGGCGTATGACATGAATCAAGCTTGATAAATATTAATAAACACCAGTGGTGGAAAGTAACTAAGTATATTTACTTAAGTACTATAAGTCCAATTTTGAGGTAGTTTTACTTTACTGGTATATCTCCAATTTTCAGTAGCCTACTCTTACTCCACTATGCCTCAGAGGCAAATGTTGTACCTTTACTCCACTACAGTTATTTGAAAACTTATTTGAAATACTAGTTACTTTGTAGATTTAGATTATTATTACAAAACATACATTAACCACTTGAGCCATATCTATATTTCGGCCATTAGAAAATAGCCGATCTACAAGCTCACTTGTAGGACTTGTAGGTCTGCTATTTTCAAAAGATTTCTATACATTTTATACATTAGAAAACTTGTGAAATGGGACATTCTGCATAAGGATTACTTTCAACTTTTGGTATTTAAGTTATATACCAATACTTTTGTACTTTTACTCAAGTACATTTTTAATTCCGGACTTTTGCTTGTAACAGAGTATTTCTACATTGCAGTATTGTTACTTTTACTCAAGTTAAAAATGTGAGTACTTTTTCCACAACACAACTGATAAACACATGCATATTTCTCTGGATGAAGTCCTCTTGCTTGGTGAAAAGTCTCGTTGACAGCTCAGCGCAGAATGAACTCCCTGGACGCATACCTTCAATTGAAGTAAAATAACGTTAATACTACTCGCATAAACACATATCAAACATTAGTCAGAGGCAGTTCTATCTCCCCAAAATTGGCTGAGACTATAGAAGTCCAATAAATATATCCACAACTAATTAGATCTCATTTGAACCACTACAAAGACGACCCAGCTGAACCAGCGGACACTTTCAAAAGGACTGGCCGCAAATAAGGCTTCTTACGCGGGGTACAGTGGTCTGACGGGCCGGTCATCTGCGGCCGGGTTAACAGCGGCTAGCCGGCTACACAAACGTCCAAAAGTTCGGTGCACAACTCAGCCACAGATTTGAAGTTAATTAACAACATTCAAGCCTAAAATAAATCTTAAAATTACATTCTGTGGCAAAACAAAAAAATAATTCGGACATTTCTTACCGCGGTCTGTGTCCGCCATATTGGTCCTGTTTTTCAAGCGCTCCGGTCCGGTGCGGTGTTGCATTCTGGGCAATCTGTTGTGAAAAGTCCTCTGCGAGTCTAGTCTGAAGCATGCTCGGTAAAGGGGGCGGATCAAGTTCCCATCCGGGTATTTGGTCTGTACTTAGGCAAATGCGAACTTAGAATTGGAACAGTACTTTGGCAGCGACTGATGACGTATCACGAGTTCGTGAGGACGGGAGTACAGACAAGTTCGGGTATTGAGAAACGGCCATACATACAGTGGCCGAACACAGTATTGTGGGTCGTCTTTAGATCCCATATTCTGAGAGGACATTGAGCCCTCATTGGCTAAATGACCAGCCAATGAGGAAAGCGTCACGCAAAAGGACCAGCCAATGAGGAAAAAAGTCACTACTAGCGAGTGTAGATATAGACCAGGTTTGGCAACCTGGTAAAGAGTTATTGTTTTGGGTGAACTATCCCTTTAAGGAGCTAGCGTTCTAGTCATGGTGCTCAGTGTGAACGGCGCTGTGCTCAGGTGGAGGAGATGCGCCACGACTTCGAGGAGAAGCTGCGGGCGTTCGGCCAGGCCCAGGCCCAGTTCGAGGCGGAGAAGCGGCGGGCGCTGGACGACATGCGGGCCGCCCACCGCCAGGAGGTGGAGGAGCTGCTCCACAGCCAGCACGACCAGACCGCCTCCTCCACCGAGGACCAGGAGAAACTTGCCGAGCTGCATAGACAAGAGGTGAGAGAGAGAGAGAGAGAGAGAGAGAGAGAGAGAGAGAGAGAGGGGAGGGAGAGAGATTTTAGATTTTTAAACCACCTTTATTTTCTAATAAATAATGATAATCTTAATCAAGACATATCAAGGAGCCACAAGTCAAAATTGTTAAAAAGCCTATAATAGTGGCAAATGAAAAACCAACTGCTCCTCCACAACAGAACATAGAGCCTCATTGAAACGCCACTGAAATATGAACTCATCAACATTATTCATGAGTGAATAAAAAACAAAATCCACTCTAATTCTGGCTTCCACCAATGATTTAACCCATGAAGACCTGAGGACGATTCTACAAAATGTCTTTGTTTTTAGAATGTCTTCTTGAAAAAAAACGTATGTTGCTACGGCAGTGGTTCTCAAACCTTTTCATGTCAAGGACCCCAAATGTATATGTATTCGACCACGGACCCGCATCTCAACATATTTTGTTCCAGGGACCCCCAGAAGCAAAGATTTGAGTGTTCGCTTGAAAAAAATATGTAATGGAAGATTTGCACACATTTTCACGATTTCTCAAAAATAGCAGATATACAAGCTCGTAGCGCGGCACTCTGTGCCGTGCTATGAGCTTGTAGATCTGCTATTTCTGAATAGCCCAAAGTGTAAAATAATGCTTTTTTTTTAGCTCAAATCAAAACATTACACAGATGCTTAATGAGTTAAACACAGAATTCCAAGTCTTTTGCATTCTAGGAAGCAATGAAAAACGGTTTCAGGTTCCTTACAGAAAGGACACTCATTTGACACTCAGAGAGACACAGAGAGAGACAGAGAGAGGCAGACAGAGAGAGAGATGGATTGGTATATTATTAGAAAGGCTGCACAGAGAGACAGATGGTGTCACCAGGTGAGTAAGATGATGTAAACAGGTGCACTGATGGATGGGTAGAAACACTGTACAGACGCATGGTTATGGAAGGAAGAGAAACAGCAGAGGAGAGAGGGAGAGAGAGGGAGGTAGACATCTTGTAGATAGATATACATCACCAGGCAGTGGTACTTAAAGTATGACTTGATGCCAAATTGCCAATACATCACCAGTAGGCTACTATTAAGTCATGCCTCCTGGCTCCTTTCTATTGGATTGTGTGTGTGTGTCCGTCTGATCAGATTCTGTGTGAAAACAGAGAGCATGCTGGGAGCCTGGTGACTCAGCGGGTTCAGTGCACGGAACACAATCATTGCTGTCTGGTGGAAACCTCCAAAAATGTCCAAAAACTGTTACTTTTCAGGATTAAAATTCAAATATATAGCATATATATATATATATATATATATATAGCAAAAGAAGCAGATCTGCAAGCTCAAAACGCATCGCTTCGCGCCGTGTTTCTGAGAGCGGTTTAACAACCCATTAAGACCTGGAACGCATCTGTGTCAATTTAGATTTCTTTGGCTATTCAAAAATAGCAGACATACAAACTCATAGCGTGGCACCGAGTGCCGCGCTATGAGCTTGTAGATCTGCTATTTTTGAAAAATCTTGGAGAATTTTTTTTTTTTTGATTTTTTTCAAAAAAACTGTTAGGATTTAGATTTTTTTTAAAGAATCGCCTCAGGTCTTAATGGGTTAAGAAGATTTGAAAATGTTTTTATTTATTTCACCTACAGTATAATGACAAGCCCGATATAGGGACACCATGCTGAAAGTTAGTTAATAAGGTCAAAGTGGGGGTTGTGCTCGTTGTCACTAGCTGCTGACTTTTACCACATCAATGTCACATGGCTTTTAAATTACCTTGATTTGCACGCCTTGCTAATTCAAAAACATTGCAGAGATCTACAAGCTCACAGTGCGTCACTTGGTGCCACGCTGCGAGCTTTGTACATCTGCTGTTTTTTTGAAAATGTTTGAAAAATATTGAAAATGTTTGGAACATTTTTGAACAATTAACAGCTACCGTAAATCTTGTCCTCTGAGGGTCCCTGACACAAAACCTTTTCAGATGGGGTCCGTGGCCATAAACAATTTGGCGGTCCAATCACGTAGATCTACGTTAATTCAAATCCAACCGTTCACTGCCAATCATGTAAATCTATTTGGGAAATATTCTGTATCTCTCGGCTCCTGTGTTTTATTATGTATTTTTGCCGAGAGCGAGACATGCTATTTTCAACGGCGTACAACAAGGAGGAACGGGAGGTCGTGATGAACTGTTTTTTTTTTCACGGAAGCTCTCTGAAACCCACCGTGATTAGCAACCATCAGGGGATCCATCATACTGGAGATACATATTCTGTGACTACTTGAAAAGGTTAGAAAAATTGGAAAAACCCTGGCAGCTGCTAAAAGAAAGCGGATGCATAGTACCTGGCAGTGAATGTGTTAACACATTGGGTGCCAAAATATATATATACAGTAAGTATATATACAGTATACTTCTTTTCAAAAACTGACATCGAGTGCCAAAACCGTATATATACGTTTTTTTGGGGAAAAAAAAGGGATTTTTTTTTTCTTTTCAATTTTTTTTAATTTTTTTTCCCCCTTCACAGCACCAGGAGATATGATTTTTCAAAGATTTAGACTTTAATCCACTTCCTGGTTAACTTATGACTTCAAAAGCCTGTATCTCTGCTCCTGTGTACTTTTTTTTTTTACAATGTATTTTTGACTATTTTCAACTGGCTGCAACTATGGAACGGATTACCGAATGTTTTTAATTTTTTCCCCCCGATTGTACGAGACCTCTATGTGTGTAATGAGGGGATCACCGTGAGGACGGTGATCACTGAACATATTTTGTGACTACTTGAAAAAGGTTAAAAAATGGCTAAAAATCCAGGCACTCAACGTACACTTTTTTAATAAAACTCTGGCACCCCAAGTGTTAACATGAAAAAGTCTGAGAAGTACTGCGCTACATCTCTCTCTCTCTCTCTCTCTCTCTCGCTCTCTCTCTCTCTCTGTGTCTCTCTCCCTCCAGGTGGAGTCGTTGATGGAGAGGGTGGAGGAGCTGACCAAGGACAAGGTGCGGCTGGTGGAGGAGTACGAGTCCAAGCTGGCCAAAGCTCAGGAGTACTATGAGCGAGAGCTGGAGGCCATGAGGAGAACACACCAGCTGACCGCTGAGAACCTGCTGGCCTGGAAGAGAACAGAGGTATGAGCACTTAACTCTTGACTGCCAGAGTGTCTTCATAATGTACTCACCCAGCGCCAAGCCATTTTTTTTTAGAGCGATTTTCGTGTTTTTAGTAGTTTTAAAGTTGTCCTAAAAGTTTAGATCAGCTTCAACGTTTTCAGCCCAAGGACCCCCTATCTGTAAGAGAGATGAAGCAGGGACCCCCTCTATATTGCATATTAAATTGTGTTTGAGATTCAACTTTTTTGTTTACTTGGTCTGCTCTTGTTTCCCTCTATACCAAACGCCTCTTTGCCAAAAAATAGCAGATCTACAAGCTCACAACGCCTCGCAGCGCGAGGCGTTGTGAGCTTGTAGATCGGCTATTTTTTGGCTAAAGTTCTCCTCAGAATAGGGATGCTAGGGTTCAAGTGGTTAAGGCAAAAAAAACAAAATCTTATCACACAAAGATTTGGCGGTCCCCCTGTAGTAACTCTGCGGACCCCCTAGGGGTCCCGGACCCCCTGTTGAAGACCCCTGGTTTAGATCCATATTTATCGATCGATTCATTGTGTGTTTCCGTGACGGTCTATAAAACAACATTAAGTAAAAACTCGGGATTTCTCGTTCTGGCACTGAGGGCATTCAGAAAAAACTCGGGATAACTCGGGGCTTGGCACTGAGAGAGTTAAAGTCCTGGTGGAATGAATAAATATGCTTTTCACACTGTTAGAGCATATCCACAGTCATGATATCCAACAATAGGTCACGCCAACACATCTGAAACACATCCATTTTTGTGTACTCTTATATCAAAAGTCCTGTCAAACGGAAATGTACTGCGTGATGACATAGATCGACTCTTATGAATATAAATTAATCTTATTTCATCATTTTGTTCACCCGTTTGATTCCTACGGCATACTGTAGCTCACAGCCACCTGGTTTTAATTATAGTGCTAATCCGTTTTGAATCTCATTCAAGATGACGTCCAGACGGAGTATTACTCGTTTTAAACTGAATCAGCACACTGAAATATGTACCTGAAAACATTATAGGTCAGAAATAACCTATAATGATATTATTAAAAGGGTGGCGCAGTCGGTAGCGCTGTCGCCTCACAGCTAGAAGCTTTCACTTTAATCTCCCAAGACAGACTCAGAGCTCTGCAGCTGAATCTGTCGGCAACTCCTGTTACAATGTATAGAGTTGTTGTTATTAGGAATGAAAACATAGGAGCGCCACCGGAAGAGGAGGGCTGAAGAAGACTGAACGAGTGACTTTTTCTTTGCTTTCTGTCGCTTTTTGGCGAAAACAACCCACATTCAACTGCCCATAACTATGGAATGGATTATCGCGCCGGCACAATTTCTTTTCTCCGATTCTACGAGACCCCCCTACGTCTTTTAAAGTGACTGGCGGGTGGATCGCTGTGCAGAATAATATTCTATGATTCTTTTTTTTTAAGGTTAGTGGAAACACTCGGAAATCGCTGGCAGTGGCTTAGCAAACAATGTTTTGTTTCTGGCAGTCAAAGAAAAACTGGAGTACTATTTCCATCCACTGAACTGTCTTAACGCATACATGGGCAACTGGCCATATGCGGCCCCCACCTTCACTTAATGTGGCCCGCAGGTTAATATCTGATTACTGATATATCATTGATTTCAGCTGTTACAATTCCAAACATGCAAACATGACCCGCTTTAACCCATTAAGACCTGGAAATGTGTCATTTTTAGATTTGAGCTAAAAAGCGTTATTTTACACTTTTGGCTATTCAAAAATAGCAGATATACAAGCTCTTAGCTTGTAGATCTGCTATTTTTGAAAAATCGTGAAAATGTGTGCAAATCTTTGAATATATATATTTTTAAAGCGAACATTTTTAACTCAAATCGTTGCTTCTGGGGGGTCCCTGGAACAAAATATTTTGATGGGGGTCCGCGGCCAAATACATATCATTTTGGGGGTCCTTGACATGAAAAAGATTGATATGACTGATATAGATTAATAGAAACATACGTTTTTCAGAATACTGTTGAGATTTAGGAGACATGTAGAATCGGCTTCAGGTCTCAATGGGTTAATTACTTCAGTCTATATTAGTAGCTTAATGACTAGTATTAAAATTATATTGTCTTTATGTCCAATGTATTGGTATTTAAGTTCATTAAGTTAACATAAGTATAACTAAATGCATTTGAAATTAAATAAAAATATACTTTTCAGGATTCCAATAAAAAAATAGCAAAAATAAATAAATCTGGATTCCGATTCAAAGATAGCAAAAATAGCAGATCTACAAGTTCAAAACGCGTCGCACTGCGACGCGTTTTGAACTTGTAGATCTGCTATTTCTGCTACTACACTTACCAAATTTGTACTTGGTAGCACGCTGCAAACTGCAATAATGGCTGTTTAAAGCCCAGCCAATGGGCAGACAGAGGGGGCGGGGCTTAAGTAATTACAGGTCGTCCCTATTGGTGGTCTAAGTCCACATACCAAATTTGGACTTGGTAGCATGCTGCAAACTGGAGTTATTGCTGTTTCAATGCCGTGCTTAAACGGACATAACATACAAACGGACATACGGACGTCAAGTGTGTGTGTGTGTGTGTGTTTGTGTGTGCGCGCATGTGTGCAGTATTGGCTTGTGTGTGTGTGTGTGTGTGTGTGTGTGTGTGTGTGTGTGTGTGTGTGTGTGTGTGTGTGTGTGTGTGTGTGTGTGTGTGTGTGTGTGTGTGTGTGTGTGTGTGTGTGTGTGTGTGTGCGTGTGTTTGTATGTGTTGCTTCTTTGCCGTGCTCATCCCGTGCTCATACGGACAGAGTCAAACGTAGAGCGGTTGGCACCGCTAAAAATACGGAGCGACAGTATATTATGCAACGTGTCCCTGTGGAGTGAGTGTGGAAATACAGTGGCCCTCTCCACCATCAAAGTCGCATCACCGCCCTGATCTAACGCATGCTCTCTGCTCCTTCAGGTGGAGCTCCGTAAAGAGTTCCAGGCTCAGGAGGCGGCCCTGCAGCGCTCGCTGTCCAAGCTGAGGACGGAGCTCCAGAGGGCCCAGGAGGAGGCCAGGGAGAACCGGGACAAGACCAACAGGCTGCAGACCTCCCTCACCAACGCCGAGGGCACCATCAAGGTAGCCTTTCCTCTAGTTTGTTGTTTTTTTTTAGCTTATTGTTTGTTCCCTCATAGGTATAGATAGAGGGCTATAGCCCTCTATCTATACCCAGTCAGTGGTCTAGGGGTAGTCTACCTGGTGCCTTGTGCAGAAATGTATTTACTGGCTATTAGTGTCTATGTTTAATTCAATGTGAAAAGTCTATTTTCTGCCCATGCATTGAACACTCCCCAGAGGGGTGTAGACAGGTTTTTTTGTCCCTGGGATTAGAGTAGGGTGTTTTTTGCTCCTCCTGTGTCACACTTGTCCCAGTGTGGGTAGGATATGGCAGATTCAGTGGAAGCCAACTTAGTCCTTAGATGCAAACAAGTGTTTTTTGTATTCACCTTTTTTAGAAAATAAGTCCCAGGGAAAAACAAACATAACCAACACAATACTGGCCAGACTGGCTCAAGGTCTGCTCCCTACGGCAGCCCTTCACTGCAGTGGTAGGCACCCTTCTTTTAAAGGCTAAGCCCCTCCCACTGGACCATGCCAATCCTAAATTGATTCAATTAGGGTTGTCCGATATTGGCTTTTTTACCGATAACCGATATACCGATATTGTCCAACTCTTAATTACCGATACCGATATCAACCGATACCGATATATGCGGGGATTATTGTGATTAGGGTAAGCTCAAATTTCATATCACACACACCATATACAGTAAGAACTCCTGTAACTTATTTATAAAGCAAGTTTTTTTTCAAAAACCGATACCGATATTTTCCCGATATCAATTTTTATGCTAATATCGGCCGATAATATCGGGAGGCCGATAATATCGGACATCCCTAGATTCAATCAATTTACACATAACCCAGTTATTTTCATCTATGTCCAAAGACATTATACTTCACATTTGACACATTTTAAAGTGTCCTCACATTAGCACATTTCCCACAATACTAATGATCCATAATAACAATTAGAATACCACATTTCACTCAAACCCACAGTTGGTATGGTACAGCAGGTCTGGACTGAGCATGCTCACTACAAACAGACAGGCACTATAAAAGGCTGCCTGCAGCTACACTCGGGTCCTTCGTCACTGCCCAGAACCAGGAAGCACTGTGGTAAGAGAAAGAAAAAAACAGTCAAACATTTGCCAAAAGAACATTCCCTGCAACTTAAAAAATTAAAGAACAATTTTACCCTTTAACCCTGTGTTGTGTGGAATCATTTACTGTAAGTCATAAGTGAAAACAATACAATAATACAGGAAACATACTAAAAGCTGTTAAATGGAGTTTAGTGTGTGCACCCACCAAACTAACCTGTATGCTACCTGGCTATTGTGTGTATGGTGTATTGTGTAGTGTTGAGGTGATTATGTGGTGTTAGTGGCAGGGTGAACTGCCACATCCTGACTCCCAGGTGTTGTACATCATCATTAGTCAATGTTTGTGTATATATATATGATGCTTTTGTCTGTCATTATAATATTTGCCTGATGAAGACCTAGAAGGTCGAAACGTTGCAAAATTAATAAGTGAGTTTCTTGGAGCTTGAGAACAGTGTGCGGACTTCCTTCTTCTTTTTCCCTCCTTGATGTCCAGCACCTGGCCTAAATACAGGCGTGGGACGTGCACACAACCTTCTCTTTGAACCATCAAGGTACCGCCATGGGGATGCCCACATGAGAGGGAAGCGGTGCAAATCGTTTGATTCAGTTTAGTCATAATCTTTTGAAAAAAAAAATAGTTTTAGTCATATTTTAGCCATGACATCACTCTGATGTCGTTGTAGTCATCCAAATTCCACCCGTCCCCATGGCCCCCCACATACAAACGTCTTGGTCCCGATGATGGTGGCAGAGTGCCTTGATGAAGCGGGTGCTGGCGTAAAGACCCGACCATTGTGGTGGTGTCCAACATGTAGATGTTTCTGTTCCCGTCCTGGGACCATCCTCCATAGACATACACGACATTCCCCCTAAGACGGTGGTTTTCAACCTTTTTCATGCCAAGGACTCCTAAATTGATAAACTTCCCAAACGGCTTTATCGTGACTTCTTGGGACAAATGTAACCAAAACGTTTTGACTGGAAGGTGGTTCCCTTCATGTGGGCTCTTACGCACTCCCGAAATGTGCGTGTGTCGTTCTCAAACCCAGGCTGAACGGACGGTTAAGAAACGACGGCGGCGCGCGCCGCCTAAAGCGGACTTGAGCCACGAGAGGCATCGAGCGAGTCGCCGTGCCGAGGGCAGCGAAGTCCGATTTCAGCCGACTCACCGCTGTTCAAGTACAGTAAATGTCCAATCGACATTGTACTGTATAACTCATATCCCCCCTTGTAGTCAACATGTGCCGTCGTGGGTACCCCCCTTCCAGTCAAAGTTTGATGTTTGGTCAAATCCGTCCCAAGAAGTCACCGTGTGCCGTCTTGGGGAGTGAAAATGCACAGGGGGTGTCGAGCGGGAGAAGCAGGACGGAGGAGCCCTCCGGTCGTTAATTGGTGTTAATTGACTCCATCCATCCATCGGATGCATGAAAGCAACCTATTCACTTTATTCTGATTTTGTGTGTGTGTGTGTGTGTGTGTGTGTGTGTGTGTGTGTGTGTGTGTGTGTGTGTGTGTGTGTGTTCCAGAACCTTCATAAACAGCTGGAGGAGGCCATCCAGGACGGAGAGATCTGGGTGATGCAGCTGAAAGACACAGAGTACGAACTGGAGAGCAGCAGAGACAGAGTTCAGCAACAAGCTACTGAGATACTGCACAAAGCTAGTATGTTCCTCTCCTCTCCTCTCCTCTCTTCTCCCTTCATGTATTGACCCCTTTTCTCTTGACTGCTCTCCTCCCCTCTCACCTTATCTCCTCCCCTCTCCTCTCATTTCACCCAACATGACGGAAATTAATGCTATTGGCTGAAACCGCAGTGAGGGCGGGTCTTCACTCTGTAGAACCAGTAGAAACCCTAGAAACATACCCTACTTCATCATTAATTTAAAAATAAATGGGACCGTAATTTACCAAAATCCATATCATGGCGATTGAAAGAAGACTGGAAGCATAGTATTTATGACAATGTTTATTAAGGTAATAACAAATGTATAAAGTTCGGCCAAATACCCATCCGCTTGAATAGAGCCTAATTGCTTCTGCAACCAGCAGGGAAGAAACGGCGAGACTGCAGGCCATGCACTGTCACACTTCCTATATAGCCTCAATTTACAAGCCAGATGCTAACCCCTTGGTTTAGACCAGTGGTTTTCAACCTTTTTCATGCCAGGGACCTCTAAATTGATTTACATTTGGCCGCGGTCCCCCATCGGAAAATTTCGTGCCATATATATATATATATTCAAAGATATGCACACATTTTCATAATTTAAAAAAAAATAGCAGATCTACAAGCTCATAGCGCGGCACTCGGTGCCGCGCTATGAGCTATCCTCCTTTTTGATCGATTGCGCGTCGCAAAGCGTGCGACATCAACCGCTATTTCAGGAATAAATGAAACGTTTCAGTATATGACCAACCACATGATGATCTGTGGTGTCACAGGGTATAAGCACAGGGTGTCTTCCATCTCAACATGGCAGTGGTTCTCAAAGTGGGGTCCGGGGACCCTCCAGGCGGTCCTTGACGGGGGTTCCAGGGGGTCCCATGCAAAATGTGATAACCCCTTTATCCATTTATATGTTGGCTATTCAAAAATAGCAGATCTACAAGCTCACTGTGAGCTTGAATATTTGCTATTTCTGAACATTTTTGGAAAATTCGTGATTTTTTTATTTTTATGATTTTGTATTTTTTAAACACAAAACATGGTCAAGTGGGGGTCCGCGGCCAAATACATATCAATTTTAGATCTGCTATTTTTGAAAAATCTTGAAAATGTGTGCATATATATATTTTTAAAACAAACATTTTCAACTCAAATCTTTGCTTCTGGGGTCCCTGGCACAAAACATTTTAAGATGGGGGTCCGCGGCCAAATGTTTATCAATTTAGGGGTCCTTGACATGAAAAAGGTTGAAAACGTATGATTTCTAGTTCTACATAATACGGTACTGCTACTCCTTCCATCCTTGTGGTGCGTGTGCGTGTGCGAGTGCGTTAGTGTTTAACACCGGGATTCCCGGGATGCGGGAATCCCGGGAATTCGGGGTTTTTTACCATCCCGGGAATTCACTTCGGTTCCCGGGCTTCCCGTTTTTTTTTTTTCTTGTTAGAAATGAATACTAATTAGTAGAAAGCCCTATCTACAGCGTGGAGGAATTACTATTAATTAGGCAAGTTACTTGCCGCGTTGCCGACCAGGGCAGGGTCCCATCGTCCCGTTGTGAACCAATATGGGACGCACTGAATGAATGTAACAGTAATGAACAAAATAAAACACAAGTGGCCGTGATGCCCCATGCCTGCCCTGCACAGTGCGCACGCTGATTTCACTGTTTCCTCTGCTGTCAATATGGTAGACACCAGTTGACTAGTTCAGATTCAACATCATCAAGTGAAACGCTGCATAAACAGTAGGCCTAGGTAGGTTTGATCGAGCCTATATTCCAGCTTAAAATGCGCACAAGCCAAGCAATGCTTTTGATAGAGAGAGAGGACAGACCGGAGAGCTGAAGAGAGAGAGAGCAAGAGAGAGCGCGTGCGAGAGAACGCGTGCGAGAGAGAGAGAGAGAGTATTAGACCGATGTGGTCCGATTTTTTTATCATCATTAATGTAGCCTACCCTACCTACACTTGCATTTTAGAACGTTCAAACTACCATTTTACTAGAACTACCCAGTAGAACAAGTGAACTGCACAACAGCTGTCTGTCTCATTGATTGTCAGTGCTGGCAGCGCATGCATGTGCACATCAAAATCACACTACAAAACCCCACATTTGATCAACAACAAAATATAGATTAATAGACAACATACAGCCAACATCCCAAAATGGAGTCTTATAATATCCAGCAAGTAGCCTAATATAAATTAATAACTGCAAACAAATGACAAGTTTTTAGGCTATCAAATCAATATCCTACAAAAGTAGAGAAAAGCTGTGACCTCACCGGCGCTCTGATGGACAATAAATACATATTCCTTTTGCAAATTCTCTTGTCAATAATGATACAAATGGAACGTTTCTTTCAGCAGCTAGAGTTTGACATTGTTTGAGTGCGTTTTGAGCGCAGCTCCTCGTTAAGTTAATTGTCTTCACCCGCTGCGCAACAGGGCAGATCTCCGCCAGGGCAGGGCACTATAGGCTATTATATTTATATATTATATTTATATGATTTTAAAAAATCAAATTAAGTCATTATTAGTGCAAGTTCATAGGTGGACACAATAGGGACATTTGGGCACCTCGGTGTAAAATTGGCTATTTAAGTATATAAATGCATTTTAGTGGGCACTTTTTTTTTTTTACCCTTTAACGGGAATTCCCGGGAAGCCCGGGAAAAGGTCTGAAAATTCCCGGGAATTAAAATTAGCTATTTCCCGGAAAATGTTAAACCCTAGTGTGCGTGTGCGTGTGCGTGTGCGTGTGCGTGTGCGTGCGTGCGTGCTGCGTCAGATTATCTGTCATGTCTGGTAAATGCAACGCGAGGAACTTGTGCCCACAGGCGAGGACGACCGTACAGTATATCTGAAGTCATCATCTCTGCAGAAATGTTATGAATGATTCATGATTACGTGGGTCGGGGAGTTATTTTCAGCCGTTTTTTTTTTTTAAATGCGTCTCGTGCGTTACTGTTCACATGTCACGTTTCTGCATCAGGTTTTAGTCCATGGTTCCAGCAGGGCTGCCCAAATTTACTTGGGTAAAAGTGCAAAAGTATTGGTATCAAAATGCACTTAAAGTACCAAAAGTAAAAGTACTAAAAATGTTTGAAAATACTGTAGCAGATCTACAAGCTCACAACGCATCGCGATGCGACGCGTTGTGAGCTTGTAGATCACCTCAAAATTGTCCACTGCCCCTTCAGCGTTCTATTTCGGACGCAGGATTAACCCTTTAAGACCTGAGGCCGCTTCTAAGAATTTTCTAAATCCTAACAGTTTTTTTAAAAAAAATCAAAAAAAAAATGTTTTCACGATTTTTCAAAAATATCAGATCTACAAGCTCATAGCGCGGCACTCGGTGCCGCGCTATGAGCTTGTATATCTGATATTTTTGAATAGCAAAAGAAATCTAAAGTGACACAGATGCGTTCCAGGTATTAATGGGTTAAAGTGCTTGGGGAAGCTGGCATGCCGCGTTGGTCGCATTTACACGAGATATTAAAGTTTCATGCCGAGTTTGAATAATTCAACGACGCCAATGCAGATGAAAAGGTGTAGCAGTGGTGTAAAGTAACTAAGTACATGTACTCAAGGTACTGTACTTAAGTGAAAATTTTGAGGTGCTTTTTCTTTACTGGAGTATTTCCAATGTTCAATACTTTTACTTCTACCCCACTACATCTCAGAGGCAAATATAGTACTTTTACTCCACTACAATTGTTTGAAAACTTTGTTTTAGTTACTAGGGACATTCAGCATAATGAGTACTTTTACTTTTGGTACTTAGTGTGCATTTTGATGCCAATACCTTTTTTCACTCAAATACAT
Organism: Gymnoscopelus microlampas; assembly: GCF_963454915.1. Taxonomy (NCBI): domain Eukaryota; kingdom Metazoa; phylum Chordata; class Actinopteri; order Myctophiformes; family Myctophidae; genus Gymnoscopelus; species Gymnoscopelus microlampas. Next base: position 9,053,605 of record NC_139961.1, on the reverse strand, counting down.
TTTGATTACCGGACTTTTAAATAAATATTTCTACATATTGGTATTGATACTTTTACTCAAGTAAAAACATTTGAGTACTTCTCCCACCACTGCCATTCATGTACAGCTGGCATTAAGATACGAGCGTCTCACCCTAGGATGGCTTTGCATTAATGGATTTCATAATTCTGAGAAGTTCGGTTGGCCGAAGCCATGCACTCGCACCTTCAACGTGCTGCAAGAACCAGTGCGTTTGGTGCAATCTGTATCACTCCACTTCTGAACTGTTGCCTTTACTCAACTGTGGTAATTTTGCATGGCCGCAACAATCAACGTTTGGGCAAGAATACAAAGCCAGGTTTGAAACGGTGACATCAGGAAAGTTTGTAAAGGCTTAGAGGTACCAGAGAACTATATTTCGAGGCATACTGCTATTCCATGTCGAACAACCCTGTTCTGAATACCCTGTATTTACAAGCAAAATCTACAACCTCACAACTCCAGTAGTAAGTAGATATAGCGCGTCAGTGGAGTGCCTACAGTGTAGAGTAAACGTATTCAACACATGGCTCACAGCCGTGTGCTGTAGACTTTATATTGATCCGTCTTCCGTCTACACTGGCAGGCTTTAATGGCAGCCTTCGATCTGTCTTATCGATCGTTTTCTCTTCTCCGTTTTCCCCTCTGTTCTTCTCAGCCAGAGGGGGGTAGAGTAACCTGTACTGTAAGTAACTGTACTCAAGTAAAAGTATCATTGCTTTGAAATGATACTGACTCAAGTGGAGGTAAAAGAATAGTCATCCTCATCCGAATAATTTCTTGAGTACGAGTAAGAATGTATCTTGTGAAAAGACACATAGAATGTGCATACAATAATACAAAAAATGGATGCAAATTAAAGTAACAAGTGTAATGTAGCCAAATTATTTGAACATATATATATATACTGTATATATTTGGCACAAATGTAAAAGTGAAAAACTTTCTTCACGATACTTCACACATTGAGTGCCAGGGGTTTTAAAAAAAACATTCAGTCAGTGCCTGGATTTTTAACCATTTTTGAACCTTTTTCAAGTAGTCACAAAATATTTTCAGTGATCACCGTCCTCACGGTGATCCCCTCATTACACACACAGGGGTATCGTACAATCGGGGGGAAAAAATTAAAAACATTAGGTAATCCGTTCCATAGTTGCAGCCAGTTGAAAATAGTCGAAAATACATAGTAAAAAAAAAAAGTACACAGGAGCCGAGATACAGGCTTTTGAAGTCATAAGTTAACCAGGAAGTGGATTGGAGTCTAAATCTTCGAAAAATGATATCTCCTGGTGCTGTTTTTTCATATTTTTGTCCAAAAACGGTCATAACCGTTTTTGGCACTCCTCGTTTGGATTATGAAAAACGGTCCGGACCGTTTTTGGCACTCAATGTGTTAAGTAAAAGTGAAAACATATGTTGCCATAAAAATACTCGTAGAACTACAATTTATTCAAAAACGTTACTCAAGTAAATATAACTATAATCGCTAACCCACCTCGGTGCTCAGTCCAGGTGCCAGCGGTTGGCAGCCAAAGTGCGAACGTCTGCTCGGCCTCGTGACTCAGCCCTCGCAACGATGAATATTTCACACAATAAAAGCCTCAAGGAGGACATGCAAGAGAGTCGGTGCGCGGGGGAGTCGGTGCATGGCAACTGTTTTATTCAGTTTGAGCTCGACCCAGCACTTTTTTTTTACAGTACATGTGCTCGAGGGGAGTGCTGGAGCTTTAAATATCACCGCTGTCGAGTGGGAGTCTTGTTATGTCCAAAACCACAAACTTTTCAGGTAAAGACAACAAAAACAACAACAACCTGTGCTCTGGTGGCGCGGGGGGAAAAGAACCTTCCCACAGGTGTCTGAAAATGTGTGCAAATCTCTGAATATATATATATATATATTTTTAAAGCGAACATTTTTAACTCAAATCTTTGCTTCTGGGGGATTCTACAAATGTCTTCTAAATCCTAACAGTTTTTTGAAGAAAAAAAATCATGTTGCTATACAGTATATATCAGTGGTGCTCCAACTTTTATCATGTCAAGGACCCCCAAAATGATATGTATTTAGCCGCGGACCCCCATCTCAAAATATTTTGCTTCCAGGGACCCCCCAGAAGCAAAGATTTGAGTTAAAAATGACCGCTTTAAGAAGATTTGCACACATTTTCACGATTTTTCAAAAATAGCAGATCTACAAGCTCGTAGTGCCACGCTACGAGCTTGTATATCTGCTATTTTTTAATAGCCCAAAGTATAAAATAATGGTAAAAATAGCTAAAAATCTAAAATGACGCAGTATGCGTTCCCCATCTTAATGGGTTTTTAAAAAGCAGCGTTTGCTGTCCCCCCCCCTGCAGGTCAGATCGGGTCCCTGCAGGCGGCCCAGATGTCCCACGAGGCCACCATCAGAGACCTGGACCAGGAGCAGAGCCGGCTGAAGGAGAAGATCAGCCGACTGGAGGAGGAGAGGGAGTCGCTGTTCAACCAGAGCCATGCCAACGACGAGCAGCACAAACAGACAGTACTCAACCTGGAACAGGTAATTATAGTATGCTCTACTACACACACAATCTTGGGAACCCATCGTCAAATAACGAGGCGCAGTTTACGGAGCTAGTTCAGGCCAGGCAACTCAGGGATTGGCTCTATGCACAGCAGCCATTTTGGAGAGAAATTGGGCCTCTTCTTACTTCCTTCACAGGTGTTACCAATGATACTAATGAAGGCTCTGTTCCATTCTGGTCAAACAGAGTCAGGGTGCTGATATTGTGCATGTTGGCTCACTAGAAATACTAGTGGGTCTCAAAGTGTGGTCCAGGGACCCTCATGGTTCCTTGAGAGGGTGTAACTCTGAGAGTGTACAAATGGAACCAAATGGACCCTCCCGGGTCCATTTGGTTCCATTTGGTTCATGGGGGTCCTTGAAATTAAAAAGTTTGAGAACCACTGTGCTATGTACACTAAATGGAACACAGCCTTCATTAGTGTCATTGGTAACACCTGTGAAGGAAGCGAGGAAGGGGCCCAATTTCTGTCCAATATGGCTGCTGTGCATAGAGCCTATTGGGCCATCCGACCAGGTGACTAGTCACATGCATTAGTCCCACCGCCTCCCCGGCATCCACCTGTAGGTTCTGTTTCTAGATCCCTAGTGGGAGTCTTTATTCACTCCCTGTAAATGCCATTTGGCATGTAACATTTATTAGAAATGTTATTCTTACAGGGAGTGAATGGATTCAGAGACCTGACGCCAAACTATGCTTCTTTATGCTTCCTATATCTATGCTCAAGCTTGCTTAATAAGTATATATTCTAATCCAATCCAATTGTTGTCTGACTGAAATGAGAAAAACGGCGCCCCCAGCGTTTTTTCAGATTGCGCAGCTCTGAACCTGTTCTTGAGAGATTACTACACACACAATCTCTCAGGAACAGATTCAGAGCTGAGCTACTGAATCTGTCGGGAGCCCCGCTCAGAACGAGTACGCGTCGGTTAGCTTAGGAGTGGGCGTGCCTTCAGATCAGGAAGCAGGCCGCGCTTCACCCAATCAAATGCAGTGGGCGGGATTCACATCTCTGCGCTCGCTTCCCACTGGAAACAAACCCAAACTCATTCAACGATAGCGTCCTCGGAGCCGACAAAACCCACGGAAAGTTAGTAACATTTTAACTTGTTCTTTCATCATAGAAACAAGTGGGCTTATTATAACCAAAACGATCCATGTTCTTTGGGAGAAATGGCGTTAGTGTTCCGTGGAGAAATATTGTTAGTGGGAATGAAAACATAGGCGCACTACCGGAAGTGGAGGGCTGAGGGCATGTCCAAACCCCGGTTTTCCAGTCTTCGTCAGTCTATTTAATCACTCCCCCCCCAGAGTCAAATGCAAAAGTGAAAAACGCTGGGGGTGCTGTTTTTCCTTCTTATTTGACGATGGCTTCCCAGATTGCTACACACATGACCCTGGCACCATATGGCACCATTTCACACTTGGCAAATCCACCCCCCCCCCCCCCCCCCCCCCCCCCGCTTGGACAATCCACTGATGTTGCACTGAAGTGTCCTTTTGCCGTGGTGTAAAGTAACTAAGTACATGTACTCAAGTACTGAACCCAGATCTGTAATTATTCATATTAAAGATGAATGTTAGCAGAAGAGAGGTTCCGTTCTGAGACCATACCAGAATACAAGATTTGGTCGTATTTTTTCTGTCTTTGGCCTTTTTTATCGTACAGTATGACAGTATTTCCAATTTTCAGTACTTTTTACTTCTACTCCACTACATCTCAGAGGCAAATGTTGTACTTTTACTCCACTACAATTACTTGAAAACTTTAGTTACTACTAGTTACTTTGTAGATGTTGATTATTATTGCAAAACAAACATTAACCACTTCAACCCTATATATATTTCGGCCGTTTGAAAATAGCAGATCTACAAGCTCTCAATGCGTTGTGAGCTTGTGGATCTGCTATTTTCAAAAGATTAGTCTACCTCTTTATACATTTGAAAACTTGTGAAATGGGACATTCTGCATAATGAGTACTTTCTACTTTTGGTGCTTTAACTACATTTTCATACTTTAATACTTTTGTACTTTTACTCAAGTACATTTTGAGAGCGAGAGAGAGAGAGAGAGAGAGAGAAAAGGCTGTCATGAGATGGCTTCAATAAAGAAAAGTGTGGTAAAACTAACCACCATTCTTGTGTGTGTGTGTGTGTGTGTGTGTGTGTGTGTGTGTGTGTGTGTGTGTGTGTGTGTGTGTGCGCGCGCGCGCGTGTGCGTTGGGTGCCAGTCGCTGCGCGAGGAGCACCAGGGCTACGAGAAGGAGCTGACGAGACTGAGGGCGCGCTACGAGGAGGAGGCGCTGCGCTTCAAGGAGGCGCAGCGCAAGGCCCTGGAGGACATGGAGGAGAAGCACGGCGCCATGCGCGAGGAGGCGCTGGAGGAGAAGGAGGAGGAGAAGAAACAGCTGATGAACGTGAGTGTCATTTTAGATTTTAGTCATATTTTATACTTTGGGCTATTCAAAAATAGCAGATCTACAAGCTCGTAGCGCGGCACTCGGTGCCGCGCTACGAGCTTGTAGATCTGCTATTTTTTGAAAAGTTGTGCAGAAAATGTGTGCAGATCTTTGAATCTGTTATATTTTTAAAGCGAACATTTGTAACTCAAATCTTTGCTTCTGTGGGGTCCCTGGAACAACATATTTTGAGATTGGGGTCAAATACATATCATTTTGGGGGTCCTTGTTAGGATTTAGAAGACAGATTTGTAGAATCGGCCTCCCAGGTCTTAATGGGTTAAGAAGATACGGAGACAACGCCTGAAGTTTCCATTTGGTTTCACTCCATTATTCAGTCTGAAAGGCCCTCTGGCGGGGCACGGTGGCGCAGTCGGTAGCGCTGTCGCCTCACAGCTAGAAGGTCCTGGGTTCGATTCCCGCCAGGGACGCTGTGGGCGCTGGGGGCGTGTCTTCTCCTCCGCGTCATCAGCGCCCATACCCTAGGTGGGGTTGGCGAAAGGGCCCACTCTGTGTGGAGTTTGCATGTTCTCCCCGGGTCTCCTAGGGTAGTTAATACCCTCACTAAAACATGTAGTAATCCTGGTCGCTATACCGCCTCCACTGGTTGGAATAACGTGTTCCTTCCACACGCTACGTCCAACCAGGGAAACTCTCCTCCTGTCAGGTGACAAGAAGGTCAGTTGGCTCTCATGCACTGAAGGAAGCATGAGCTCGGCCCTGGCCTCCCTGGCTGTGGGGGACTGGTGTAGCGCTGGTGTAGGGCTGGTGTAGCGGCCAGGATCACTTAGGAAATTGGCACCGGGTAAAAAAAATGGGTTACAAAAATCGCAGGATAAAAATTATTAAAAAAAAATGAAAGGCCCTCTGTCAGTGCGTCCGTTTTCTGAGATGGGGGCGTGGCCAAAGTGGGGTCTCTTTAAAAGAGAGTTCCAGTCATTTTAGGTGTTTGCTTTGATGTGCCGCTAATCACTCACCAACATAACAGGGGCAGTTGACTTTTGGACGACATGGAGCTGGTTGCTTGTTTCTCTCACAGCATCTGGCAACACCGAGGACTAGCTCCACGTCGTTCTGCGTGAACGGCAGCTCATAAGGGACATTCAGTGCATTTTTGAGTGCATAATGAGGATTAGTGGGAATAAAACGAACTTTGGAGCTGCTAAAATAGGCGATTTTTGTTTATCCGCATTACTCCATTATGCCAGTGGATGGGGTCTCCACGATGGACAACAGGGGCTTCTATGAAAAAAAGTCAACTGCCCCTGGTATGTTGGTGAGTGATTAGCGGCACATCAAAGCAAACACCTGAAATTACTGGAACTCTCCTTTAACGATTGGTTTCAGTGTTGATTTCGTCGACTAAAACTATGACGAAAAATGTTCGTCGACTGCCTTTTTGCGCTGACGAAAACTAAATAAAAACTAAGCTACGATGACTAAAAACCATGACTAAATATGTTGACAATTATGTCAACGGATGAAAACTGGACTAAAATGTTAGTGACTAGTGGAGAAGAGATCCAGTAGAACTAAAAGACACGTTATTTTACGTTTGGTTGCGCACAGGTGCTGCGCTCTGAAAATAGCAGATCTACAAGCTCACAGCGCGTCGCGCTGAGACGCGCTGTGAGCTTGTAGATTGGCTATTTTCAGCAGGCAACCAAGTGTAAAATCAGTCCTTACGACTAGAAAAAAACACCAAAAAATACCAGATCTACAACCTCACAACCGCGTCGCGCTGAGACGCATTGTGAGCTTGTAGATGGGCTATTTTCAGCAGGCAACCAAGTGTAAAATCAGTCCTTTACGACTAGAAAAAAAATAGCAGATCTGCAAGCTCGTAGCGCGGCACTCGGTGCCGCGCTACGAGCTTGTAGATCTGCTATTTTTGAATAGCCAAATTGACACAGATTCTTTCCCGGGTCTAAACGGGTCAACAAACAGGTACATTGAGCCCCAGACCTCAGACATGGAGCGTGTTAAGTGCCCACGCCGCCCCGGCGTTAATTGGGAGCGTGTGTGTGTGGTTGTTGGTGTCAAACGGAAACCCCCCGGCCGTTAAGGAGACGCGCGAGGAGAGGAGACGAGGGAGCGCATGCACCTCCTAGAGAGGAGCTGCTCGCTGGGCTGACTGCACACGTTTAATTAGGTCAACATTAAGACTTAATATGGAAACACACACTCCTCTCTGTTTCTCTCTCTCTCTCTGTTATCTATCTCTGTGTGTGTCTCTCTCTCTCTCTCATGCATTTTCACAGTCCCCCTGCTGTTTGAAGCTGGCTGCTAATTGGCTGATTTTCATCAGCATTAAGTTCCGCCTCCAAGCTCAGAGAGAGAGAGAGAGAGAGAGAGAGAGAGAGAGAGAGAGAGAGGGGTGTTCATCTGCCTCTTTAATTCTTCATTCATTCTAAGTGTGCTTTTGTTTTCATTCATCCCATTTTTTTCTGGCAGTGGTGCTTGGCAATAGTTTTTGCAATACCGCTCCTCGCTCGCAACAAATAGAGAGAGAGAGGGGGCGGTGTGTTTACAGATATGAAGAGAGAGAGAGAGAGAGAGAGAGAGAGAGAGAGAGAGAGAGAGAGAGAGAGAGAGAGAGAGAGGGGCTCGTGGATGTGGAGAGAGAAATGAAGAGACATCTTATGTAACCCAGAGCTCTTCTCGTCTTTAGATTGAAGTCTGTTTTACTGGGACAGAAATTACTGGAGAAAAGAGAGAGACTCAGAGAGAAGTGGTTGGATAAGTGGAGAAGTGATTGCTTTTCTTTTTCTCTGCGTGAATATTTCCATCTCTCTAATATCTTTCACCCGAGCAGACTTTGGGAATTTCTGAACTGTGACAAACGAGAAAGTGAATTGTTCACCACAAAATTCCAAATGGAATAGAATAGGACTGTGTGTGTGTGTGTGTGTGTGTGTGTGTGTGTGTGTGTGTGTGTGTGTGTGTGTGTGTGTGTGTGTGTGTGTGTGTGTGTGTGTGTGTGTGTGTGTGTGTGTGTGTGTGTGTGTGTGTGTGTGTGTGTGTGTGTGTGTGTTAAATCGAGGCAAATGCACTGTCAGAAGCAGACATGAGCGCGGTGACATCGGACATATTTTCAGATGTTGCCCTCTTCAGGCCACGATTCTCCTAAATAATAATATTTGAACTGGGAACCCCCCAAAATAATCATATTTGAACTGAGGACCCCCCAAAATAATCATATTTGAACTGAGGACCCCCCAAAATAATCATATTTGAACTGAGGACCTCACACCCTGACAAGCACTTGGAATTGTAGGCGTTACATTTAGTTTGACTCGGTTCCTACAGATAAATATTGTGAAAATAGCAGTGGGAGGCCTTATTTTCACAATTGCCTCTTTCTTACGTAATATTTGACAATTTGGCCAGTTTGGTATTAAAAAAGGTTTAAAAAGTCCTTACATTGACACTTTATAAATGTGCAGAGACCCAGAATACACTGTATGTTGGTTTGTTTACTGTTGAGTGAGAAAACAATGTTGCACATTTAGCTAATCATCTGGGGGACTCCCCTCTGGATCCCGACCCCCAGTTTGGGAAGCACCACCGGATTAGGATAGAGTTAAGTGGGCTACAGTCCCGCCCCCCTGTCTAAAGCCTATCCGACGCCTCCCCCTCCACCTCAGCATGCCGCTTCACGCTCCAAAAAACGCTGCCAGTGTCTCATGAATCGCAAATGGGATTTTTGATTTGTCCTCCCCGCTCATATAGACCCCGAAAATAGCCTCAGGTCATACTAACGATTGGTCTAGTAACCATCATCATACATTAGTATGACCATACTAAGCCGATCTACAAGCTCACAACATGATGCGATAAGTTGTGAGCTAGCTTGATCGGCTATTTTTGGGGTATACGTTTGAAAAACACTTTTTCCCACGTGCCCAAAATAGAGACTAAAGGTCCTTACACACCGGGGCGATTTTTTCGTGCGAATAATGCGTTTTTTAAAAAAACCTTATAAAGTCAATGGCTCCGTACATGGAGCGAAAAAGCGAAAAAGCGAAGAAGCGAAAAAGCGTCTTTTAATTATTCGGAACGAGTCCGAATTTTGCGTATATTCGCTATATTCGCCGGTGTGTAACAACCTTTAGATTATTTAACAAGAACAGTATTAAAGACAGGGTAAGTGGTTTACTTTGGTTAAAATAAGTGTTAAATATAGCTCTATATTCTGATAGTACTCATTGCTATAGAGTGTTTGTTCAGTAAAAGGAGTCTCCATGTCTCTCCAGCTCTTTAGTAAACAGAAAATGCATTTTCAGTGCTCTCTCCTGATTGGCTTAAATGTTGTCACCTACCTGAAAATGTACTATATTCTGTTTACTAAAGAGCTGGAGAGACCCCTGTGACCGAACAAACGCTCTGTAGTAATGATTACTATCAGAATAGAGCACTTTACCCTTTTAACCAAAACATTTAAAGGGTCTACACCATGAATTTTAACTTTTTCTTCATTTTTGTGTGTTTTTGGTCTCCCCCACCTCTCTTCTGTTCCAACAAATACCCGACTTCGAGCATGCAGGCTTTCATAGGCTATCTGTGTTTTTTATGTAAATTGGTCTGAAAACAGTCCGTCAGATTTGTTCCCCCACCCTACGTCACGTCTGGGAACAATTCCTCCCGTTTTTCAGTTCTAACAAAAAAAAAAAAAAATCATTTTTAATTTTTTTTAAATTTTTTCTTATTTTTTTTTTTTACTTTTTCCACACAGAACCAGGACATAACATGCATACAAACTGGCTCAATAGCGCCCCGTGCCAAACAGGACAATGTGGTATTGCAGGTGAAAGTGCTTTATAAGCCAGAGAGAAGTTAGTTGGAATGAGTATATCTGAGGCTTGATTTAGGCTCAAACCTTTTGAAAAACGTTTGAGGGACATAAACAATATGATATCAAATATTATTATTATTTTTTAAATTCATGGTGTAGCTCCTTTAAATAACCAAAAAATATCACTTACCCTACCTTTAACAAAGTATAACTCTGATGGATCCATTGGAACACATGGTCCATTGCAAGTGGTGGAAAAAAAGTACTCAAATATTTTTACTTAAGTAAAAGTATCAATACTGCAATGCAGAAATACTCTGTTACAAGTAAATGTTTGGAATTCAAAACGTATAGACGTGTTTGACAGCACTGTAATCAGTGTTATGTTGGACTCGTGTGCATTGTCAGACATTTAATAAAACCTGAAGGTGATTCTAAAAAATGTCTCTACAAAATGTCTTCTAAATCCCAACAGTTTTCTGAAAAACGTATGTTTCTATATCAGTGGTGCTCAAACCTTTTCATGTCAAGGACCCCCAAAATTGTATGTATTTGGCCGCCGACCCCCATCTCAAAATATGTTTTTCCAGGGACCCCCATAAGCAAAAAGATTTGCACACATTTTCACTATTTTTCAAAAATAGCAGATCTACAAGCTCATAGCGCACTCTGTGCCGCGCTATGCGCTTGTAGATCTGCTATTTTTGAATAGCCAAAGTGTAAAATAATGTTTTTCTTTTAGCTCAAATCAAAAAGTGACACAGATGCGTTCCAGGTCTTAATGGGTTAACCACTCGAACCGTCGATACTTAGGGAAGTTGACCTTTCATCCTGTACTTGCTCTGCTCTTTTTGTTTCCCTCTACACCAAACTTTAATACTTTAAAACGTATCCTTATCCTGTGTGAGAGCCATGTCTTGTATTGTTTTTTGTTTTTTTATTACTCTCCGCCAGGAGAGTATTGTTATCACTGCGTTTTCACTTTCTAAACATGACACACCGATTGGTCAAGCCTCGCGTGACACGTGAAATACTGTGATCTGATTGGCTAGTGACGCCACCGGGCCTATATATACATGGCATCACTCTGACAGTGTCTCCGCCACTGTCAGAGTGAGGTAAGACGGGAACCATGAAATGGCTGCATGGCTGATACATAATTGGCAGATAGGACAGATAGGACATTTATATAGACAGGAGGGATATGACATAGGACACTTATACAGACAGGAGGGATAGGACACTCACACAGACAGAACGGAAGAGGACACTTACCCAGACAGGTTGGATAGGACACTTACATATACAAGAGGGATAGCGACCTATAAATACATGTGTCACTGTGATAAGCCAGATTCCAATACCGAAAATCCGGCCACTAGCTCACTCCCAGACCTTCGAACCGGAAGTAGTCAAGTAGTCGCGGTCCAATTGTTCCTATCTGTCTTATTGGACAGATAGGACAGATAGGACACTTATATAGACAGGAGGGATATGACACTTACATAGACAGGACGGATAGGACAGGAGGGATAGGACACTTACACAGAATGAACGGAAGAGGACACTTACCCAGACAGGATGGATAGGACACTTACATATACAAGAGGGATAGCGACCTTCGAACCAACACAAGTCTTCTGGCGGAGAGTTGTGCTCCGAGGAGCACTTTTTCTAGTTATTATTATTATTATTTACTCTCCGTAGGAGAGTTTTGTTTTCACTTTCTAAATATGACACACCGATTGGTCAAGCCTCACGTGACACGTGACAATACGGTGAAATATTGTATAAATACATGGCATCACTTTGGCAGTGTCTTGACACTGCCAAAGTGAGGTAAGACAGGAACCATCACGAAATGGCTGCATGGCTGATACAATTGGCAAATAGGACAGATAGGACACTTATATAGACAGGAGGGATATGACACTTACACAGACGGATAGGACACTTACAGTACACAGACAGGACGGATAGGACACTTATACAGACAGGAGGGATAGGACACTTATACAGACAGGACGGATAGGACACTTATACAGACAGGACGGATAGGACACTTATACAGACAAGACGGATAGGACACTTATACAGACAGGACGGATCGGACACTTATACAGACAGGATGGATAGGACAGTTAGAACATTCCCAACATTCCCAACACAAGTCTGGTAAGAGTGAGGTAAGACAGGAACAATCACGAAATGGTTGAGAAATGGCAGATACTGTAACAATTGGATAGGACACTTACACAGACAGGACGGATAGGACACTTATATAGACGGGAGGGATAGGACACTTATACAGACAGGACGGATAGGACACTTATACAGATAGAACATTCCCAACATTCCCAACAGCGGAGAGTTGTGCTCCGAGGAGCACTTTTTCTAGTTATTTATTTATTTACCTGTAAACCTGTGATGTCATGTGACAAACCAAGCTGACTCTTCTGATTGGCTCTCCCTCTCCAGGAGATGAGTCAGGAGTTCGAGATCAAGCGTCTCTCATTGGAGGAGCAGAGGGACCGCCTCCAGCAGCAATTGGACAACCTCAAGGAAGAGCTCTCGGCCAAACTCAACATATCCAATCAGGAGGTACGTACAGTATTAGGCCTGCCCGTGCACCCGTGGTTCTCAAAGTGGGGTCTGGGGATGTGGCAATATGCCCAAATATATATAAAATATCATGTATTGCTTTCTATCGTTTTTGTGCGTACAAAGTTTCACGGAAATCGGAGGCTGCGTGAATGACTATTACCAATGGATCAAATGCCCTCGTCCTCCAGTTAAAAATCACTAAATCATTAAAAAATGATAGAAAGCAATACATGATTTTTTTGAACACTCATCTTTTAATTATTATCATTACAAACTAATAAAATAACGCTTGTTGTAAAAAAAACTAAGTTGTCCTTTAAGCTAATTTTAATATTAGGCCGCTACGACTATACGAGGCCTTCAAATCAGAGTCTTATATATTGCAGAAGCATCCTCCCGGGTGCTTCTGGGTTTATTCCTACTAGCAACATCACTACATGTTTAAGGCAGTGGTTTGATTGATTGATTGAATATTTCCAAGGCAAAAAAGTGTAAAACAGCACGGTTACATTTAAAATACTTTGTCTAAAAGGTCCGTTCAAATAAGTCCTTGCGGCCTTGTTTCCAATGAGGTCCTGGTGGTGCTGACATATTCTGCTGTTAGCATCTGTGTCTTTTTTGAGCGGTGTAGCCGCGCATATAAGTGGGGTTGGGACCCATGACCCATCCGTCGTGAAAATGTGTCTTTCGCTGTACTGTGATTGGCTGAAGTATTCAGACCCTTTGCTCAGTATTGTGATTGGCTAGCAAGGCGCATGATGAAATTCATAACCTATTAAATAGCACCGAGCTTCCATCACTGTGATGACCTTAACACATTGACTGCCTGAATTATTTTCACTGCCTATTGTTATTCATGCCAGATTTTTCAATGAAAAAAAAAAAGTACTCAGGAGCCGAGATACAACATTTTAAAGTTTTAAGTTAACAAGGAAGTGGATGAGAGTAAAGATCTTCGAAAATTCATATCTCCTTGGTCTTTGGGTCAAATTAAAAAAAAAAAAAGTATTTTTTTTTTGGATTTTTTTTTTTTTTTGCTAAAATCGAGTTAACTCGATCTTGGCAGGCAAGTGATGAAAAGCTAAAATCGAGTTAACTTGATCTAGGCAGTCAAATAAATAACACCGCTCACTACACACTGGGTGTGATTTTTTTTCCCCCCACAATACTAGCACAAATCCTTTTCATGGGGTGGGGGGGTCCGTGGTCAAATAGCCTACATATCAATTCAGGGGTCTGGGGATTGACTGGGTTTTAATGACGTCGTTGCATGGAACCCGTGTTTTGCCAGGTGTCTCACTTCCAGGAGATGGCCAGGGAGAAGGAGCAGAACCTGAGCTCGGCCCAGACCCAGATCTGCTGCCTGAAGGAGACGCAGGACAAGCTCCGCACCGAGCTGGACGCGACCAGGGCCCGGGTCCGAGAGACCAGCAACATGCTGACCGATCTGCAGGTGAGGAGAGGACACTATATATACTGTACACCACTGGTTCTCAAAGGTGGGGTCCGGGGACCCCCAGGGGTCCTAATGGGGGGGGGGGGCGGGGTACCAGGGGGTCCCCAGCAAAAGTTGTTAATATAGCGTCACTATCGCCTTAACCACTTTAAAGGGGCTACACCATGAATTAAAACAAAAATATATTATATATAAATATTGCCCCCTAATACGTTTTAAACAGGTTGTAAGCCTAAAAAACATCCAGATATTTTTTCTCACAATCTGACGTCCTATTGGGCAGGGGGGAGCTACTGAGCAATTCTGTCTGGCCATCATCAATGCAAAATCAGGGCAAGTGACATCACATGGGGCTCCCGGGGGGTCCCTGGCTGGCACAAAACAAACATTTTCAGATGAGGTCCGTGGCCAGACGAATATCAATTTAGGGGTCCTTGGCATGAAAAAAAGGTTTGAGAACCACTGCACTACACTACACCGCCATGCAGGGGTCCCTGAGGGCGGTTCCAAAGGGGGTCATATTTATCAATAATCATATTCTGACCTGCAGCAGGTGGCAAGGAAGGAAGCAGAGAGGGAGGGAAGACAGGAATGTTAGTCTCGCGTAGCCAGACAACTATTCCAAAATCTCCGAATGCTATATAGAGTCTGGAACTACGACTCCCGAAATACGATTGAGGAAGTTGGCACTTCCGTTCACGAAAACATATTATAAAATATATTTGCATTTTATTTTTCTGCTTAGCAGCAAGCTATGTATACTTAGATGATTTGTATTTATATTAGGATACATTTGCGCGACTGTAAAGACGAAACGGAAGTGGGGAGGAGGCTTCATATCACATCCGGTTTATATTTTATCCCATTAAGACCTGAAGAAGCATCTGTGTCACTTTTTCATTTGAGCTAAAAAGCATTATTTTACACTTTAGCTATTCAAAAATAGCAGATATACAAGCTCGTAGCGCGGCACCGAGTGCCGCGCTACGAGCTTGTAGATCTGCTATTTTTGAAAAAGCGAGGAAATATGTGCAAATTAATACATTTATATTCTTTTAAAGCGAAAATGTTTAACTCAAATCTTTGCTTCTGGGGGGTCCCTGGAACAACATATTTTGAGATGGGGGGTCGGCGGCCAGATACATATCATTTTAGGGGTCCTTGACATGAAAGAGTTTGAGCACCACTGATATAGAAACATAGGTTTTTCAGAAAACTGTTGGGATTTAGAAGAAATTTTAGAAATCGGCTTCAGGTCTTAATGGGTTTATCATGATCAGAGCTTCCGAGTCCCAGACCGCATGACCTTTTGAAAATTGTGGGAGGCAACAGTCTGGCCACGCGAGACTAACTGCAATATTGCAGAGCGTTGAAAAAAAGACATAGATTTGTAAATCAAAAGTAGAAAGCTTGTAGATCTGCTACTTTTGCTCTTTTGGAATTTCTCTTTTGGAATCCTGAAAAGTAACAGTTTTGCACGTACTACAATGACTTTTCAAAATGGTGCTGTGTAGCACCAGAATAGGATATTTGGCTCGGTAATCGTAAGGAGAAGAAGAAGGAAGGAAAGAAAGGAGGGAGAAAGGAAGGGAAGACAGGCAGATTGCAGGGCGTATAGAAAAGAAAAGAGATAGAAGCAGAGGAGAGAGAGACAGGGGGGGGGGGGGGGGTGAAGTGACTCACTAAAGGCCAGGTGGGAGTTCTTCTAATGGTGATGAAGCTATTAGCTCTTATCTGCCATCTGGCTGCTTTAAGGCTGATGAGAAACAACACTGTTGTAATGACATGGAGAGAGAGAGAGGGAGGTTGAGAGGGAGAGAGAGAGAAAGAGAGAGAGAGGTTGAGAGGGAGGTGGAGAGCGATATTATACAAGAGGAAAAGAGAGGGAGAAAATAGGAAATTCACGCTTGAATGAAAATGGAGGGATGCCAAGAAATGGAGAGAGAGAGGGACAGATAGAGAGAGAGAGAGAGGGATGAAAAGGAGATATAATTGTGCGGTCACAGGTGTTTACGTTTTCTCTTTAGTTGTAATCTTAGCATCGCGTGTAGAACAGCGTGCGAACAAAAGCTGTCGGAGCGGAAATGTTCATTTAACCCATTAAGGCCTGAGGCCGATTCTACAAATGTCTTCTAAATCCTAACAGTTTTCCCAAAATACTTATGTTTCTATATCAGAGGTGCTCAAACGTTTTCATGTCAAGGACCCCCAAAATGATATGTATTTGGCCCGTGGGACCCCCTTCTCAAAATATGTTGTTCCAGAGACCCCCCAGAAGCAAAGATTTGAGTTACAAATGTTCGCTTAAAAAAATAATATATATATTCAAAGATTTGCACAAATGTTCTCGATTTTAAAAAAAAATAGCAGATCTACAAGCTTGTAGCGCGGCACTCGGTGCCGCGCTACGAGCTTGTATATCTGCTATTTTTGAATAGCCCAAAGTGTAAAATAATGCTTTTTAGCTCAAATCTAAAAATGACACAGATGCGTCCCAGATCTTAATGGGTTAAAAGCTAATGCAAGCACAGCTCACACAACGCTGTGAATGAAAAGGCCGGGCAGGGGGGAAAATAAAGGGAAAAATGAAGGATAAGAGGAGAGAGAGAGAGGAAAAGAGAGAGGGGGAGCAATGAATGGGCTGAACGAATGGAGATAATGATGTGAAATTGGTGCAGTTACAGTAAATGTCCCCTTTTTAACGCGTTCAGTCCATACAAGGATACCAGAGATGAGCTTCAGGAATGAGGCTGAAAAGCGATTGTGTTGTATTGAAACACACAGGCGCACACACACACACACGCACACGCACGCACACACACACACACAAGCATGCACACACGTTAGTATTACTTGTGAGGACATAACAATTTCAGAAGGGAATCAAAAATAGCTGAAAACGACCGTAAACAGCATGATCTACAAGCTCACACCGCGTCACGCTGCAAAGCGCTGAGAGCTTGTAGATCGGCTATTTTTACGGTGCGCGACACCGGCTCGCAAGTGTGAGTCAGGCGTATTCGGTTGTTGAGCCGTGACGTATGCGCCCCGCCAGAATAACGTCCGGGTCCAAGTGTGTATTTTATTTTCCCAATATGCGCAGCAGTGCTGTGTCCCTCGCTGTTTTAACACATCTGAGACTAAAATAATGACTAAAGTGTCATTCTACCGTTTTCCTGGCAATGACAAAGAGAAGAGGAAAAATACTTAAATATATATATATATATATATATATATAAATACATATACAAAAATAAATATTATAATGTTAATGATAATAATAAATAAATATAAATATATATATTAGCCTACTTCTTAGCATTTAGCATTAACCCATTAAGACCGGGAACGCATCTGTGTCACTTTTTAGATTTCTTTAGGCTATTTTTGTAAAATCGTGAACATTTTTGCAAATCTTTAAATATATATAGATCGCGTATTTTAATAGCTTTTTTTTTGTTTTGTTTTTGGTGAGATCTGACGTTCATAGTGACAGAACACGGTAAAAAAGAAGTAAGAAAAAAGAAGGTAAGAACAGAAGTCTCGCTAGACGAGATCGAAATCTCGAGATTTCGATCTCGTCTAGCAAAACTTAGGTTTTTCTTAAAGCTATTAAAATACGCGATCTAGCACAAGGCCTATTGGCGCACGTTTTAAGCTGTGGCGGACCCGGGATGGAGTTATGACATTTTTCTACTGTACCATTCATCCTCTAAGATATCATAACATCATAGAAAAGGTAAGAAAACCTTAGTCCAAAATTCTCCTTTAAGCATTCCGTTTGTGTACCGGTGCACATAACCGTTACTTACCGGGCTATGAGAGACTCAGATATTAAGGTACCTGCAATATTCAAATTTGAATACATTTCACGGTCCCGACTGTCCACATTTGCAGGCTGTAAAAAAGGAATCCCCACAGGATTAGCAACAGGTGCTGTTTTCCTACAGAGATTCATATTCATCAAGGTTATTTCAAGATAAATCTGGTTTAACCGATTAAGACCTGAGGTGATTCTTACATTTTTTTTCTAAATCCCCCCAAAAAATGTTCGCGATTTTCCAAAAATAGCAGATCTACAAGTTCATAGCGCGGCACTCGGTGCCGCGCTATGAACTTGTATATCTGCTGTTTTTGAATAGCCAAATAAATCTATAGTGACACGGATGCGTTCCAGGTCTTAATGGGTTAATGGTACTACTGCACTGGCAGACGATATGGATAAGTTTAAGAATATGTTGTTTAAGGATTGTAATTATGTTTTTGTTTTAAGGGGGAATACCTACAGTAATAAAATCCTCAGTTTCAATGTAAAATCAGAGAGTATACCTTTCCGGGTCCATTTGGTTCCATGTGTATACTGTCCGAGTTAAATGAACTCACTAACAGTGGAGGACTACAGAGAGGGTAGTCTCGCGTAGCCAGACCCAACTGAAAATGAAAAACAGCGACCTCTGCTGTTTGCATTGTCTGTTGGGTCTGGCAGGAAGCAAACGAAACACCAGTGCGCAAGGAAACCGGGGTTTGTGTCTGCCTTCAGCGCTCCACTTCCGGGTGGTGCGACTATGTTTTCATTCCCACTAACAATATTTCTACACGGAACACTAACACCACTTCTCCCAGAGAACATGGATGGTTTTGGTTATAAGCCCACTTGTTTCTATGATGAAAGAGTAAGTTAAAATGTGAATATCTTTCCGTGGTTTTGTCTGCTCCGAGGACGCTATTGTTAAATTAGTTTTGGTTAGTTTCGAGGGGGGAAGGGTGGACGGACACGTGAATCCCGCCCACTACATTTGATTGGGTAAAGCGCGGCCTGCTTCCTGATCTGAAGGCACACCCACTTGAAACCAATGCGCACGGGTTGTCAACACGGCTACCGACAGATTCCACCGCAGGGCAGAATCTGTTCTTGAGAGATTACAGAGAGGGAGACTGTGTTAAGGGATATAATGACCCATGAGGATACACATGGTTCTGAAGAGACTTAATCGCTTTCTACAGACACACAAAATAATAAAAAAAAATAACTTGCATCTTAATTAGAAATCCCATTGAAAATAGGGAAAGCGATGAACTCCCTGGCGGAAAGTGTCAGCTTCTAGGGAATGTGTGTGTGTGTGTGTGTGTGTGTGTGTGTGTGTGTGTGTGTGTGTGTGTGTGTGTGTGTGTGTGTGTGTGTGTGTGTGTGTGTGTGTGTGTGTGTGTGTGTGTGTGTGTGTGTGTGTGTGTGTGTGTGTGTGTGTGTGTGTGTGTGTGTGTGTGTGTTGTAATGACAGCTTTTGATGTTACTTTAAGTTAAACAGATCTGGAAGATGCAGGACTGCAACGTCAGGAATCAAACGTCATACTTTATTGTAGATCTCATCACAGCAGAGAGAAACTATTGTCTCCCTCCCTCCCTCCATGACACTTTAAATAATTATCCATTCAACCATCACACTAGACAGAAGTGGTGCTACATGGCAATCAATGTGGGTCTTTGGCTCGTAATAATGATAGGGGACACTCTTTGGGTGCTATACAGCTCCTATATTCATTAGAGGTGCCTTAAAGGACGACTTCACCACTTTTCAACATATCTTCATATAATAGGTCCTCACTAATGCTCATGATAAAATGATACAATTTTTTTCTAATCAGTCTGTGTCTCAGAGGAGGGCTGTGGACAGTTCAGAAACCCGTCTACCACTGACATCATCGATGGGGAATCCAAGCTAATAGAAACTGCAGGCTTTGTATTCCTGGAAAGTTGCAATGCAATAATAGATCCCATTGTTCTCGCCTTAATAAAAATCTGAATAAAAAAATTGTAATCTTTTTGGAAAAAAAATCCTTTCTAACGATGATGTCACTGGTAGACGGGTTTCTGGACTGTCCACAGCCCTCCTATGCAGAGCCGCAGGAAGGGTGGTGCGAACGGTGCGGCCGCACCGGGCCCCGCGCTACGGGGGGCCTCGCAAAAAAACGGGAACATTTTTTTTTTAACATGACACCCAACATGACACCCAACTTAATGTTTTGAGGGCAAAAATAACCGCAAATAACCACCCAAAACGCGGATATATCCAACAGAAACCGCAAAAAAATCGCGCTGCGCGCGCGTGCGTGCTCGCCAACTCCGCACCGGGCCCCGCATTTCTCCCAGACGGCTCTGCTCCTATGAGACACAGACCAAGTAGAAAAAAATTGTATAATTTTATCATGAGCATTAGTGAGGACCTATTATGTGAAGATGTGTTGAAAAGTGGTGAAGTCGTCCTTTAACTAAGCTGAACAACCAGTGAAGAACCACTAAAGAGCCATGCAGGGGGTTCTTTGTCAACACACTCTCACTCTGTAGTTGTAATTGTTGTCAACACACTCTCACTCTCCAAAATGCAGTGGTGTTAAGTACTTTTACTCAAGTAGTAATTGTTTAGGTAGGCAAATCTTTGCTTCTGAGGGTCCCTGAAACTAACTATTTTGAGATGAGGGTCCGCGGCCAAATTACAATCCTTTAGTGGGGGTCCTTGACTTGAAAAGGTTAGGATGTCACCCATTTTTTTCTTTTTTTGTAATTATATTTTTGGGGCTTTTTCTGCCTTTATTGATAAATGAGCAGTAGACTGACAGGAAACGGGGAGAGAGATGGGGGGCGGTGACACGCAGCACAGATCGGGACTCGAACCCGCAACACGCTGTCAGGCAGGATTACCAGCCTAGGTGCCCGGACGGCTACGCCAGCCGCCCGGGGCAGGGTGTCGCACCTATTGACGGCTAGTGTGGTAGGGCATTCCACATTTTGGTGGCAGAATAGTCGAACATTCATCCCCGTGTTTGTGCCGTTTTCCCTTCTGCCAGCTTAGCTAAATGTTTTATAAAAGCAAATGCGATGTTGTGGTGGTTGGGGTAATTGCCATTGACATTTGGCTCATAATTGCACCGCGTTTACCCGTCCTAACTATTAGGAGCCGTGGGAAAGTGCCATTACTACAGCGCCAGGGGAGCAGCTATTAAGCGAACTGGCGACCTTCCGACTCCCAGAAGGCCTCTCTGTACTCTACCCACTCAGCTACAGCCACGTCACCTCGTCGTGCAGCCAGTTTAGAGCAGCCCAAGGGCGTTGTAATGAGATTAACCCATTAAGACCTGAGGCGATTCTTAAAAAAAATCTAAATCCTAACAGTTTTTGGAAAAAAGTCAAACCAATATTTTTCAAAAATAGCAGATCTACAAGCTCATAGCGCGGCACTCGGTGCCGCACGCCCGCCTCTCATTGGAAATGAATTACATAGGCGCCTCAGCCGCTCCCAGTCTGAAACCACCCTTTTAGACCGGCGATTTGTTTGTAGATTTGACATGCCCAGAATAAGGACGGTAGGGTTCATGTGGTTGAGTGGCTAAACGTTTTGCTGAAACCTCTTAACCTGTGTGTGTGTGTGTGTGTGTGTGTGTGTGTGTGTGTGTGTGTGTGTGTGTGTGTGTGTGTGTGTGTGTGTGTGTGTGTGTGTGTGTGTGTGTGTGTGTGTGTGTGTGTGTGTGTGTGTGTGTGTCTGTGTGTAGGAGGAGATCGAGACGGAGAAGCAGCAGCACGAGGCCAGGGTGATGTCCATCCGGACAGAAGAAAAGCAGAAGATGGACAAGATGGCGGACGACCTGGACCAGAAATGGACGGACGCACTGCGGTGAGAGAGACGGTCGATCTTATCTGTCGGCACCGAGTGCCGTGCTACGAGCTTGTAGATCTGCTATTTAAAAAAAATATATATATTTTTTTTTCAAGCGAACATTTGTAACTCAAATCTTTGCTTCTGGGGGTCCCTGGAACCACACATTTTGAGATGGGGGTCTGCGGCCTAATACATATCATTTTGGGGGTCCTTGACATGAAAAAGTTTGAGAACCACTGATATAGCAACATACGTTTAGAAGACATTGTGTATAGAATCGGCCTCAGGTCTTAAGAAACTAGAAAACGTGCTCCTCGGAGCACAGGTCTCCGCCAGGTCAGGTAGGTTATTGTGGCCCAGCAATGTTAGGAATTCGACAATCAGGATGGAATATGAAAAATCGGACTGATCCGTCTTTATCACTTAACTATAGAGATAATGTGTACCAATTTGTGTGATTTTTGGACTAAATTAGTAATATAAACAGGGGTGCACATAACTGGTGCGCAGGTGCGCATGCGCACCCAAAATAAAAAATGCGCACCACATCAGGCGACGCGAGGCGCTTTTGCGCACCAACAGCTGGGACAGGAATTTCCAAGCTTTTATTTTTTAGCAAAACTAAAAAATAAAAGCCTGGAGATCGAGGCTAGGAATTTACTTCCTGAAGCCACACTCACACAATCACTCTAAAGCACCCGTCGGCCCCATGTACAGCCATTAGGCGGAGGGGTAGAGATATGACTCGCGTCGCCTCGCATCGCCTCGCATTGCCTGGCTGCGTGCACGCAGCCAGCAGCGGCTGTTAGAGGCACTCGTCACCGATGATGAACGCACCGTAATGGTGCAAAATATGCCGTGAACGTCCCAATCTGGCGGATAAAATCAGCGCAGCAGCACAGGGCACCAACCTTGGGGGCTTTATATAACAGCATGAGAAAAAAAAATCGGCGGAATTTAGAAGCAGAGCGTCCTTTTTTTCTCGCCCCCCCCCCCCCCGTTGACAAAACTGTCCGGCGGGCACCGTGCTGAATCCCCCCCCCCCCCCCCCCCCCCCCCCCCCCGTTGACAAAACTGTCCGGGCTGAACCCCCCCCCCGTTGACAAAACGGGACGGGCGCCATGCGCACCAAGTCACATGTCCAGGTGCTCCTCTGCGTACCAGACCTAAAAAGTTATGTGCACCCCTGAATATAAAAAAAAAAGTGTTTGCAGAAATTGGCCTCCTGGTGGCGCTATATAATAGGGCGATGTTCAAAGGGTGGCATTTGTTCCTCAACGTAGTGCAAATGTGCGTGCAAAGTTTCACTTTGCAGCATTTTGTTCAAAACGGGCGACTCCTGCAAACTTCAGATGTCAATCTTAGCCAATCAGGATGGAATGTGAAAAATCTAACAGATCCAACTTGATCACATGACTATAGAGATCGTGTGTACCGATTTGCGTGAAATCTTGACAAAAATCTGGGGCAGAGGTTCTGCTCTGGCATCCAGGGAGTGTGTACGTCCACACCTTCGGCCTGGAAAAGACAATAATGTCAGTGAACACTAGCAGCAGTGGGTAACCGGAAAGCTTTAACCCATTAAGACCTGAAAAAATAGCAGATCTACAAGCTCATAGCGCGGCACTCGGTGCCGCGCTATGAGCTTGTAGATCTGCTATTTTTGCATAGCCAAAGAAATCTAAAGTGACACAGATGCGTTCCTTCCAGGTCTTAATGGGTTAAACCCATTGTCAAAACATCCCTGGTTCGATACCCGCTCAAGATCGGTGTTGAATGTCCTCCCACTTTCAAGCCTTCAGTTTCCGCTGCTGTCCAGGAACAGTGTGTGAGCGAGGAATATGTATAAACAAAGAGATCAAAATTAGACTAATTTGTGCAGGTGAGATAGTTTAATCATTATTATCTTTATCTACACAACAAGCGATGTTTCCAGAAAGCTTCACACATATGAAGCTACATTGTAAACTAACTACATTTGAGAGGGAATGAAAGCAGTTCAGTGAATAACAGTCACATAACATGGCTACTTCTGCAGGCGAAAACGATAATGAAAGTCATCTCCAGACTAGCAAAGTGATATGTAATTAACATATTTAATCATAATAATTAATTCATATGATCATATTTAATTAACATAAATGCCATTTGCACAACACGTTTATAAGCATAATGGTTCCTAAGTGCTTCAAGGTCAATGAGTGGTGATCTAAAAAAAAGAATAATTGGCAAGTGTTACTGCCCGAAAAATAAGATACTTTAGAATGAAGAATTAAAGAGCTGACGGACAGACGGCGTTAACTCTCATATAGACCTTTCATTTTAACGAAAGGTGAGTTTATTCAGTTACAGCCTATAACGGTGGTTCCCAAACTGGGGGTCGGGACCCCCAGGGGTGTCTCCAAATTATTGTGGGAGGGTCCCCAGTTGATTAGCTTAATGTACAACATTGTTTTCTCACTCAACTGTAAACGAACCAATATACAGTGTAAGTGTATATACAGGGTATCTGCACATTTCTAAAGTTACAATTGAATTGTAAACGAACACAAACAAAGCTGATTTAGACAATAATAGAGCATCACAAAACCCAGTGCTGTTTGTTTTCTAAATCAAAATGTTAACATCCTGTTGATTTGACATTTTTTGTTAGGAAGAAAACCTGGACTGAATCCACGTATCCGGATATGCAAATAGTAAAATCAACAGGAAGTTGACATTTGTATTTAAAAGACAAACAGTACGGGGTTTGCTGATGTATGATCTATATTGTCTGAATCAGCTTTGTTTGCGTTTGTTTATGTGCTAAAAGAGACTTTAAGAGCTGTTTCAGTGTACAATGTAAGTCAATGAGGAGCATATTTTGAATTCTCCTTTCAGGAGGCCAAAAAAGGAGGTAGTACCATTTTTACCGTTAGACAGACGACCCCCCCCATTGTTGTACATATAGTGTTATTACTGCCTTGACTCTCACCCCCCCCCCCCCCCCCCCCATTGTTTTTACATACTGTATTATTTTTTCCCTGCTTTTTTGTTTAGTTTTTGTTTTATAACCTACATATAGTGATATTCTTTTTTTGTTTTTGTGTTGATATTTACCACTATATATGACTATATGATGAATTGAATACCAAGGACCTCAAAGGAAACAAGACGGCAAGGACTTTTTTTGAAAGGACCTTTTAGACAAAGTATTTTAAATGTAACTCTGCTGTTTTACATTTTTATATATATTCAATCAATCAATCAAAAATTATCAATTTCTAATGGAGCAATTCTTTTTGATTTCTTGTCCACTTTTGGAGTTACATCGTGGCAAGGTAACTACACAAATCAAACCTCTACTAAAGTGGTCTTGCCCTTTAACATGAGGATTGAAATGCAAATATGTCTGTGACTGCCTCCAATCCAAATTCTAAATTGTATTGTTATAGCTAATTATCTCTGCCTCTCTGTCTCTGTCTGTCTATCTCTCTGTCTCTGTCTGTCTGTCTCTCTCTGTGTCCTCTCTCTCTCTCTCTCTCTGTCTCTCTGGGTGTCTCTCTCTCT
>NC_139961.1:8931005-9023505 GCF_963454915.1 Gymnoscopelus microlampas | reverse complement strand
TGTGTGTGTGTGTGTGTGTGTGTGTGTGTGTGCGTGCGCGTGTGTGCGCGTGCACACGTGTGTGTGTGTGTGCGTGCGTGCGTGCGTGTGTGTGTGTGAGAGAGAGAGAGAGAGAGAGAGAGGGAGAGAGAGGCAAACTACCAACATTGTGTTGGGAAATGTTCCTCAATTCCTGTGTTGATTTGGACACAGT
The DNA here is from genome assembly GCF_963454915.1 of Gymnoscopelus microlampas. NCBI lineage: Eukaryota > Metazoa > Chordata > Actinopteri > Myctophiformes > Myctophidae > Gymnoscopelus > Gymnoscopelus microlampas. Next base: position 9,023,312 of record NC_139961.1, on the reverse strand, counting down.
ACTGTATAAGATTATAATTAAACACTCCATCCTTCAGCCCTTTGCCTCCATATCAACCTACCACTAAGGGCACGGTCACACCAAAATATGGTTGCCTGCGGTTAAACTCCGGTTGTGCGTTTTTTTGCGGCCAGCATTGAATGGCAAAATACCAGCAGGCGCATTAGAGCGCATAAACGCAAGATGTGCACGACACGCGGAAAGATTTTTAAAAGCAAAGATTGTGCCCCATAGCTAAAATAAAGGTGCGCGGTGTGACCGTGCCCTAAAGTGTTGTAGAACTTTGCTCCATATCAACCCTCCCCTAAGCCCTATTGAGTGAAAGTTGAACTATTGATCTTTTCCCCCCCGCAGTCTACTTACTAACCTGCCATTTGGTACGCCCACGAAAATCCAAATCCAATGCCAACCCCACTTCTTATTCCAAAATCCACATTACCGTAGATAATGTAATACTTCCAACCTTCAATATATAGCTCTGGTTCTCCCCCCACCCTCTTACTCTAAATCCATGTTACCTTAACCCATTAAGACCGGGAACACATCTGTGTCATTTTTAGATTTCGTTGGGCTATTCAAAAATAGCAGATATACAAGCTCATAGCGCGGCACCGAGTGCCGCTCTATGAGCTTGTAGATCTGCTATTTTTTCCGTGAAGATTTGTCAAATATTTTGTTCCAGGGACCCCCGGAAGCAAAGATTTGAGTTGCAAATGTTCGCTTTAAAAAGTGTCATATTCAAAGATTTGCACGAATTTTCACGATTTAAAAAAAATAATAGCAGATCTACAAGCTCTCGGTGCCGCACTAATAGAAAAGAAGAAATCTAAAAATGACACCCAATGCGATTCCCGGTCTTAATGGGTTAAGTAAGGGAAGACTCGCACAGCCCTAAATCCTGGAGAGGATTAACGTGCTTCAGGAGCGGACAGCGGAGAGAGAATCATCTTTGACACAGAGCAGTCTCTGCATGGTGGGGGGTTCTGCACTCCCTCAAGCAGTGATGTAAAGTAACTAAGTACATTTACTTAAGCACTGTACTTAAGTACAATGTTGAGGTATTTTTATTTTACTGGAGTGTTTCCCATTTTCAGTACTTTTACTTCTACTCCACTACAGCTCAGAGGCAAATATTGTACTTTTACTGCACTACAATTATTTGAAAACTGTAGTGACTAGTTACTTTGCAGATATCAATTAGTACATTATAAAACACACATGAACCACTTTAGCCCTATTTTATACATAGGCTATTTGAAAATAGCAGATCTACAAGCTCACAACGCGTCGCAAGCTTGTAGATCTGCTATTTTCAAACATTTTAGTACTTTTAGTTTTGGCACTTCAAGTACATTTTGATATCAATACTTTTGTACTTTTACCCAAGTATTTTTTAAATTCCGGACTTTTACTTGTAACAGAGTACTTCTACAATGCAGTATTGATATTATTGATTGATTGATATTATATTATTTTTACTTAAGTAATACATTTGAGTACTTTTTCTGTGTGTGTTCAGATCTCTCTGCTGAAGCAGTCTCTGGAGTTGCAGCTGTCTCAGTCCCAGTCGGCCCTTCAGCAGCTGCAGTCTCAGTTCAGCCAGGAGAGGGAGCTCCTGAGCCAACAGCTCAAAGGTAAAAACAAATCGGGAATCAGAATACGAACCCGTTTCACAAGCAAGCCATGTTGACAGGACAATTAGAATACAGCTGGAGGTAATGCAATGAATTGATTGTTGGTTGTGTTTTCATTTAGATGTTACTGACGTGTCAGTATGAACAGAGTTAAAGGGATATTTCACTTTCAAACATGTTTGGGGTCATTTTAACATCTACTCTGGCTTTTGACTCTGGCTTTTGCCTGACAGTTTCTAAGTTGCTTGATTCAAGAAAAAATAGTTTTTCACTTTTTGCCTTAGTTATCGAGGTCACTTAGCCAAAAGGTGATTTGTGTTTTTGTTATGCTATGAGGCCATCGATCTGTGCCTGTATGGAACGGGGCCCGTTCGGGAGAAATGCTAAATCCAATCAACTTCACACTCAGAACTCCTGGTGTTGAGTGTGTCCTTTTGGCCCTCAGCAAATCACCCACCACGTGTGAAATTTGATTGGATGAGTTGTTCTGGTTTTAAGCGAGGGACGGCTATATACAGTACAGACATTCCTTGAATTTGTAGATAGATAGAGGAGTGCGGTGCCCGTTTGGAACGTTTGGCTGTTTCTGAGAGGCTTGGCCATCGACGTTGCTTCTTCCTGGTCCTCAAGAAGAAAGGACCGGGTTCTAGTTCCACGTCCCCCGCTTTCACTACCACTAACCCTAAGGCCCAGGGGTCCTTGGTGTGGTCCCAGGGGGTCCCCAGCAAAATGTGTTAATACAGCATCACATTGATTTCAACCACTATACTTTGGCTGTTCAAGAATAGCAGATGTACAAGCTCATCTTGTGCATTGCTATTTTTGAAATTCTTTGAAAAATCGTGAAAAGGTTTAGATGATTTTCAATTGCTTTATACATTTTTTTTACACAAATCTTCTCCTCTGGGGATCCCTGGCACAAAACCTTTTCAGATGAGGCTCCTCAGCCAAATACCTATCAATTTGGGGTTCCTTGACATGAAAAAGTTTGAGAAGCACTGCCCTAAGATACAGTGGGGAACATAGAACCCGGGGAACATTTGACCCCAAATACGCCAAGTGTGAAGATGAGCGCTTCACAAGATACACACTTACTGTACAGGACGGGTCCGTTCTGGAGGACTGCTCATCCCATCAGCTCCGTTTCCCCCCTACGTAACATCTATTTGGCAAAAATAGACGATCTACGAGCTCCATTCGCTTCATTCTGAGCTTGTAGATTGGCTATTTTCGCCAAGGGTGCAAGGGTTGATGCAAGGGTTGCTGTGTGATTAATGAAGACACTATTGTAACATTTTTGGAATCAGTCAAGGTCAGATTTACATAACCAGTCACTTTACAGGCGTTTAGCAGACACTTTTATATCCAGAGCAGAGTGAGCATGAAAGTCTAGTAAATAAACAACAACAACAACGTCAATAATCACATACATGTGTATACAGTGTGTTGAGAAACAGTTTAGTGCCTCAAAGACACTAGGATACCAGTGCGTGCGATCTTGTGTGTGTGTGTGTGTGTGTGTGTGTGTGTGTGTGTGTGTGTGTGTGTGTGTGTGTGTGTGTGTGTGCGCGTGTGTGCGTGCGTGTGCGCGTGCGTTCTCAGAGCTGCAGAGGGAGCACCAGAGGCGGGAGCATCGACTGCAGGAGGCTCACTGCTGTGCTCTCAGCACGATGGAGGACGCCAGACAACACCAGATCAGGGTACATAACACACACACACACACACACACACACACACACACACACACCCCCCCACACAGGCACACGTGACACATAACACATCTTTATTTATTTGCCTTCACATTTAACAAACAGTTGTAGATCACAAACTCGGTAAAACTCAACAGGATACAGATCACGGATACAGGAAGCATCGCCTCCTCCATATATGGCGATTATGCAAATTATCACAAACACTGAACAGAGTTTAGCCAATGCCTTATCAGCTCTCGGCCTGGGCATTCCTGCAATCTGCAGGCCTCTCACAACTGATTTATGGACATTGCCGAGGCTTCCAAATATGAACACAAGCAGTTTACATGTGTAACCAAGCTCTATATAATAGCATCCTTAACCCATTAAGACCTGGAACTGTGTAATTTTTAGATTTGAGCTAAAAAGCATTATTTTACACTTTTAGTATTGAGCGCGGCACTCGGTGCCGCGCTATGAGCTTGTATATCTGCTATTTTTGAAAAATCATGAAAATGTGTGCAAATCTTCTGAATATAGATATTTTTAAAGCGAACATTTTAACTCAAATCTTTGCTTCTGGGGGGTCCCTGGAACAAAATATTTTGATGGGGGTCCGCGGCCAAATACATATAATTGTGGGGGTCCTTGACATGAAAAAGATTGAGCACCACTGATATAGAAACACACGTTTTTCCGAAAACTGTTGAGATTTAGGAGACATGTAGAATCGGCTTCAGGTCTCAATGGGTTAAGACGTTGGTACTTAAGCACCTTGGTAAGGCATGCCTCTTCCAGGCTGTGGTCAAATGTACATGTCACTTCCAACATGGTCACTTCTCTACTGTCCTCATCAACAACAACAACATCTGGTGTATTAGCTGTGACATCTGAAAAGGCATCATTTTCATTCAATTGCGCATGAACATGGCAGTTGAAACACAAGAGTGCTTATACTGTACCTGTTGGCAGAATGATGAAACATACAGTATGTCCTTGACTAATAGGTCAACAATTCTGTCATGCCTACAGTGGTCACCTATTCACATACGCACCGGAGTCTCTGAAAGGTACCCACCATAACCCACCATAACCTTAGGTTGTGAAAGGTTGGGGGTGTGGCTATGCCTTGGGGGGGTGTTTTAAGTTTTTCATTTTAGGTGGACAGTAGGTGGCAGAAGAGATTAGAGGAAAGCAATTACTCTACTTGCAGTTTATTTCTTAAAAGCAGAAGTCATTAGAGAACTTATGAATGCAGACAATTTATCATTGAATTAATAAAACAAACTTACGTACTAGAGTATTTCCAATTTCCAGTAGTTTTACTTTATTTTATACATAGGCTATTTGAAAATAGCTGATCTACAAGCTCACAATTTTCACAATGCTATTTTGAAACATTTTACACAACAGTGTATTTTCAAACATTTTACAGTGGTGTAAAGTAACAAATTACATTTACTCAAGTACTGTACATAAGTAAAGATTTTAGGTATTTTTACTTTACTAGAATATTTCCAATTTCCAGTACATTTATTTCTACTCCACTATACATCTCAGAGGCAAATATTGTTCTTTTACTCCACTACAATTATTTGAAAACTTTAGTTGTTACTTTGTAGATTTTGATTATTACAAAACATACATTAACCACTTCAGCCTTATATAAACGTTGGCTATTTAAAAATAGCCATGCGTTGTGAGCTTATAGATCTGCTATTTTCAAAGGATTTTTATATATTTTGATAACCTGTGAAACGGGACATTCTACATGTATTTTTATGTGGTATATGTGGTGGCTTTTACTTTAAGTAAAATATCTGAGTACTTCTTCCACCACTGAAGAACAACAATTAAAGAACAGAGGATAAGCCAGTGTTTTTCTCATTCTTTTTTTTCTCTCTCTCAGTCATAGGAGACAGCTGTTGCGACCAGTGTTGCCAGAGTTTGCGAGAGAAATAAGCAAACAGGTCTATGAAAACAAGCCCAAAAGAGATTGATTATTATAGGCCACATGAGCACATTAAACCTATATGCACCTCAAGTTCTCAAATAAAAAGCAGCCAGCTTCTACCAATATTTACAAGCAACTTTACAGAAAAACAGGTTGCTTATAATAAGCAAACATGGCAACGCTGGTCGCGACCCCTTCCTTTCATTCAGTGAGAGAGGATCATGGTTAACATATGCTAATAGACAGTCAGTGGCTTCAAGCTTGGCCATTGTTGTCACAAAACAAGTTTGGCCACCTTCACACACAGTTAGGTAGGCTACAGTCAGCAGGGAGAGGGGGTTGGGGGAGAATTTAGCTTTTTTTTAAATCATGTTCTCAGTGGTGGAAAAAATGCTCACATTAGCTCAAGCACCCCTCTCTCTCTGTCTTCAGTATTAACTGGGTATCAACTGCCTTTTAAGGTCAACCCTAAATGCTTAAGTAACAGTCCCTCTTGTGGTTAAAGCTGATGTCCAGTAATTTTGCGGCCCGGGTTTAAATCCCACGCTATGAGCTTGCAAATTCCATGCGGAATGTCCAGTTTTTGTTACCACAATATAAAAATACTCTGTTACAAGTAAAAGGCCTGTGTTAAAAATGTTACTGAGTAAAACTACAAAGTACTGGCATCAAAATATTTTCAAACATTTTACACAACAGTGTATTTTCAAACATTTTACTGTGGTGTAAAGTAACACATTACATTACACAAGTACTGTACATAAGTAAAGATTTTATGTATTTTTTTTTCTTTACTGGAGTATTTCCCTCTCTCTCTCTCTTTCTCTCTACTTGTTATGCAGAAAGTCCTCTTTCACACGTTATGTCAAAATGTAAAATAGCAGATCTACAAGCTCACAACGTGTAGCTTAGTTCTGCTATTTTTAAATAGACAACTTTATATAAGGTTAATGGTTAATGTATGTTTTGTAATAATAATCAAAATCTACAAAGTAACTAAAGTTTTCAAACACTTGCACATTGTGTGTGTGTGTGTGTGTGTGTGTGTGTGTGTGTGTGTGTGTGTGTGTGTGTGTGTGTGTGTGTGTGTGTGTGTGTGTGTGTGTGTGTGTGTGTGTGTGTGTGTGTGTGTGTGTGTGTGTGTGTGTGTGTGTGTGTGTGTGTGTGTGTCTGACAGTGTGTGGGCACAGACAGACAGACAGTAGGGGGAGGTAGGTAGCAGGTAGCAAAACCGGTTATGTTAATGATATACTGTGTAGCCTACACTACAGTATTCCAAATAAGCTGAGGAACTCTGCTATCAGGTTCCCCTCCCCCCTACAGTACCTCTGTTCCCAGCACATCGTGGAACCACACGTTACTGCCGGGCCCCCGGCAGTAACTCTGAGGACCCTCTAGGGGTCTCGGACCTCCTGTCGAAGACCCCTGATTTAACTCTCTCTCTCTCTCTCTCTCTCTCTCTCTCTCTCTCTCTCTCTCTCTCTCTCTCTCTCTCTCTCTCTCTCTCTCTCTCTCTCTCTCCTGTCGAAGACCCCTGATTTAACTCTCTCTCTCTCTCTCTCTCTCTCTCTCTCTCTCTCTCTCTCTCTCTCTCTCTCTCTCTCTCTCTCTCTCCTGTCGAAGACCCCTGATTTAACTCTCTCTCTCTCTCTCTCTCTCTCTCTCTCTCTCTCTCTCTCTCTCTCTCTCTCTCTCGAAATCCGCGGGCTAATAAGTGTCAATTTGGGGGTCCTTCACATGAAAAAGTTTGAGAACCACTGCTCTGATCTCCTCTCCTCTCCCCCCCCCTTGCACTTTGGCTAATTAATATTGACTGTTGTAAGTGAAAAGGTTAAGAAATGTTCAAAAAGTTTACTGTTTCAGTTTTTGAGAGGCTGCAGCCAGTGTGTGCAGTTCAGATTTATGTTGTTCCTGTAAGGATAATTATTGTTCCAATTCCAAATATGGAATCTGTAGCAGCAAAATACTTAAAAAGATAAAAACTGTTTTCTATTGTTCAATTAAATTGGATTCAGTTCTAAAAGGCTAAAAACTGTACACGTCTTTTTTTTTTAGGGGGGGGCACGGGGAAAGTAATATAAAGTAACATGTAATATATTACTCTTGATTCCAAGTAATAAGTTATATAATATTATTACTTTTCAAAGGAGTAATAAGTAATAGGTAACATATTACTCTCCTAAGTAATATAGCCCAACACTGATTATAAAACATATACATTAACCACTTTAGCCCTATATTATACCATGGCCATTAGAAAATAGACGATCTACAAGCTCGTAGATCGGCTACTTTCAAACATTTCAGTACTTTTACTTTTGGTACTTTAAGTATATTTTGATGCCAATACTTTGTACTTTTACTCAAGTAACATTTTGAACACAGGCCTTACTTACTTTTTTAAAATACATTTTGATACCAAGCGCCACCTCGTGGCTGGACGGCCACACTACACTTTCTAATTATTTCAATGGGAGGCGCTAAGAATCTGTGGGCGTCAACTTTGAAAGGTACCTAAAGAAACCTTTGAAAACCTCTGATGTCCAATAGGTGGCCGTTTGAAGATCGTGCATGAATGAACAGGTGACCACTGTAGCAACATTCCTTTATATACATAGCAGCCATTCAGACTATGTGACAGAGTTTCAGTAACTGGAGTGTGGTCATGGTGCAGACAATGAGGAGGAAACGTATTAGGGAACCACGAAGACACATTGAGTCTGGTTGGAAGGACCTGTAATCTAGCTTTGACTGTTAAGGTGATTATATCCTCATCAACTGCATCATTTTTTAATATTGTTTTGAGAGACGGTGTGATCTGCAGCAGGAAGGCAAGCTAGCTTTCCTTGTAGTTTTAAACCAGTGCAGTGTTGTTGGACCACACACACACACACACACACACACACACACACACACACACACACACACACACACACACACACACACACACACACACACACACACACACACACACACACACACACACAGAAGCCAAGAAAAGTTAAGAAAGAGATAGTGTCAAAGAAAACCCTGTGGATCAAGTCGTAGAAAACCTTTGATGCCAAGGAAGAGAGGACATGTGAGTGTGTGTGTGTGTGTGTGTGTGTGTGTGTGTGCGTGCGTGCGTGCGGGCAGTCTAGTTTAGTGAATTCAATGTTGTGATAACACCGGACTAGGTGGACAGTGGGCATAACATTGTGCCGATTTGCTTGGCCAACCCAACTCATCGGCTTTGCGAGTTGGCCAGACTCCACCCAATCAGGGCCTCTGCCAAAATGATCCAGAACCAGAAAAAAGAATCGGGTGAAATTAGTTTCTTCAATAAATATCTAAATCTAAAAAGTAACTAGTAACTAATGTTTTCAAATAACAGTAGTGGAGTGAAAGTATAAAATGTTCCTCAGAGATGTAGTGGAGTAGAAGTAAAAGTATTGAAAATTGGAAATACTCCACTAAAAGAATACCTCAAATTGTACTTAAGTACAGCACTTGAGTAAATGTACTCAGTTACTTACACCACTGCAGTATGTACATACATGTGATGGTTGTGATACTATAGCATGTTTTATACATGACCTCTGCAGTGCATTGAATCTCCTCCATAATAACAATGGCTTCTGTGAGCCAACAGCTTGCTGATCTACAGTACAGTATTGCCCTGCCAAGGTAAAGAGCAGTAACTACGTTTTTGGACACGCCAACTTATTTGTGTATCCCAAAGGTCAAATTAGCCTTTGTGATTTTGGGGGATAAACAATTACCTCAAGAACAGATGCAAAATTAGTGTAATACCACTTATATGCCGATATCTCATTTGGCTGACCAGTTGAATCACTTTTAAACCCATTTTTCAGTGATTTTTTTTTTCGTAGTTACTGCTCTTTACCTTGGCAGGGCAGTATATTTTGGCCAGTTTCACTTTCGAAACCTTTGCATCGTGCATGTCACACAAACAGAATGCAATGCGTTCTGTTGATACAACAAGTTTGTTCATATAGAGTCCTGTATCCACAAAGCCACCGTTTAAACTTCCACAATCCACATGATCAAAACCATTGGTGTCGTTGTGTGCTGGATTCCAACCAATATCATCTCGGGTCACACGCTCCATGTAGGAGATGTGGAGGGAAAATGGCCAAAGTCACTGTCTGTCTGTTTGTCTATCTGTCTTTTAAGTCTGTCTTTCTTTTAAAGGACAACTTTGTTTTTTTACAACCACGGTTTATGTTTTAGATTGTAATTAAAGTAAATAAAAGATGAGTGTAACCTTTTTTTCATTTACTGCTTTCTATAGTTTTAGCAATTTTCGCGATCTTTTTTTACAGTGGGCGGGGGCATTCTGTCTGTTTTTTACACAATTACCCCGGCATTTTCTTTATTATTATTTACAGTAGCTCTTCTAGCCCCCAATAACTCACATCTGGCCATCAAAGATCACAGGACCTTTTTTATTGTGTAAAAAAGACATATTTAGCCACCGGACAGAATGCCCCCCGCCCACTGTAAAAGAAGATCGCTAAAATTGCTAAAACTATAGAAAGCAGTAAAGCAGTAAAAAAACTAAAATATAAACCTTGGTTGTAAAAAAAACACAGTTGTCCTTTAAGTCTGTAGCTCGACAGTAACAACCGCAAACCCTTATCAATGGCTGCTGTATCTATTTTGATCTTGTGTCAAAGGATAATGGCCGTTCTTTAAGCGGGCCGCAGACAGTTCCATTACGGCGGCGTTCCCATTGACTCCTATGATGGCCCTATACAAACTGGCACAGAAGTGGTGTCTGCTGCCAGCGCAGCGCGGCGCAGTGCAGCACTCTGGGACTGGATTACCATAGGCTTCTATTTGGCGAGCGCCAAAGACGTTCAGTGTGTTTTAATGGGATTATTTCACACCCCATACAATGCCATGGACACAATGGTTGCTGTCGGGCAGAAACCTTGTATCTCCACATTTCAACTTTGTGTTCATTTTTTTTTACCGGTAAATGAATGCGCCGCTTTCAGTGCAGTGTCACAGTAAAATAGCAAAAAAATAACTCAACGTTTCGTGATGTGACATGTTCATGATCTTGTGGATCTGCTATTCTTGTTCTTTTTTGATTTAGCTTTTAACCCATTAAGACCTGGAACGCATATGTGTCACTTCTTGATTTGAGCTAAAAAAGTTTGAGCACCACTGATATAGAAACATGCGTTTTTAAGAAAACTGTTGGGATTAGAATCGGGTCTTAATGCTAATGGGTTAAAGTGAAAGTTAAAGTGTGTGTGTCGGGGGGGAGGGCGGGGGGGGTCTAAATATATGTTATTTTATGAATAAAACTAATACTAAAACAAATAAAAGCTATCTAAAACTATTCAGTTTCAAAAAAATAAAAACATACAAGCTAGCAAATCTGGTGTAAAAATGAATTAAAACTATAACTGAATTAGGAAAAAAAAAATCAAAACGAAGTAAAACTAAACTGTAATGAAAAGACCAAAACTATTATAACCTTGCTCCTCTCCTCCTCCTCCTCAGGCTCTGGAGGAGCGTCTGAAGCTGGAGCAGCGGGAGGAGGTGCAGGTGCTGAAGGAGGCCCACAGGAGAACCCTGGACATCCTCCACCAGCAGTCTGAGCAGGAGCTGCAGACGCTGCGCTTCGAGCTGGAGGACGAGGGCAAGGCCATGCTGGGTGAGAGACACCAGAGACACACACAGAGAGAGAGAGAGACCCCAGAGAGACACAAAGAGAGAGGGAGACACAAAGAGAGAGGGAGAGAGAGAGACCCCAGAGAGACACAAAGAGAGGAGAGAGAGAGAGAGAGAGAGAGAGAGAGAGAGAGAGAGAGAGAGAGACCTCTCTCACAAACCACAAAAGAGAGAATTAGTTCTCCATGCTCTCCCACCATACACAAAACCCCTCCCACAGCCCATATTGATTCGAACACTTCAAGATTGTACTCATCAGGTATGAAAGGTGGAACTCCAGATATAGTAACCTGTGTAGAAGGAGTCGCTAACGGCGACACCTCCACAGTGAGATCACGGATCACAGTGCCACTCTCAATCAGTTAATTTACATAGCGCTCTTCTTTCATAAACACAACCACCGCTTTATTCATGCGTGAGGCAAAACACATGTTATCATGTCCTATGCTTTCCCCCACTGCTAACAAAACCTCCTCTATAGGTATCCCTGGGTCAGGTACTAACCTGGCCCCGTGTCGAATAGACACAGGCGGCGTCTCGGCGGACGCCATTCTCACCGCGGCCGGCAGTAAAGAGCCTTACAGCACAAGCAGCAAAAGCACGAAAAAGTACACTTACCTGACCATGCAGTAACAGAATGGAAAAATATTGTACCATATTGAAAAACAAATAAACATTTGAATTACAAAAAAAAAAAAAAAAAGAAAACAAAGGAGGACGAGGTTAAGGCCATGCTGGGTGAGAGACACCAGAGACACACAGAGAGAGAGAGAGGGGGAGAGAGAGTTGGCCTAACCTTCACCATACTAACTGTACTTAACCCATTAAGACCGGGAACACATCTGTGTCATTTTTAGATTTCATGTTGGCTTTTTTTTTTTTTATCTTGAAAATGTTTGTAAATCTTTTAATATATATATTCAAAGATACATATCATGTTTAGGGTCCTTGACATGGAAAAGTTAGAGCATCACTGATATAGTAACATACATTTTTAGATATGTATTTGGCCGCGGACCCCTGTCTCAAAATGTTTTGTTCCAGGGCCCCCCATAAGCAAAGACTTGAGTTGTTCGCTTTAAAAATATGTATTCAAAGATTTCCACACATTTTCAAGATTTTTCAAAATGTCCTTGACATTAAAACTGTAGAGATGCACGTTAGCTGCTGATTAGCTCTGGGTGTGTTCTGTGTGGACAGACAGACAGACAGACAGACAGACAGACAGACAGACAGGGGCCTGTAATGAAAGTCTCTGAGACGGAATGGATGGAGGTCAGCTCTGCTGTACTGGATCAATACGGACCCACAGGACCTCCATCTGCTGCTCATTCTCTCTCTCTCTCTCTCTCACTCTCTCTCCTCTCTCTGCTTCTTTTTCTCTCTCCCATTATTTCTACCTGTCTCCCTGGATTTGTGTCTCTCTCCATCTCTCTGCATCACTCTTGCTCTCTCTCTCTCTCGTTCTCCTGCAGCGTCTCTCCGTTCAGAGTTGAACCACCTGCACGCCACAGCCATCGAGCATTTGAGGCAGGTTCACCTGAAAGACAACACTGTGGCCAAGAAGGAGCTGGACAAAACCAAGGAGCACTGTCAAAAACAGGTAGGGACACAAGTCACCAAAACGACACTGTAGCACCCTCCCAAAAAGTCATACAGTGACTTAGTGACCAAGCTTCAACACGTGACTTGGAAGGCAGGGGGGCAAATGAAGGCACATGTTGACTTTTTGGGACTTTCGCATTACAGCAATGCGGAGGTCCAGTTCTCATTGTTTTTGACGGTCTGGCGAAAAAACACGTTAAAACGACAGGCCTTGATGGCGTCGTAATGCCTGATTTATACTTGGTTGCATGCCGAAAATAGACGATCTACAAGCTCACTCCGATCTACAAGCCCACAAGCTTGTGAGCTTGTAGATTGGCTATTTTCAGAGCACAACACCTGAGCGCTACCAAACATAAAATGACTTGTGTTTTAGTTCTACTGGATCTCTTCTCCACTAGTCCCTCACTAACATTAGTCTAGGTTTTAACTGTTGATGAAATTCAATACATTTTATAGTTTTTACTAGGGCTGGGACTCGATTAAAAAAATTAATCTAATTAATTAGAGGCTTTGTAATGAATTAATCTAAATTAATCGCATTTTAATCGCACATCAATATTTGACCTGAGAACAGTGAGAAAATGTGTTTTCAAATGGATTTTGGTAAACGTCTTTAAGTACATGTTCTCAAGTACTGCACTTAAGTACAATTTTGAGGTATTTTTACTTTACTCAAGTATTTCCAATTTCTAATACTTTTACTTCTACTCCACTACATCTCAGAGTCAAATACTGTATTACACTTATACTCCGCTAAAATTATTTGAAAAATTTAGTTACTAGTTACTTTGTAGATTTTGATTATTATTATTACAAAACATACAGTAACCACTTCAGCCCTATATCGGCCATTAGAAAATAGCCATCTACATGCATTGTGAGCTTGTAGATCTGCTATTTTCAAAAGATTTGAGTACTTAAACTGTTGGTACTTTAAATACATTTTGATACTTTTATACTTTTACTCAAGTACATTTTGAATTCCGGACTTTTAATTGTAACATAGTATTTCTACATTGCAGGTAGAGTGTGTTGTCACTGTTGTTTTATCGTCGTTTAATTAATTAATTAATAAAAATAATCCGCGCGCATGTGACCCGCACCACATCGCCCCCCCCCCCCCCCCCCTCTCCTCTCCCGCGGGGCGGGGGTTCGGGGGGGCAGCCCAGCCAACATTATCAAGCAGGCTATCGGGTGCGCCGTCTTCATTCATGCTTTCATGCACTGCGTTGCCTGCGGTTTGTTGTTGTCTGAGACCAGACGAGACCCATGCATGTTGCTTGGTGCACCGGGACAAACGGTCCGTCTGAAACTCGTCCCGTGAGAAACGTTCCGCGGGGCAAAAATAAGTGCGATTAAAATGCGTTAATTTTTTTAACGCGATAATTTTTATGTAATTAATTGATCGAAATTAACGCGATAAAGTCCCGGCCCTAGTTTTTACGTATTTATTGTTTAGTATTCGTCAGTGACAAAAGGTAGTCCACGAACATTTTTCGTCATAGTTTTAGTCGGCAAAATTAACACCACTCCCCGGTAATAAATAGTATAAATGAAGTGACCGTGGCAAAAAAAAACATTTGTGTGGTTTTCCTTGCAGTACAGTAAAGTACGGTAGCGTAGGGACTTTTCACATAAACGTCAATTACTACGAAAAATGCCCTTCATGCAAATGTATTTAGAAAGTTATAATTTAGGCATTGCGTGTACAGCATCCCTTTGGATGATTCATTCTTTGACACGCTTCTAATCCCTTATTTCTTTCTCATTTTCTCACTTTACTACTATACTCCTCTGAAACCAATTAGCGTAGCCAGCGCTATAAACAACAACTTGAATTCCGGGAACTCCGTCCTGATCTCAGAAATAATGATCAGTCGTAGTGGCGAGATGCTCATATAGTATTATTCTCCGGCAGAAGATTAACCTTGTTTTGCTGAACATGAGCGAACGCATACGCACTAACAGAGGTATACAGTACTGTACCGTAGCAGTGGTGAAAAGTAACTAAGTACATTTTACTCAAGTACTGTACTTAGGTACAATTTTGAGGTATTGTTTACTTTGCTGGAGTACTTCCAATTGTCAATACATTTACTTCTACTCCACTACATCTCAGAGGTAAATATTGTACTTGTACTCCACTAAACTTATTTGAAAACTTACATTGTAGATTTTGATTGCTATTACAAAACCGCTTTATACTTTGGCAATTTGAAAATAGCCGACCTACAAGCTCAGATTGTAGATACATTTGTGCAAATCTTTGAATATATCGTATTTTAAAGCGAACATTTGTAATCCTTGACATGAAAAAGTTTGAGCACCACATATATACTGTATACTTTTCAAAAAAGCTGTTAGGATTTAGAAGACGGGTTGGTTTTGTAGATACGTTCCCGGATTGAATGGGTCAATGTATCATCTATATCATATAGAAACACAACTAGCAGTGTTCATGGGCGAGCCACTACATTGGGGGAAAATTGTGACCGTTATAAACATTATAAAATATTTTCAAAAGAAGCAATGTTATCATTATGAACATTTCTCATAGGAAACATGCTTATTTTGGGCTATGTAGGTCATGGTGAAAAGTAGATAAAGACCCCTCTCCTCTCCTCACACACAGCTCCTCTCCTCTCCTCTCCTGTGTGACCTAGTTAACCCTTTAAGACCTGAGGCGATTCTTAAAAATGTTTTCTAAATCCTTACAGTTTTTTGAAATAAAATTAAAAAAAAAAGTTTTCCAGATTTTTCAAAAATAGCAGATCTACAAGCTCATAGCGCGGCACTCGGTGCCGCGCTATGAGCTTGTATATCTGCCATTTTTGAATAGCCTAAAGAAATCTAAAAGAGACACGGATGCGTTCCCGGTCTTAATGGGTTAACTACAGTATGTAGGTCTTGTGTGGTTCCCTGATGACTACAGCAAGAATCAAGAATCAACCGCACCACAATATCCACCTACTTTATGCTGTTTTCATGCCTTCCCGTGTGTGTGCATCCGTGTGCGTGTTTGTGTTTGTTTGTTTGTGTGTGTGTGTGTGTGTGTGTGTGTGTGCGTGTGTGCGTGCACGTCCGTGTGTGTGTGTGTGTGTGTGTGTGCACACATGCATCTATGGGGGTAGAGTCTATCTAACCATGTATACATGCATGTGTTTAGTTACGTGTCTTATCACGATACCACCGCTTGGATCATTTTGGGGGTTTGGAGGGAGGGTGGACGCACTCACTTCCATTAACCACTTTAAAGGGATAGTTCACCCCCAAAAATACTTTTTATTCCTATTGATTAGTCAGCCCATGGAGACTTGAATTCATGGATATTGTTTTGTTTTCGTCGCATTCCTAAGCCAATAATTTGATGACCGGCAGCGGTTCCGGTAAAAGACACAAAACGTCTCCATACTGGAACCGCTGCCTACCGGTCCGCTGGTCATCAAATTATTGGCTTAGGAATGAGACAAAAATATATATATATCCATGAATTCAAGTCTCCATGGGGTGACTAATCAATAGAATTTTTGGGTGAACTATCCCTTTATCCCTAGTGTCCCTATTTTTAGGCATGTCATTATAATAACCTTATAATTGAAAAAATATATTGTGTGTGTGTGTGTGTGTGTGTGTGTGTGTGTGTGTGTGTGTGTGTGTGTGTGTGTGTGTGTGTGTGTGTGTGTGTGTGTGTGCGTGTGCGTGTGCGTGTGTGCGTGCGTGTATATATGTATATATATAAAAAATGGGTTGTGACTCGTGAGCTTGTAGATCCAGTATTATTTAACACCTTTAGAAAGTAGGGTGTACACAGGAACCTTTGCATCACCATTCTGGAGCGAAAAGATCAGTTCTGTTATCGTGGGGAAAGCTTTCGCAGGAAAATAGCAGATCGACAAGCTCACAACGCGTCGCAGTGCGACGCGTTGTGAGCTTGTCGAACGGCTATTTTCCTGCGAAAACAGAAAAGACACTAGTATAGAGGCACTCCGGTCAACCATAGGCGTTAAGTGGTTAAAAGCTTGGTCTACCTAAATCGATTTTCCTTTTCAGTGAAATGAACCAACGATTACGTCTTGTAATTAAATCCATTAGTTTGATTAACCCATTAAGACCGGGAAAGCATCTGTCACTTTAGATTTTAACCACTTTGACCATTATCTTATTCTATGGGCTATTCAAAAACAGCAGATCTACGCTACGAGCTTGTAGATCTGCTATTTAAAAAAAAAAAAACATTTTGGCAAAAATGTTAATATACAGTGTATATTTTTAAAGAGAACATTTGTAAATCAAATCTTTGCTTCTGGGGGGATTCTACAAATGTACCAAAAAAAAAGTACAAAACTGGAAAAAGTGCTCCTCGGAGCACAGGTCTCCGCCAGGTCAGGCACGTTATTGTGGCCTCCTGGTGGCGCTATAATAGGCCAATGTGAAAAGGGTGGCCATTTCTTCTTAGGTCGTTCACGGCAATCGGACACTGCATTCATGATTTGAGGCATTTTGTTCCAAAAATGTGTTTTGCTAAATTAGACCTGCTGGTGGCGCTATAACAGGCCAATGTGAAAAGGGTGCCATTTCTTCCTTGGCCTAGTGGGAATGTGCGTGTGAAATTTCACGGAAATCGTAAGCTGCGTTCATTTTTCGAGGCATTTTGTTCAAAACGGACCAATCCTGCAAATTTTGGAAGCGAACCTTAGCCAATTAGGATGGAATATGGGAAATCGGACAGATCCGTGTTGATCACATGACTATAGAGATACTGTGTACCGATTTGCATGACGTTTGGATAAAATCTGTAGGAGTAATGTAAAAAAAAAATGTTTTGCACAAATCGGCCTCTAGGTGGCGCTATAACAGGCCCGTGGGGAAAAAATTGAGGCAGAGATTCTGAATTGGCATCCAGGGAGTGTGTGTGCACAGTTTCGCAGCGAGCGGGCCAACGGTGCCAGAGATTAGCTGCTAACACACGGACAGGACGGACGGACACACACGGATGCCATGCCTTTCGGCCTGGCGGAGACAATGATATGTAATTTGGCCGCGGACCCCCATCTCAAAATATGTCGTTCCAGGGACCCCCCAGAAGCAAAGATTTGAGTTAAAAATGTTTGCTTTAAAAAAAAAATAGATATATATTCAAAGATTTGCACAAAAAAAGATTGAAAATAGCAGATCTACAAGCTCATAGCGCGGCACTCGGTGCCGCGCTATGAGCTTGTAGATCTGCTATTTTTGAATAGCCCAATTGACAGAGGTTTTAATGGGGGTCAACTGTTGCGCCCCCCCCCCCCCCCTGATCAGACCGTGACCTTTGACCCCGCAGGAGCAGGACCTGCGAGGGCGCATCTCGGACCTGCAGGCCGAGGTGTGTTGCCGTAGCAACCGCATCACCGACCTGGACCACGAGATCCACTCGCTGAACGAGACCATCGACACGCTCACCAGGGAGCTGGAGCTCAAGGGCAAGGAGGTGCTCCGGGTCCGCAGCGAAGCCAACCACCAGATCAGGTGAGACCGAGGGCCCGGCGTCCGCCTGTGAAATTGAGTCTATGTAGGAAGTGACCGTTCATGTCAGAAGAAATAACTCTCAATGCAAGCGGGTGGGGTTTTTTGCCGAACTTTAGACTTGATTTTCTTACCTTAACACATCCACCGCCAAGAACGTAGTCCTACGGTCCGTTAAATCCAACTGTTAAGCGCCGAGACCGTAGTGCTACGGTCCGGGTGCTTTTTCCTTTTTTTCGATTTTTTTTTCAATTTTCTAGGGGGACCATTTTCAGTGTAACACCACCGGAAGTCGACCGGAAGTGCGATCCCGTTTTTTGTTTCCCGTCGGCCTCCATTCTAAGGCGCACACTAAAACCCTTGTATAGCCTGTGTAGTTTTTTCTCCTCGCATTTCCCATGTTAACATAAACGGTCAGAACTCAAACATGGCGGCTCCGTTTGACACGCGGTCTGGACTAATCGACGCAGGGACATGTGCACGTTGTTTACCATCGCGCATTCTAAAGGATTTTAACGGGGCCTATGGCGACGTGAAAAAAACAAAAAACAACAATAAAACCTTGGCACTGGTGAGTACATTATGAGATTAGCCCTTGGCGGTGGATGTGTTAATAAACACTGTCATGAATACTATATGCTTCCAGTCGCTAGTTTAAAGTCTTCTTTCAATCGCCATGATGTGCGTTTTGGTAAACTATTGTCCCATTTATTTTAAAATTGATGATAAAGTAGGCTATGCTCTCGGAGGGGCGGGATGATTTGATTGACAAGCTACCCAACCAGTAGCATTCATTTCCGGTTGCGTAGGATATGGCGCAATATAGAAAGATGGCCGATTTGAAATGGCTGAAAAATAGGCTTCATTTACGGTCTGTAAAGTGAAGTCTATTGGCGTAACGCTGTCCATTCTTTTTACTGTCTATGGGTGAGATGCACACGCACGCGCACACGCACGCGCACGCGCACGCGCGCGCACACACACACACACACACACACACACACACACACACACACGCTAAATGGCTTCAGACTGCTGTCTCACTAGCGTCATTAGGGTTGACGAGGCCTGTCACAACATCATCGTCTTTCAATTTCAATTCATTTTTATCACGGCAGCAAATCACAACTAGTTGTCTCAACACACTTAACATAATAGAGCTGTGTGTGTGTGTGTGTGTGTGTGTGTGTGTGTGTGTGTGTGTGTGTGTGTGTGTGTGTGTGTGTGCGTGTGTGCGTGTGTCTGTGTGCGTGTGCGTGTGTGTGTGCCTCTATGGTGTGTGCGTGCGTGCGTGCGTGTTGATGTCAGTCCACACCTTTTAGAAAGCTGGATGGATGCTTTTTCTATGTAACTTTGTCTTTGTCTTTTCACTGTGTGGCTGTGGCTCCCATGTGGATCTCAGACTCCATGTGGCCAGTCTATGACATGCATATCCATGACTTCGACTCCAAATCTGGGCACAGTTTCAGGCCGAGCCGACCTCCATTGACCGTGATAATGTTAAAGTCATAAAACATCCATTAAGTATTTTTTGTGACATTTAATAAACATAAAATACACATGTTCAGCTAGGTGGCAAACTTTCAGCCAATCAGGAGAGAGTACCCATTCATCAGCTTCATTTTGTATAGTGTTCCACTTTGTGACATCACTTCCCATTTCACTTGTTTAATCTGTATCCCGTCTTGAGTTCTCTATCCTGATTGGATACAATTGGTATCCCGAACCTGAAAATGCATTTTCTGTTTAATACGGAGCTGGAAAGACATGGAGACTCCTGTAACTGAACAAACACTCTATAGCAATGATTACTATCAGGATATAGAGCTATTTAACACTTATTTTAACCACAGAACACCACTTACCCTACCTTTAACCCTATTCATATTATAGAGGTTGTAGAAAGTGCTTAGTCACATAGTTAAAGCAAAACTCACACACACAGAGAATGCAGGGGAGGTCCAGTTAAGCCAGTGTTACAGAGGGTGTAGAATGCGCTTAGTCGTGGTAAAGCAACGAGTCAAAGGCTCTTTAGATGGGATGGGAAGTAGTCGCTGCTTTTTAAACCCTTATTCACACTTTCATCTCCCTGTATCTTTAACCCATTAAGACCTGGAACGCATCTGTGTCACTTTTTCATTTGAGCTAAAAAGCATTATTTTACACTTTGGCTATTCAAAAATAGCAGATCTGCTATTTTTGAAAAATCGTGAAAATGTGTGCAAATCTTTGAATATATATTCTATTAAATCGAATATTTTTATCTCAAATCTTTGCTTCTGGGGGGGTCTGTGGTCCCTGGTCCCTGCCCCCCCCCCCCCCCCCCTCCTCCCCCCCAGAAGCAAAGATTGTTCAAAAATAGCAGATCTTTGAGCTTGTAGATCTGCTATTTTTGAATAGCCAAAGTGTAAGATTACACAGATGCTTTCCCGGTTTTTAATGGGTTAATAAAACATGAGTCGGTGAGCGGTGAGCCGGGATTCACGCATGTAATGCACGCAATGCATCAAGGGACGCATCGCACGCGCACGCGCGCACGCGCGCACGCACGCACGCACGCACGCACACACACACACACACACACACACACACTCACGCATGCGGTTTGATCAACCCACTCAATGACTCTGAAATTAGCTCTCTCGCTTTCTTTCTTTCTTTCTTTCTTTCTCTTTTCCTTCCTTTTCTTATCTTTTCCATTCTCCCTCTTCCTTGTCCTTTCCCTCACACTCTCTCCCTCCCTCTCTCTCTCACAAGTCATTGTCAGGGAAAAAGCCGGCTATAGAGAACCCGAGCGTTGCCAGAACTGGTACGGTGAAATGTATATATCATTTCATGTAGAACTTCTCCAGGAACGGTACATGTCGCAAACTGCCGTACGGAAAGAAGGAAAACTCTGATGAAGTATCTGAAAAAGCAATAGAAAATATAGACGTAATATATTTCCAGGTATCTGTATCTCTCTCTCTCTCTCTCTCTCTCTCTCTCTCTCTCTCAACCTCATATGTCCAAAACTGTTACTTTTCAGGATTCAAATTCAAAAGCAGCAGATCTACAAGCTCGAAACGCGCCGCTTCGCGCCGCGTTTCGAGCTTGTAGATCTGCTGCTTTTGATGCTTTTGTGTGACGCTGTAGTGTGATCAAGTAGGGCGTTAATTTATGAAAAAACACAAAAAGTTAGAATATGGAGATAAGAGGTTTCTGCTCCGACAGTGACGATATGCTGTATCTGGTTTCACATTACAGTAGAGAGACACCAAAGGTCTCTGTCTCTCTCTCTATCGCTCTCGTGCTCGCTCTCTCTCTCGCTCGCTCTCTCGCTCGCTCGCTCTCTCTCTCTCTCTCTCTCTCTCTCTCGCTCGCTCTCTCTCTTGCTCGCGCTCGCTCTTGCTCTCTCTCTCTTGCTCTTGTTCTTGCTCTCGCTCTCTCTCTCTCTCTCTCTCTCTCTCTCTCTCTCTCTGTCTCTCTTGCTCGCTCTCTCTCTCTTGCTCGCGCTCGCTCTCGCTCACTCTCTGTCGCTGTCTCTGTCTTGCTCGCTCTCTCTCTCTCTCTCTCTCTCTGTCTGGGTGCAATGAGTCAGACTGAATGATAATGCAACCCCACACACACACACACACACACACACACACACATACACACACACACACACACACACACACACACACACACACACACACACACACACACACACACAGACACACTGAATGGCTTCAGACTGCTGTCTCACTGGCATCATCAGGGTAGACAAGGCCTGTCACAACATCATCGTCTTTCAATTTCAATTCAATTTTTATCACAGCAACAAATCACAACTATAGTTGTCTCAACACACTTAACATAATAGAGCAGACCCCCCCCCCCCCCCCCCCCCCTCCCTGCCCCTGAGCAAGCATTTTTTTGGTGATGAAGCAATGACGAACTGCCCTTTAAAGGCATTGTAGGGTACATTAAGCCTAAATTTAAAAAATATTCATAAATAAACTAAACTTCTTTTTTGAGGCACAGAATTTACTTTTAAAAAATCGTTTGGATAGAATTTAGTTGTTTAACTTCATATATGTGGTCAATTTATCATGAAAGAGCCTATTTAAAAATATAAATTCAGAGAACCGTAGGGTCGGGCAGTTCCGCGAATTGTATCCGCATAAGGCAACCTATTTTGGGCATGACTCATTTAAAAAGTCCCCCCTGCGTCACCCCCTGGTGGTCGGGGAAAAGAACTGCTGGAGGGGCGGTGTTTGACAACAGTTTTTTTCTTTGATTATGTCTGAACTCCCTACAATGCCTTTAACTGTACTGGCACAGAGCTCTGACAGGAGCAGGCTGTGCGGTGGGCGGCCATCTGCCTTAATACCATGATATCATGATGTTACAGCTGTCCCCTCCATGTAACTACACACGCACGCGCGCACACACAAACGCAAATGCACACACACACACACACACACTAGGGCTGGTGAATTAATATTCGAATATCGAATATTCCTCGAAAAGATGGGGAAAATATGAATATTCGAACATGAAAATCAATATTCGAATATTCATTCGTAATATTTTTTTTAATGTTTATTTGACAGGGACAATAAAAAAAAACAATGTATCAAGTTATAAAAACAAACAAAAGATATGTTTTATTGGAACCGAGCACTCGATACATTGTTTTTTGTATTGTTTCTGTCACAAAAAATATATATATATTATTATTTATTTTTATATATATTTTTTTATAATAATAATAATAATATTCGAATATATTCGAATATAATTTCTGAAGAAAGTTGACAGCCCTCACATACAGTATATGCTCAGTCCGTTGCGCTGCAGATGGAGTATAAATTCACACTAAAGGGTTTCAAAAATATCCTCATCAATGGTGTTGTTGTAATTTTATTTGTATCTTTTGGCCATTCGGATTTTGGATTCCCACACCTGCACTGTCTCTGTTATGGATTTTATCTCTATCATACAGCAACAGATACTGTATAATACAGCCAGGGGTCTTCAACGTTTTCAGGCCAAGGACCCCCTAGCTGAGAGAGAGATGAAGCAGGGACCCCCTACTCTATATTGTATAAAATTGTGTTTCAAATTAAAGTTTTTTTTTTTACTTAGTCTGCTCTTTCTTCCCTCTACACCTATAGCCTCTTTGCCAAAAATAGCCGATCTACAAGCTCTCAACGCCTCGCAGCGCGAGGCGTTGTGAGCTTGTAGATCGGCTATTTTTGGCTAATGTTCCCCTCAGAAAAGGAATTCTAGGGTTCAAGTGGGTTAATGTAAAAAAAACGAAATCCTATCACACAAAGATTTGGCGGACCCCCTATACTAGCTCTGAGGACCCCCTAGGGGTCCCGGACCCCCTGTTGAAGACCCCTGGTATAATATCATCTCATCTACCTTGTTGTTTTTATCCCTCATTATGGCTGTGCCCCATGTATTGTCACCTCCCATCCATAGAGGAAAAAGATTAAAAAAAACAAGTCAAGTATGAACACCTGTGGACAAAGTAAACTGTACCCCCCCCCCCCTTTTTTGGGGGGGGGGGGTGGGGGGTATTATTTTCTTGCAACTAATGAAATTGCAGGCAAGCAGCTTTCTTCTCCCTCCTGAGACACAGGAGGGTGTAGGAAAAACTATGGGCTCATTTATCAAACTGTCACACACTGTCACACATTGTTTACACTGTGTGTGTGTGTGTGTGTGTGTGTGTGTGTGTGTGTGTGTGTGTGTGTGCGTGCGCGTGCGCGTGCGCGTGCGTGTTTGTGGATAGATAGATAGATATTAAGATGGATAGACAGATAGTTTGTAATTTTTTACACAGTATAGCATATATGGTTATTTTGTTATTTTATTTATTTTGTTATTTCTTTCCTTTTCTCTCAATGTTGTCGTTATGCCAATTGATTGTTTATTTTAATGATCAATCGATTGATTGTGTTCTGGCTTGGATTGATGGGACTGATGTGGTACTTTAAGTTACTGCTATATCTCTGTGATGCCATGGTTTAAATATTAATGTTAAATAATAATAACATTATAATTTAGATCCTAGTGTTTTGCCAAGTATTTTGGGGGCCCACTCGCAATACCCTCACGGCCCATTAGTGGGCCCAGGCCCACAGGTTGACAAAGGGTTTAGGTTGTTAACAACTCCTTAAAAAACATTTCAGGGAAACTCCCCCCTGTCAGGTGATAAGAAGGTCAGTTGGCTCATGCGTTGAAGGAGGCATGAGCTCGGCCTTGGCCTCCCTAGGCTGGTGAGGGGAGTGTAGCGCCCAGGATCACTTAGAAAATTGGCACCGGGTGAAAAATAAGGGTTACAAAATCGTGGGATAGAAATTATAAGAAAAGATTTTTTTTTTTTTTTTTTACAAAAAATAAATTCTAAAATTATTCTTTATTTTTGGGGGTTTTCCGTTTTTCCGTTCATCACATAGAACCAGGAGATAACATTTTCCAAAAAGTTGCTGCTCCATTCACTTCAATGTTAAAAAATAAACAGACAAAAAAAATAGTACTTGCTTAGAAAAGACTGGCAGTCTGTGAGGGTAAAAAAAAAAAACTGGCAGTTTAAGAGTTGTTAAGTGCATGTACAGTATATGGTCTCTGTCGGGTGGAAACCTCATATGTCCAAAACTGTTACTTTTCAGGATTCAAATTCAAAAGCATCAAAAGCAGCAGATCTACAAGCTCGAAACGCGACGCTTCGCGCCGCGTTTCGAGCTTGTAGATCTGCTGCTTTTGATGCTTTTGTGTGACGCTGCAGTGTGTCCAAGTAGGGCGTTAATTTACCAAAAAAAGTTAGAATATGGAGATAAGAGGTTCCTGCCTGACACTGCAGACGATATACTGTATCTGGTTTCACATTACAGTAGAGAGACACCAAAGTTCTCTCTCTCTCTACCCCCCCCCCTATCCTGATTGGAAAAAATGTAGTGTAAACGCCTGGTGCCTTTGTTCTTGTTGCTGGAGAGGTTTTCTCCATGCATTATTATTATTACCATGCAACATTATTATTATTATGTTCATTCTGGGTTTCACGTATAGAACGAATACGAAACAAAAGTCTCAGCTTATGAATTTTTATTTTGGGACAGGCAAATATGGCCATCTACTGTACAGTACGTCAGTAGAAAGAGGAAGATCGATGACAGTGGACACTGATGCAGAATTATTGTTTAATAGGATGGTGAAAGCGTGGATAGTGATTGACTTAAATTTGTATAAAGCAAT
Organism: Gymnoscopelus microlampas; assembly: GCF_963454915.1. Classification (NCBI taxonomy): domain Eukaryota; kingdom Metazoa; phylum Chordata; class Actinopteri; order Myctophiformes; family Myctophidae; genus Gymnoscopelus; species Gymnoscopelus microlampas. Next base: position 8,998,002 of record NC_139961.1, on the reverse strand, counting down.
GTGTAGGATATTGATCAATTCAGTATGATGTGGAGCTATGGTGATGTGCTGTGTTCTGTAATAGATAGGGGTGTGCCGATACACTAATTTCACGAAACGATACGATACGATATTTGGCTCACAACTTCGATACGATTTCGATACGATACGATACGCACTTTTTTTATTATGAAAATATATGGAGGAGAAAAAAAGAAAATGCAAACAAATAATTCTGTTTTTGCATTATTCAGACATGCAAACTTGTAGCTTTTCAGCTACAATAGCCGTTTTGAATCCAAATAGTATGACACCTGACCCGAAAAAAAAACATGTTGTCACTCTTTTCACTTCGGGGCCGTTTGCATGTCTGATTATTATGATTATAAAAAAAAAAAAAAAAAAAAAAAAAATTTCAAAAACGATATATTTTTTTCCCAAAACGATACATATCGTCGCGAAAACGTATCGCGATATATCGCGGGACGATATATCGGCACACCCCTAGTAATAGATGATCAACTTTATTTTCTCAGTGGAAATGATGTAATGTAATGATGTTATTTATTGGAGCATTCATGGTTTGATTTTTTGTTGATTGTTAAGAGATTGTTAAAATAACGTTTTGGTTAAAAATCAAAAAATCTCTCTATCTCTCTCTTTCTTTCTTTCTTTCTTTCTTTCTTTCTCTCTCCTCTCTCTCTGTCTGTATCTCTTTCTCTCTGTCTGTATCTCTGTCTGTATCTCTCTCTCTCTCTCTCTCTCTCTCTCTCTCTTCTCTCTCTGTATCTCTCTCTCTCTCTCTCTCTCTCTCTCTCTCTCTCTCTCTCTCTCTCTCTCTCTCTCTCTCTCTCTCTCTCTCTCTCTCTCTCTCTCTCTCTCTCTCTCTCTTCTCTCTCTGTATCTACTCTCTCTCTCTCTCTCTCTCTCTCTCTCTGTATCTCTCTCTCTCTCTCTCTCTCTCTCTCTCCCCCCCCCCCATCAGGGCCCATGAGCAGGACTTGGTGAAGAGACATGAGAGGGACCTTGGTGAGATGAACGCGGTTCACCACAGAGAGACACACATCATGCTGGCTGACTTCAACAAGGCCCAGGACCTGCTCAAGGACAAGATATCTGCCCTGCAAATACTGTAAGCAACCCTCTGTGTGTGTGTGTGTGTGTGTGTGTGTGTGTGTGTGTGTGTGTGTGTGTGTGTGTGTGTGTGTGTGTGTGTGTGTGTGTGTGTGTGTGTGTGTGTGTGTGTGTGTGTGTGTGTGTGTGTGGGGTGGAAAGTAACTAAGTACATGCACTAAGACCTGAGGCGATTCTTAAAAATGTTTTCTAAATCCTAACAGTTTGTTTTTTTTAAATGAAAAAAAATCAAGATTTAAAAAAAAAATAGCAGATCTATGAGCTTGTATATCTGCTATTTTTGAATAGCCAAAGACATCTAAAGAGACACAGATGCGTTCCAGGTCTAAATGGGTTAAGTACAATTTTTAGGTGTTTTTACTTCTACTCCACTACATCTCAGGGGCGAATATTGTACATTTAACTCCACTACAATTATTTGAAAATTGTAGTTACTAGTTACTTTGTAGTTTTGGATTATTATTACAAAACATACATTAACCACTTCAGCGCTATATATATATATATATATATATATATATATATATATATATATATACTTAAAAATAGCAGATCTACAAGCTTGCAACGTGGGATTATGGTGATATATTTTGTTGTAGGATAGACCCAGAGAAATGTGAGGTGTTACAGTACATGTGTGTAGGGGTGGGACGATATGGGTATCTCACGATACGATATCTGTACGGCGATATTACGCCCTCGATAACAATAATATCACGATATTCGATATATTGCGATATCACGATATATGGCATGAAATTTCACCAACGATGAATCTCCATAGATAAAAAAAAAAAATAATAATTTATCTTGATTTTTTTCCGGCAGTATATCGATTATTTATCGCGGGAGATATATCGCGATATCGATATATCGTCCCACCCCTACATGTGTGTCACCGTGTGTCTTATTGGTTTGTATTGTACCGTATTATATTGTACTGTATTGTATTGTATAGGCTCTATGCACAGCAGCCATATTGGACAGAAATTGGGCCCCTTCCTTGCTTCCTTCACAGGTGTTACCAATGACACTAATGAAGGCTCTGTTCCATTTAGTGTACATAGCACAGTGGTTCTCAAACTTTTTAATTTCAAGGACCCCCATAACTCTGAGAGTGTACAAATGGAACCAAATGGACCCGGGAGGGTCCATTTGGTTCCATTTGTACACTCTCTGAGTTACACCCTCTCAAGGAACCATGAGGGTCCCTGGACCACACTTTGAGACCCACTAGTATTTCTAGTGAGCCAACATGCACAATAACAGCACCCTGACTCTGTTTGACCAGAATGGAACAGAGCCTTCATTAGTATCATTGGTAACACCTGTGAAGGAAGTCAGAAGAGGCCCAATTTCTCTCCAAAATGGCTGCTGTGCATAGAGCCTATTGTATTGTGTGCCGCTGGTCCTTGTCTCCAAGACAAATGTCTCCCCGGAGACCAGATAAAATGACCTTGGGAGAGAGCACAGAAGCTACATTATTTGTCCGTTATTAGATTTATTAGATTGAGAGGTTATTAGATATTTGAAACGATCGCTAATAACAACATGATGATAATGACACTTTACACACCGTAAGGTAACACAGAGTAGTATTTCAGAGGAGGAATAATAGAGTTGGAGTAATAAAGTACGTTTTATGGTGGGGAAAACGAATAAAACAAGCTTTATTGCTGTAATCTTTTATCTGAGTCTTTTTGGATGTGACAAGAGTGCCATCTAAGGGCAGAGCGTAGGAATTGCAGAATGTACGTAATAACCCTACCAGTAGTAGTAGTAGTAATAACAGTAGTGGTAATAATATGAATTTACATAAGACAAGAAGGCATTTAAAAAATAAAGAAGGAATAGATGAGATTTCTTAGTGTAGTTTTACTTCTACTCGGTCAAATTGTAACTATGTCAACAATAAACTCCTATTCATCAGGAGTATCACATGTTGTGTAAGATCATGTCTCCTTCTGTTGAACCACCAACATGTTAGTAGCCTGGTTAACCCTTTAAGACCTGTAACGCATCTGTGTCACTTTAGATTTCCTTGATCTGCTATTTTTGAAAAGTCGTGAAAATTATTTTTCTATATTTTTTTCCGTAAAATTGTTAGGATTAGATGCGGCCTCAGGTCTTAATGGGTTAACCATCCCATTATCTTGTGTCTTCTGCAGACTTGGGGAATGTGGCCTTCCAAAACTATTTATAATGTACATCTACCTTACAATTGGAATCTACAGTCATGCGCCAGAACGGTTGTACGTCTGTAAGTTGCATCAGTGTTGCCAGATTGTGCGCGAGCACCAAGCAACCAGCTTCATGCAAAAGCACCGCGCTGCGTACTGCGCATGCGTGGACGCACTTTCCCCAACCAATTACACGCCACTTCACGCTTACAACTCCTGGACATGGCAACCCCGCCCCCCATCCAAATATTGTCTGTCTGACTCTTTGGGAGGGTTGAACGCAGCGCGCGCCGTCTCGCTGGGCTGAGCGTTCTGCTTCATCAATCTGTGCCGCACATTCTGGTCCTGCAAGAGCCTGTGTGAATAGATAGATAGATGAACGGGTGAAATGTGTCCGTCTCTCACTTTGCTTTCGTTTTCGGTTTGCGTCTCGAAACAAACACTGCTGTTGCTCTCGCTTTTGGTTTGCGTGTCGAAAACGTCTACAGCCTACTACACGAGAGCCTCGCGCCAGCGACTAGACGGAAGGGTCTAGTTTTTTACATTTTTTACTAAGCTGCATGTTATGTCTCTCTATCTCTCTCTCTCTCTCTCTCTCTCTCTCTCTCTCTCTGTCTGTCTCTCTGTCTCTCTTTGTCTCTCTGTGTGTGTGTGTCTCTCTCTCTCTCTCTCTCTCTCTCTCTCTCTCTCTGTCTGTCTCTCTGTCTCTCTTTGTCTCTCTGTGTGTGTGTGTGTCTCTCTCTCTCTCTCTCTCTCTCTCTCTCTGTCTCTCTCTGTGTCTCTCTCTCCGTGCAGGTTGGAGGGGACAGAGGATAAGTTTCGTAACAGGGAGAGCAGACCAGAAGATCTACAGATTATAGCAGAGCTCAAAGACATGGTATCAGAGAGAGAATCCCTGGTCAAAAAACTAGTGGTGAGCACACGCACACGCACACACACACGCACACGCACACGCACACGCACACACACACACACACACACACACACACACACACACACACACACACACACACACACACACACGGAGGGCTGCGGCACATGAAGAGAGGAAGAGAAAGAGAGAGAGAGATCTCTCTCACGATTTAGGACTCCACGTATTCTCTCTAAGGTCGTGCCACGGTGATGAGTTGGGCAGCATCTGTCGTCGTGTCAGACGCCCCCTTTTTTCTCCCCAATTTAGTCGTTGTGCCAATTAATTCCTCCCCACACACATTTATGTGTGTTGTCTCTGCTGTTGTATCCTACTGACTCACCTGCCAGTGCTACGTGCTATGACTATCAATAGTCATATTCTGTTATAAACTTTGTGCGTGAAATGATAAAGAAATATATCATCAGTGGTGGAAAAAGTACTCAAATTCTTTACTTAAGTAAAAGTACCAATACTGCAATATAAAAATATTCTGTTACAAGTAAAAGTCCAGAATTAAACATTTACTTGAGTAAAAGTACAAAAGTATTGGCATCAAAATGTACTTAAAGTACCAAAAGTAAAAGTACTAAATATTTGAAAATAGCCGATCTACAAGCTCACAACGCGTCGCGATGCGACGCGTTGTGAGCTTGTAGATCTGCTATTTTCAAATAGCCTATGTATAAAATAGGGCTAAAGTGGTTAATGTATGCTTCATTATATCATAGTTTATATCTGAAAAGTAACTAGTAACTAAAGTTTTCAAATTATTGTAGTGGAGTAAAAGTACAATATTTGCCTCTGAGATGTAGTGGAGTAGAAGTAAAAGTATTGGAAATTGGAAATACTCAAGTAAAGTACAAATACCTCAAAATGGTACTTAAGTACAGTACTTAAGTAAATGCACTTAGTTACTTTCCACCACTGCGTATAGGCCATTATTTTGAGAAGGCGACGATGGGTGTTCTCATGTTCCAGTGGTGTTAGTTAAACACATTCGGTGCCAGAGTTTCATTAAAAAAGTGTACGTTGAGTGCCAGAGATCTCACCGTTAGTAACGCTACGCTGTTTGCAGCTGGAGACTCCACGACGAGCACCCGCGCATGTAAACAATATATGCGTGCACGACGAATCGACGGATGGTCCTGGCTAACGCCTGGAACAATAACATCTCTCACGCGAGCCGCCATGGCGGAGTGATCGCGGATCGGAAATGACTCCTTTTCCCCCACTGTAAAAAGTTAAGGAAATGTGGAGGTTTTTTTTGCAAGGAGATAGAATGGGAGCGGACGGGAGCCAGGTTGTTTGGCACGGTGATCCATCTGTCCCTTCCTTCTCAGAGGCACTGTGGGTGGTTCCAAAGTTGCACAAAAAAAAACGAAACAAAAACATTGATTTCACGATTAGTCCCGGTTTTGGCACCCAATGTGTTAAACACCATGTTAATTAAACGCCACGTTACATTTGAAAACTAGCTCGCTATGTTGTGAAAGTGCAGAGTGTGCCCTGCACAGCGTCATCCTGTAGTGTCGTCTGCTATGATAAAGAAAACGTCTCACTGCAGGCTGCGTTTGCATTGCGCACGCGAGGACTTTCGGGTTGACCCAGTTTTGAACGCAACAATGTGTCAAATCGACTTTGCGTAGCTCCAAGCGTCCGTCCGTGTTCCCGTACTTCACAACGTCACATGATCGTCTCTGTGGGGTTGAATGCTCTGCTATTATGTCCACAAAACTGTTACTTTTCAGGATTCAAATGTAAAAATGGCAAAAGTAGCAGATCTACAAGCTTCGCGCCGCGTTTCGAGCTTGTAGATCTGCTACTTTTGATGCTTTTGTGTGTGACGCTGTAGTGTGATCAAGTAGGACGCTAATTTGCGGGGGGAAAAAACACACAAAACACAATAAGAGGTTTCTCTCTGCCCGACAGTGACGCTATATGTTCCGGGGCCTCGTCCATTCATTAATCGTACATTAAGGGCCTCTTAGCCGTTGTAAACTCCACAGTACACCACCCCCTCTTTTGGCTTATTGCTGTATCAAATGGGGGTCCGTGGCCTAACGCAGTGGTTCTCAACTCCCAGGGGGGGTCCCCACATGATTTGGGGGCGGTCCCCAGATGACAGTAAATTGACAATGTAAGGACTTTTAAGGCCTATTTGATACCAAAAAGACCATTGCATCAAAAGAAATCAACAACCTATACTATAGAACATTGTCAAACATTGGCCAAATTGTCAAATATTACCTAAGAAATAGCCCTTTTTTTTATAGGCGATCTACAAGCTCGTTGCGAGGCGTTATGAGCTTGTAGATCGGCTATTTTCACAATATTTATCTGTGGAACCGAGTCAAACTAAATGTAATGCCTCAACTCCTACGATTTCAAGTGCTTCAGGGCGGGTGGGTCCCCAGTTCAAATGTGATTATTTTGTGGGGGGTTTGTGGTTGAGAACCTCTGCAGTATACCATGACCTCTTTTGGCTCGTTGCTGTATCCGTGGCTAGCCCCTATAATGCATAACGGGGGGGGGGGGGTGGTCCTTGAATTGAAAATGGTTGAGAATCAAAGATGTGTATGCTGTGTTACACTGCTAACGCAGACGAGCTCCTCTGACTGCAGCGTGTCTGTGTCTAGGACAGACACACAGAGACGAGGAGGGACTGTCCAGCTCCTTCTCCTACTCAGAGCTGGTCAATGAGGGTCAGTTAAGTTACGTGTTATGTCACAGTTGTATATGCCATCAATGCATTACACATTCCAGAGGGTCAGTTAAGTTGAGTGTTTTATATCACAGTTGTATGTGCCATCAACGCATTAAACATTACTGTCACACAACATCTTCTGTAAAACCTCCTTAAAGGGATATTTCACTTTCAAACATGGTTGGGGTCATTTCAACGTCTACTCAGGCTTTTATGTTTCAATTGCTTTTTTTAATTAAAAAAATATATACATGTTAAAATAATAATAATAATAATAATTTTCAAAAAAAGATTTTAAAATAGTTTAAAAAGTTATGTAAAAACACGGCCCCCTCACGCATTAGAAGGGGAATATCAGTCACCAGAACCAAGGACGGGTGTTTTCAATGAATCTATCATGGTTAAAATGAAGTTTGAAGTTACAATGGGTTCGTATAGGAAGGGGTTGTGTCTGATTAAATGAATATATATATATATACAAATATCTAACAACTGAATCAAGTAACTTAAAAACTGTCTGTGGTGAAACGCAAAAGCCCGAGTAGACGTTAAAATGACCAAAACATGTTTGAAAGTGAAACTTTAAGTGTTACAGGTCTTCATCTAGACAACATTAGATTTGGGAATAATGAAGGTTGAAAGGGGAATTAATTAAGCAAAAGAGATTGAGGGATTATTCTGCTGTTAGCGTTATCAATTTTGGGGGGAATTTGATATGTAGTCCGGCTGAACTATTACACTCAAGACATGTTTACTGCTGTACATGATGGGTCTAATACTGTACAACCAGCAGCCCAACCAAATATTTCATCCCCCGTTCTATTGGCGGTCCTGATACAATACCTGAGGCCAGTTGCACCACCTCACACTAAGTTCAAACTTAGCCTAGTTATAGCTTAGGCTAAATGGCTTTTAAAAAGCCATTTAACCCATTTAGCCAGGAAAGTATCTCTGTCATTTTAGATTTATTTGGCTATTCAAAAATAGCAGATCTACAAGCTCATAGCGCGGCACCGAGTGCCGCGCTATGAGCTTGTAGATCTGCTATTTTTTGAAAAATCGTGAAAATGTGTGCAAATCTTTGAACATATATATATAACTCAAATCTTTGCTTCTGGGGGTCCCTGGAACAAAAATATGTTACAAATGTTTTTTTTTTAAATAATAAATATATATTTAAAGTCAAAGATTTGCACACATTTTCACGTTTTTTCTAGAAATAGCCAAATAAATCTGAAAATTACAAATACTTTCCTGGTCTAAATGTTTTCTTAAGCTGTAACTAGGCTAAGTTTGAACTTAGTGTGAGGTGGTGCAACTGACTCCTGGTATTTAAACCGCAAACAGCAGCAGAGAGTAGAATGATTGTGTAAATAATACAAATGACTCGGGCAGAGCCGACTGGGCATGATCTGGGCACCAGAGGGCTTTTTTTCCAACGAGGTCTGTACAGTTGTGATTGGCCCCCACAGCCTTAAAGCGTTCCTTCTCTTCCAGGACGATAAGAAGTTCTACCAGCTGGAGCTGGTGAACAGGGAGACGGGCTTCAACAAGGTGTTCAACTCCAGTGCCAACGTGGGGGTGATCAACCCCCTCATCAAGGTGAGATCGGCACCGAACGACGTCCACGAAGCTCTGGGTATAGCCTAGCTTAGTGCCATTGGTTCAAAGTGGGGGACCCCCAGGGGTCCTTTTGTGGGGGGGGGCGGGGGGGGGGGGGGGGGTTCCAGGGGGTCCCACAGCAAATTGTATTAATCACATCACAATAATTATAACCTCTTTTACCTTTTATACTTTGGGCTGTTGAAAAATAGCAGATCTACAAGCTCATAGCACACTATGAGCTTGTAGATCTGCTTTTTTGGAAAAACAGTTGTGCAAACCTTTTGAATATATATATATATATTTTTTTTTAAGCGAACATTTGTAACTCAAATCTTTGCTTCTGAGGGGGGTCCCTGGAACAAAATGTTTTTTGATGGGGGGTCGGCTGGCCAAATACATATCATTTTGGGGGTCCTTGACATGAAAAAAATTTGAGAACCACTGGCCTATAGTGGCATGCTTTTAAAGGAGTAGTTTACCCCCAAAAATTACTTATTTTCTGTCAATTACACAGCCCATGAAGCCGTGAAATCATGGAGATTTCTTGTGTTTTTGTCGCATTCCTGGGCCAATAATTTGATGACCTGACCGAGTCAGTCAGTATAAGGAGACTCTCCTATTGACCGACAAAAATAAAACAAATCTCCATGAATTCAAGGCTTCACGGGGTGTGTGTAATTGATAGAAAATAAGTCATTTTTGGGGTGAACTACTCCTTTAACACCCGTGCTCTGGTTGTTCCCTGCATATCGTTGCTGTCGGGGCAGAAACCTCCTTATGTCCATATTCTAACTTTTTGTGTTTTTTCCTAAATTAACGCCCTGCGCATTAAAAGCAGCAGATCTACAAGCTCGAAACGCGTCGCTTCGCGACGCGTTTCGAGCTTGTAGATCTGCTACTTTTGATGCTTTTGAATTTGAATCGTGAAAAAGTAACAGTTTTGGACACCCGACAGAGACGATATATACGGTATATGTATGCGTATGGGGTGCATTTCGCCTTTCCGACATGTCGCCTTTCCGACGTTAACGTTACGAACCCTATACCTAACCCTAACCCTAACCCTAACCGCACGCGGAAGCCACTAGTCGGAGTGGCGAGATGTCGGAATGGAGAGCACCCCCCATGCGTATGATCCCTGACACGTTATCCTCAGAACCCCCAGACGTCTGCCATGCATGCCACTTTAATTTGATTATTTTGTATTTTATTCATAAAATGATTATTATTGATCGTTGTGCCCGTTTAACCACTCTTCATGCCGGTGTACAGTAAGTGTCATCATTGTAAAAACAAAAACAAAACGACCTTTTCAAAATCCTTCCAAAAATTGCACCCAAAAAGAAAATGCAGATCTACAAGCTCAGAACACATCACATTGTGTCACATTGAGAGCTTGTAGATCGGCTGTTTTTCCAGATTTTTATTAAATATCTATATTTTGCAGTAGAGGGGTTCTCAGCCAGAGGCTACGGCTATTATTTGGTGGTCCTTGGCACGGAGACGTTTCTGGACCCTTGACCTGAGTTGCAGAATATCGTGTTCTTTGATGTATTATAATGTGTCCTTACATCATAGTCAAGTCGAACGTTTTGGTCCCAGCATTAAAAGAGTGTAAGATAGTGGACCACTGGTGCAACGCAGCACTGCTAGTGGTTTATGATACACGTATGACTACGGTATGTGTGAATGATCACCTTGGGCGCCGTGTCCACAGAGAACGCCTTTTGAGCTGAGGAGCGCTTTGAATAGCATGTCCATAGCGCTCTCACACAGCTTTGATTATCATGTCCATAGCGCTCGCACACAGCTTTTTAATATCAAGTCCATAGCGCTCGCACACAGCTTTGAATATCACGTCCATAGCGCTCACACACGGCTTTGAATATCACGTCCATAGCCCTCACACACAACTTTTTAATATCATGTCCATAGCGCTCGCACACAGCTTTGAATATCACGTCCATAGCCCTCACACACAGCTTTGAATATCACGTCCATAGCCCTCACACACAGCTTTGAATATCACGTCCATAGCCCTCACACACAGCTTTGAATATCACGTCCATAGCCCTCGCACACAGCTTTTTTACCTGGAACGCATCTGTGTCACTTTAGATTTCTTTGGCTATTCAAAAATAGCAGATCTACAAGCTCATAGCGCGGCACCGAGTGCCGCGCTATGAGCTTGCAGGTCTGCTATTTTTGAAAAATCTTGAAAATAAAATTTGAATGTATATATTTTTTTCAAAAAACTGTTTTCACGATTTGGAAAACATTTTCAGAATCGGCCTCAGGCCTTAACTCATTGAGTGCCACAATCCGTCAAATCCGTCACGTGGCCTGACGCCCAGAGCGCCACAATCCGTCATAAAGAAAAAAAAAATCAAAATAAAAGTTTTTTTTTGTTTTTTGTTTTTTGGGAAAAGCATGTTCAGAACCCAAGATATGATGATTTGAAGATTTGCTGCTCCATCCACTCCTTGTTTAACCTATAACTTAAAAAGGCTGTATCTCGCTTCCTAAGTACTTTTTTTTTACAATGAATTTTGGCTGTGGCACTCAGAGCCAAAATTCCATAAATAAGCTTGGCACTGAATGAGTTAATGGGTTAAAATGTAGGAGGGGATGATGAAACATAAATACCCACCCACCTACCTGTTTGTGTGTGTCCGTCCACCTACCTGTGTGTGTGTGTGTGTGTGTGTGTGTGTGTGTGTGTGTGTCCGTCCGCAGTTAAAAACAGGCAGCCAGTCAGGTCATCGCTTCAGCAGCTTCCCTAGCCAGTCGGCCGTCCGATTCGTGGCGAGCCGAGAGGGAGGAGAAGAGGAGGAGAGAGAGGAGGTAGGATCAGGAAGCCCCCTGCCTCGCGCAAGCAAGGCCTCACCCCTGTCCAGCCCTCCACCTCCTCCTCCTCCTCCTTCTCCTCCTCAACATCCTCCCACCTGCTCTTCTCCTCCTTCTCCTCCTCCTCCTCCTCCTCATGCCTCTCCTCTCCATCCCCCGGCAAGTCCCATTACGCCTCCTCATCCTCAGAAACGACAGGCGCTGCGTCACAGCCCAAGGCGTGTCGGGAGGTGAGACTTGATCTGCCTTACTGCTGCCTGGGCTGTCCTCCTACACACACCACCACCACCCTCCCTCCCCCCTCCCTCCCCCCTCCCCCGGTCACTCCACTGGCTTTGTGCACGCCGGCTGCCGTTCATAGTTCATAATAATGCTACGAATGAGAAGAGGCTTTTGCATCTGAATGGGCTTTGCAAATTACACCATGATGAGTCATCACAGTGTAATTTGCAATGATGAGTCATCACAGTGTAATTTGCAATGTTAAACCCACAATCAATCCTCCAGTTCAAGGCAACACAGAAAGGGGGGAACTTTTTTCTTATTTCCACACAACTCCTTTATGCTATATTAATGACATAGTTAAATATTGAAAAGGGGTGGATTTCCCCTTTAAAGAGAGACGTGACACAGGTTCCCTTTTAAGCCGCTGCCGGCCGGCAACGCTTCTACAAGTGACTGAGTGCGTTTGTCCGTCCGTATGAGCACGGCATAAACGGCTGATTGCAACACAAAGCTGCAGCACATGACACTAATTAAACACAAACAGACATGTGTGACATACACACACACAAAATAAAGAATAAATAAAGACATGTACACACACACACACACACACACACAGGCCGACACTGCACATGTGCATGCACGCTTGCTCGCTCGCACGCACGCACACGCACACGCACACGCACACACACACACACACACACACACACACACACACACACACACACACACACACACACACACACACACACACACACACACCAGAGTCTGGCAACGGGCCGGGTACCCGATGGAGAAGGGTACTTGAAATCGGTAAAGGGGGAAATCGGGAAGTTGCGTCATGATCCAAGTAGTCTAGGGGAAAAAAAGAGTTTTGATGCTATGACCTACGGTTCAAGAGTTGTTGGCCAAAAAGTGAATTGGCCTGTTTATTTATGAAATAGATTTTTTTTAAATGGATAATTGTGTGGATAATTTTCAAAATAAAGTTTGGATCCCACGGCTAGAATCCATCAGTAGGTCCTAAAGAAGCTAAAGATGCAAAATGTGGCGCTTCGTATTGTTAAAAAAAAAAGTAGGGTTAAGGTACTGGACTATATTTCGCTCCAGGACGATCGACACAGAGTGTTGCAAAAAAGACGGAGGAGTGTCTCTGCTTTCATCAGGGAAAAAAAAGCCTGTCACCACGAGCCTTATTGGCTGTTGAATATAGCTTGTTCTCGCCAAAAACGCTCTGTGTGTGTGTGAGAGCGTGAGCGACTGACTGACAGTGTGACTGAGTTATTGTTGTCCTAGTCTAGTCTTCTTTGTCTGGCCCGTTGATTTTTCTCTTGTCTCTTTTCTCTTTCTGCAGACTGCGCCCCGGGCCAGTGTATTAACTGGATGAGGGGCGCACTACAAATCCTGAACCTACCTACCTAATGCAAAGACATTACGGTGGTCCTTAGTACTGTTCTAGCACCCTTATAGTTGAGTTTAGATGTCAAAAGATGCATTGGTGGCAGGATATCTCCATCCGTCTGGCAACGCAAGACTAACTCCTCGTAATCACATAGGTCTACAAATAAAAGCACAAGTAGATGGAATGACAGCTAGTGTGCTACCTGGGCTGACTTTCATCGTTTACTGAGAATGAACGCTCTGTCACATGGTGTGTGTTTACATCGTCTGAATTGAGAGTGAAAGTGTCAAAACAGAATGACTCCTTCTCCTCCGTCCCTTTCAGTGCAGACTTTTGAAATGACTTGTATCTACACCTTGTATTGACCTGTAACTCGTTACCGTGTTTGTAACGTGTACAGGCATCAGGCACATCCTACAGTAAGGTGTCTTTTGGCGTGTGACGGTCGTAGGCCTGTCAAAAAAAAAACGATTCATGAATAAATCGCGACTCTTAACGCCGCGAATTTTAAAATCGTTTCAAAATGTTCAAAATCGATTTTTTTTATTTTATTTTTTTATAAGGTAGTACCTTTTTCACTGGCACTTTGTCTGAAATCAATGTCAGAAAGACGGACTGACATGATCTGGCTGCATTGAAGTGTATGATTCAACTTTTCATGGTTTATATTGTTCAGAATTGTTTTAAAATGTTCTAGTATAATTAAAGCAAAGTGATTTGGGGTAGAACATCGCAATAAATCGCAGAATCGAATCGAATATCAATTAATCGCAGAATTGCAATCTTAATCGAATCGGCACCCTAGGAATCGATTTTGAATCGAAACGTGAGGTAAGTGAATCGTGACACCCCTAGACGGTCCTAACTTACTTATACTTACTCCTCTTTGTCCCTGATGGAACGTTGCATTGGGTCGCCATGGCAGCATGTTATCCTCATGACAGCTTCATCTGTTCCAGCGCTTGTGTCACAGACAGTTCTGCGCCAAGTTGTTTTGGGCCTCCCAGGCTTCCTTTTGCCTGGTGGTGTCCATCCTATCCCATCAACACATTCCCCGCCAAGGCCTTTCAAATCCAAGCGTTGACGTAGATCTACGTCAATTCAAAGAAAATTACGTAGATCGACTCTGAAAGAGGGAATGGACGGATGTGACGGCATCCCAAAAAAACGCCACTTCCGTCTATTCCTATTTTAGGATTTGTAGAAAAACACATCTAGCTCTGATTCATTTTTTTTTTTTGGTGAAAACAAGCCATTTTCAACAGGCGATAGACACAAAATGGCCGATCGCGGTAAAAATGTTTTTCCTGCGGTGGATAGACGAGACCCTCCCCCACCCCCCGGACACTTTTTGTTCACATTCGTGTGCACGTCGTGGCTTCTGCGGCTCTCCAAAGACCGTCCAAACAAGGTAAAAAACGCTGGCACCAGCGGATGCATATTACCTGGCAGTGAATGTGTTAAGACCCATGAGGCCGATTCTACAAATATATATATAAATATTTTTTTTAAAAGATTTGTTTTTGGGGCTTTTATACCTTTATTGATAGGACAGTAGACTGACAGGAAATGGGGAGAGAGATGGGGAGTGACACGCAGCAAAGGCCATCGGGATCGGGACTCTAACCCGCGACACGCTGTCAGGCTGGCATTGCAGCCTATAGGGTGCCTGGACCGCCACACTGCGACCCAGGCCTACACATGCTTTCTAAAGCAGTTCTCAGCAGTTCTCAAACTTGATGCACAAGCTCGCAGTCACGAAGTTGCGAGCTTGTAGATCTGCTATTTTTGAATAGCCGATTAACGCTCAAATCTAAAATGAAATCCCTGTCTGAATGTGTTATGATGAACATGTAAGAAGCCGTATTTGCACTCTTATCTCAGAAACTCTCAAACAAGCTGATGATCATGTGGCCAGACCTCTAAAGCCTCTTATTGGTGCAACTTTATTTTTGCTTTATTTTATTGTATTGTTGCTTTTAAGAGCTGCAGCCAAAGCTTAGTTACGAGCTTAACATTAACAGTATCAGTTGTGTCTGTGATAATAGACACAAAGACAATCCTGTGTGTGTCAGTAAATAGCCTTTACTTGAGCCACTTAACCCCAAACATCTTCTAAATCATTTAGAAAATAGCCTATCTTATCTACAAGCTCAAACTTGTTAGCTGATGTCAATTGAGCGAGATCCTTCTTGGATATTTTTTTTGTTTTTGTCGCATTCCTAAGCCAATAATTTGATGAACGGCAGCGGTTCCGGTAGGAGACACAACGAGTCTCCCTTGTGTCTCCTACCAAAACCGCTGCCTACCGGTCCGCTGGTCATCAAATTATTGGCTTAGGAATGAGACGAATTCAAGTCTCCATGGGGTTTTTTTTATTGGGTGAACTATCCCTTTTAAGACAGGCAGGAAATAGTGGAAATGGCTTTGTGTGGCACAGGTAGGACATAAGATGTCATAAGTTTGTTTCTGTGCTCGTGACTGGTTCAGCCGTGTGTGTGTGTGTGTGTGTGTGTGTGTGTGTGTGTGTGTGTGTGTGTGTGTGTGTGTGCGTGTGCGTGGAGATGTCATATTTTGTGTGCATTTACAAATGTTGGCCTAAGGGTGGTGCTAGGTCATTTTTAGGTCACCAAAATCAGTAGGGGCCATTGCTTGGGGGCTCCATGAAGGTGCACATCCCTCACTTCCCTTCTCACTCTTCTTTCAACATCATCCCTCCTTCTCTCAACCCTCCATCATCCTTTCATTACCGTCTTTCTCCTCCTTGTTTCCCCAGCTCTTTCCTGACACCTGAGCTGCAGGTCCGCTCTCAGGGTTACATTAGTGCTCAGTATTTTACTGTGTACAGTACAGTACAGTACAGTACAGTACAGTGCAGTGCAGTGCAGTGCAGTGCAGTGCAGTGCAGTACAGTACAGTGCAGTGCAGTGCAGTGCAGTGCAGTGCAGTGCAGTGCAGTGCAGTACAGTACAGTACAGTACAGTACAGTACAGTACAGTACAGTACAGTACAGTGCAGTGCAGTGCAGTGCAGTGCAGTGCAGTGCAGTGCAGTACAGTACAGTGCAGTGCAGTGCAGTACAGTGCAGGGCGTCTGCCAGTGGTGTAAAGTAACTAAGTACATTTACGTTTACTTAAGAACAACTTTTAGCTACTTTTACTTTACTGGAGTTTTCCCAATTGTCTATACTTTTACTTCTACTCCACTACATCTCAGAGGGCAAATGTTGTACTTTCACTCCACCAGAATTATTTGAAAACCTTAGTTACTAGTTACTTTGCAGATATAGGTTATTACATTATAAAACATTCATTAACCACTTTAGCCCTATTTTATACCTAGGCTATTTGAAAATAGCCGATCTACAAGCTCACAACGCGTCGCATCGCGACGCGTTGTGAGCTTGTAGATCGGCTATTTTCAAACAGTACTTCTACTTTTGGTACTTTAAGTCAATTTTGAATTCCGGACTTCTATTTGTACCAGAGTATTTCTACATTGCAGTGTTGATGCTTTTTCCACCACTTCACTCCACACTGTCCGCTAATCAGATGAAGTGACAGAAAAGCTGAAAAATATGCTGTAGATTTCATACCGTTTTATTGCCAAAAAGCCCTCCAACCACGGCACTTATGTATTTATCCACTATTGAGTTGGAAAGATGAGAAAGAGGGACACACAGTGTAAGAGAGACAGTGTGGATATTTATGTATATTTGTTTTTTTTTCCCATAATGGTTACATTTTTACACGTTTAGAGAAATGTCCTTTTGTTAAAAAAAAATGTTTTGTAGTTATTAAAACTACATATTTTTATTTTTTTGTAGTTATTAAAACTACATATTTTTATTTTTTTGTAGTTATTAAAACTACATATTTTTATTTTTTTGTAGTTATTAAAACTACATATTTTTATTTTTTTGTAGTTATTAAAACTGCATATTTTTGGTGTTTTAACTTTGAACAATACCCAACTTCTAGGGTGGTGGTTCTCAAGATGGGGTCCGCGGACCCGCAGGGGTCCTTGAGGGGGTTCAACTCTCCACTGAACGTGGAGTGGTGGTGTTGTGAATGGTTATGGTGCACCAGCTTAATACGTTGGTGTGGAAACTATAACTTTAATTCCACATAAAGATTCTGTTCATTGGGTACGGGGCCGTTCCGGTTGGAACACCGGTTGGGTTGGGTATTTTCACACCCCTGCTTTATAGGTGAAAATGTTAACACGTTTGTCCTTTGTCTTTGTCCCTCATTCAGCCGTCCTGAGCACAGCCCCTACACTGGACCGCCACCGCTGCACGGAAACGTAGGACAGCGAAGAAAGACAAGCAGGGGAAGGAAGAGAAGAGGATCCATACGCACAGTCCTTCTCTTTCTGACAGGCAAAAAAACAACAAAACATAACATAACATAATTGCTATATGGTCAAAAGCCCAAATGTTGGGACGGGGAGCTAGACACACTTAGAGGGCTCGGTCATAAATAAGTGCTAGGCGTTTCAAAATGTACAAAGCATTTGTACAGGGCAGACCTACCGCAGACTTGCCAAGGAAACCAAGCCAACTTTGAGGGGGTTTTTTTGTGTCGTTTTTTTTTGTTTTCCAAACTCCACGACACACAGTGCTAGCACACAGCGACAGGCAGATATGATGACACTGATTCTAGCTCGCCGTCCCAATGCTTCTGACCGTGTACAGTACATAATGTTTGAAGCAAAAATTAAAAAAAAACTATTTTCAAATCTCTGCCGTACACCCTGGGGAGCTCCCGGTTTAGCCCTCCAGATGTCTGAACGTTCTCGGAGCGCGCGCGGGGGGGGGGCGGACAAAACAAAACATCACACAAGCCAAATAAAGCGAGAGGATCCTGAATCGAGCCCTCCCCATGTTTTTATTTTAGTAGATTTATAAGACGTAACAGACAATTCTTTGGCTACTTTCACTCTGTTTATGTTGCCAATGGACCAGACAAGAGTTCTCGCACAGAAAATATATCACACAATTCTCGGCTCCCAGGAACTTTTATTCCTGAGTTACTGGTAAGGCGGCGCTGTGCTTAAAAGAAACACTACACAGTATCCCTGTATAATTTCTCTGTACCATTGATAGACTGCAGGCTTTTTGTGAAATGTCTTATTTCATCAGACATTTCATTGACAGAACTCTTCACATTCTGTACATATGACTCTGCCAGGTCCGACCTAGAGCATGCTGGGGAAAAAGAAACCCGCACACAAACAAACGCATCATCCATACTGCACTTTGTTTTGGCGTTGCATCTCGTTTATAACTTTTTTTTTTTGTTTGGTTCTTGGCATTTTCTGCTTTATTCGGATAGGAGAGTGTAGGGAGACAGCCAATCCGAGGGCAGAGAGACTCGTTGAGGTGTGACGTCGGGAGTCGGATTCGTAACCCCCTGGTCCTCACAAAGGAACAGTCCGGTCAGTGCAATACCTGTTTGAGCCACCAGGCGCCATGCACCCTCGTTTGTTACTTTGACTCGACTTGAAAGTTTGCGTGATTCCGTGCGCCGATGTTTGGTTTCACGAGGCAGTCCCGACACCCCCCACCAGGAGGGGCGGTGAAAAGGAGTTGACACAATTGTACAGTTGTCACACACACAAAAAAATGCATGGTTGTCAGTCTGAAAACAAGGCTATGTGTTTGTTACATTTTTGCTGAAACGTGAGATGAGGAGGAAAATGTTGCTTCCTCCTACAGACCTAGTGGTTCTCAACCTGTGGCTCGGGTCCCCACATGATTTTTTGGGGAGAGGGGGGTCCCCAGATGACAGAGAAGTGACAATTTAAGCCTTTTTAATACCTACAAAAAAAATAAAGAAAAGAAAAAATACCATTACTACGTCAAAAGTAATCAACAAACTATACTATAAAAACTGGTCAAACATTGGCCAAATTTTTCAAAAATATTGGGTTGGGGGTCCCCAGTTCAAATATGATTATTTTTTGGGGGGGGGTCACGGTTTGGAAAGGTTGAGAACCACTGCTATAGACCAACAGTTAAACACAGGACTGAAACCAACGACACTGTCGTTTGGTTCACCTGACTTATGTCTTCCATGATAGAATCAACACAGGCTCCGCCCCTCACGATGGTTACAGGAAGTGAGTTGGTCTTTTTTTCCACACTGTCAACATTTCATTAAAATGACTCCACTTCCTGGAACTATATAGCGTGGGGTGCAGGGACCTCGTTCAGCTTGTTACGTTTCTCTGCCAGGAGGTACTTGAGAGCAGAGCATTGTCAAGTTGGCACTTTTAGGTGAATGAAAAACATGGCATTTTGTCATTGCTTACGTTCCTCTTCAAAGCAGTGGACACTCCTCGTGTCCGAACCAATACAACGCATTCTCACTCCCAAGACATCAAACGGGTCAACGTTTGACTGGAAGGGGGGGGGGGGGGGTAAATATGGCACTTGTTGACTAGGGGGGATATGAGTTACGAACGCCGCCGAGTCGGCTCAAGCGGACTTTCGCAGCGCTAGGCACGGCAACTCGCTCGCCTGACGGCTCGCTCGGCGCTGTCTCTCGTGCCTCAAGTCCGTTTTAGACGGCGCACCCCGGGCGTTTTAACCGTTTTTTTTGCCGGAGAGCGGTACCCCCCTTCACAGTCACCATTTGACGTTTGGTCACATTTGTCCCAGGAAGTCAAAATCATGCATTTCGGGGAGTGAGAGTGTGTTGACCAATAAGCTAGCCTTCCAGCAAGTGCTAGCTTATAGCATCGGATTACATCCAGCTGTCCGTTGCTTTCAGCGAGGACCGCTAACAAACGCTAACGATGATGGTTTTGCAGTTGATGCAGAAATGATGTGTCGTGAGTGACAAGCTTTTGGCAAACAGTACCAGACTGAAATCAAAGCTATAGAGCGTCGCAGTTCCCGCCCACTTCCAGTTGCCGGAAGTAAATACTCAATGCATTTTTCCCATTGACTTTTCCGAAAATATTTATATAAATGAATTTAAGCCTAGAATCAAGCTATCCAGGATCCTGGTGAATCATGACCATAAAACGTTTGATTCTGTGAAAAGACTTTTTTGAAAACGGCAAAACAAAGGGTATTTATTAAACATAGTATATCATATCATTAAATATAAAATTAAAAAAATCACAGAAAAAAAAGGTTGTATGGTCATGATTCACCAGAATCCTGGATGGCTTGATTCTAGGCTTAAATTCATTGATATAAATATTTTTGGAAAAGTCAATGGGAAAAATGCATTGAGTATTTACTTCCGGCACCCGGATTCTGCGCAACTGCGATGCTCTATAGGCTATCCCCCGCTGTAACAAAACTGTCCACACAGCGAAATCCCCAGTGTTCATTCAGCGCTGCAATCCACGCTCGCTCCTTCGTGTCCTATACCGCGGGATTTGAACCCGCGGGTCTCCCGCTATTCCAGGGTGGAATCCCTTGCTTGACCACAGGGGATATAGGGCTCATTAGTTTCAGGCAGCACTACTTGTCAACCAGTAGGCGTCCTCCCCTCGCCACCAGGATCAAAATGTGTCAACGGAAGAGTACGGAGGCCACCTTCAACCACTGCACATGTGCTAGTTGTATCAACGTATTCGACAATACAGATGGATTAAAATGACGTTTTATTAATTCAAATCAGTTCCGGATTGCAGCTGTAACTCTGAGAGCGTGCAGATGGAACCAAATGGACCCTTACGGGTCCATTTGGTTCCATCTGTACGCTCTCAGAGTTATAAAAATGGATGAATTACCACTGAGAATTTTAGAGTGTATAATATCAGCTCTGAACCACTCCGATCCGTGGTTCCCTTCCCTTCTATGTGCACTGTGAACTAAGTTTGCTTATGTCTTTTGTTAACCGAATGAGAACAGTAAACTGTGTATATATAACGAAACGACAGAGTATTATGCAAGCCGTGCATCACCGGAAAGGTGCAACTGTCTTTTGTCTGTTGAGTCTGTTTTTTGTTTTGTTTTTTTGTTTTTTTTGTCAGTTGTGGCACAAGTATAATACCCTGGTCCAATCACGTTCAGCTATACATTACCCATTTTAATGACTTTATCTATCGGATACAGTTTTGCTTTTGGGGGGGACAAACTCCTCTCCTTTGGTTTGCTTTTGTACTTAAGTTTATGCAGCTTAAAAGGGATAGTTCACCCCCAAAATGACTTTTTTTTTACCCATGGAGACTTGAATTCATGGATATTTTTATGTTTTTTGTCGCATTCCTAAGCCAATAATTTGATGGGATGCGACAAAAACGTTGCATTCCAACAGGGGTGAACTATCCCTTTAAAGAGTGTAAAATGATATGTTTTTTGTGAAAAACGTAAAGCTTTATATTGCTATTGAGTGTTAGTTTAGTAACCATGGTCTCCCCCTCTCTCCAGCTCTTTAGTAAACATGAAGACGCGTTTTTTCTTCTTTTCATTTAAGGTCGGGAGCTGTTGAGACGATGAGGCGCCTGTTACTGAACAAACACTATAGATCAGGGGTCTTCAACGTTTTAGAGGCTGCTATTTTTCGCCCTCCTGTAGTAACTCCGAGGAGCCCCTAGGGGTCCCGGAACCCCTGTTGAAGACCCCTGCTCTATATTGCTGTTGGAGTAATACGAGTAATACAGAGCTATCTTAACAATTATTTCAACGAGAAATATCACTTGCTGCACCTTTTTTTTTTTGTTAAAGAGGAACCACAACAAAATGAAACACGTGACTGTTTCTGACTGGGAGGTTCCCCGAGATGTTGCTGCCAGCTTATCAGGGCTTTGAAATAAAACAGGAGGCAAAAAAAAAAAAGAACTGTACACATTTGAGCTCACGAGCAAATCCGTTAATTTATCTATTTATATCACTGTTTTAAGTTTATCGTTTGCTGCCAATAGTCCGTTTGGTCTGTTCACAAATCGTGTTTTAATGGAGAATACTGGTTAATTAAAAAGAATATCCTGCATTTGAGTTATCCACAGTGTACCGCAGTACACGAGGATCTCTCCCCCACTGTCAGAAAGCTGTCCTACAGTATATGCTGTTATGGTGCGTTCACACGGGCGTATTAAAAGATACAATGATACAAAAATACACAGCATCTTTGTCGCGGTGTCGCTTTGTATCCGTGTTGCTCAACGCGGTCGTTGACGTCTTCAAACGTGCGGACATAGGAGCTACAGTCGTAGCTTTGTATCTGGAAGTTGAGCCCTGCTCGAACTTGAACTTGTAGCTTTGTATCTTTGTCGCTATAGAGCTACAGCTACAAAGCGTCCAACCCACCATGGAAAATGAATGGTAGCAGCGTGTATCTTTTTATCTGCCCGTGTGTGAACGCACCATTACGCCCGATTTATACTTCTTTGTACTGCCGCGTCGCTCTACGAAAAGAGCGGGAAATGCAAGCTCACAACGCGTCGCGGGTGCGGTGCTTTGTGAGCTTAATACATACGCTGTTTTCAAATGTATTTATTTATTCATTCATGTATTTATACTTTGTTGTGCGACCAAGTATAAGTCAGGCTTTGTCTGTCCACAGAAAGCGTGTTTTTTTTTCTTTTTTTGCTGCCCCGGCGTCCTTTTGATATTTTTGAAAAGTAAGTTTTGGACATAATGAGGTTCCCCCCCCCCCCCCGACAGAGACGATAACTGGAGTGATATTGTTTCCCTTTAAAAGGTCCGTATTAATGCGAGCGACCGGCAGCAGCAGAAGACGCTCGCCGCGTGGAAACCTCGTAACCTTCGATTTGTTTCCGATTCCACCATACATGAAACTCCATTGCAGTGGTGGAAAGTAACTAAGTACATTTACTTAAGTACAATCTTGAGGTACGACTATATTGTACTTTCACTCCACTACAATTATTTGAAAGCTTTAGTTACTAGTTACTTTGAATATATAAATTATTCTATTACAAAACATACATTAACCACTTTAGCCCTATTTTATACCAAGGTTATTGAGAATAGCCGATCTACAAGCTCACAACGTGTCGCATCGCGACGCGTTGTGAGCTTGTAGATCTGCTATTTTCAAACATTTTTGTACTTTTACTTTTGGTACTTTAAGTACATTTTGATGCCAATACTTTCGTACTTTTACTCAAGTAAATTTTTAATTCCGGACCTTTACTTGTAACAGAGTGCTTCTACATTGCAGAATTGATACTTTTACTTAAGTAAAACATTTGAGTGCTTTTTCCACCACTGCTCCATTGCGTGCGTGCGTGCGTGCGTGCGTGCGTGTGTGTGTGTGTGTGTGTGTGCATCAGCTGCAAAAATCTGCCATCTTTTCCAATTCCTGATGAATTCCGACATGACGGTGCATGTTTTGGGCCCGGCTCAAAAGGTCCACAGCACTGAACCCACACTGCAGCCAACTCACCTTCTGTTCAGCTCAATTCAGAACACAAACAGGAAGCCATCGTCCGTAACAGTATGTCCAATGTCTCTTTCATGTTACATTACATTGTGACTACAGAATGGGGCATCTGCGATAAAAAAAAACATTGTTATGTCTAATTCAAAACATGAAGGGGAGGGAAAAAACTAAGCAATTGAGTTGACTGGGGGAGGAAACAAAAATAGACCTTTTTCACAGCCTCCATATTGACATAAATAATAGAGCACCAACGTACAGTATGACATTTCTGCCCCACCAGATGACAGTGAAGTGACAATCTAAGGACTTTTAAAGGGACTATAACGTTGCCTTTTTTCACTGACGAAAACTAAAAAACTAAGCTATGATGACTAAAACTAAGACTAGATATATTGACAATTTCGTCAACAATTAAAAGCTAGACTAAAATGTTAGTGAGGGACTAGTGGAGAAGAGATCCAGTAGAACTAAAAGACAAGTCATTGTATATGTCTGGTTGTGCTCAGGTGTTGCGCTCTGAAAATTAGCAGATCGGCTATTTTCAGCATGCAACCAAGTGTAAAATCAGCCATTACGACGCCATCAAGACACCGCCAAATTTGTGTATTTTTATGAAACAAAAACTTTGCAGATAGAAATAGGATAATTCAAGCTTTCCGTACAGCCGCCATGTTGGCGCGTTTAACGTCGTTTAATACAATCAGATAGGACTTTTCTGTTTGGATGTATGGGGCTGTCAAGGCCAGAAAGTCGTTTTTTTTTGCCACTCAGTAGGCGTTTCCCGCATAATTTCCGGGTACGATGATTTCACGCGCGTGGCCTCTTATAGACGTTGTATTCATTCAAATAAGTTCCGGATTGCAGCTGTAACTCTGAGAGCGTCATGAATATTTGTCCACACATGGATTCAGAACCAGCCATAGTTTGTTTTCATTTCATTGTTCTGGTATAGAAGGAATGGGCGTTGAATTACACCTTGAGTGTTACTTTAACACTGATAAAGTCTAGATGTAACCAAACGGGTCCATTTGATGAACTAACACAGAGGGTTTTTTTCCCACTGCGTACGAACTGGCTTGTGTTGACGTCTTGTGTGGAGTCTGAAGGTGAATTGACGGCAACCACGCGTGACTTCTCAACCGAAGATGTCTTGTCTTTGAGATAAATGTACACCACATGATGAATAATAATTATAATAACAATAACTATAGTATTTATATTTATATATCGTACTTCTGTTGTATGTTATGAAACGATTAAAAAAACATGATTGTGACATTTACTGGGGTGGTGATTCTGTGCGTGTGCGTGCGAGCGAGCGAGCGTGACTGTCATATTTACAAAATTTACAAAATGTATAGATACAATAAATCAAGATTTATTTGTATAAAAGCTAGAAATACTGTAGGAAAGAAGGCAATTGCACTCTTTTTTGTTTAGTTTTGTTATAAGAATGACCTTCTTTCATTTAGTTGTAACCAAATCCAACAAGTTCATAGCGGTGTACTGTAGTTCATGATTTGAAGTTTCATGGCCTGGAGTACAGCTTGCCTAGGCTGGCAGTGGCTCTCAAACTTTTTCGTGTCAAGGACCCCCCAAAATTGATATGCATTTGGCTGCGGACCCCCCACCTGAAAATATGTTGTGCCAGGGACCCTCCAGAAGCAAAAGATTTGAGTTCAAAATGTTCACCTTTAAAAAAGAAAAAAGATGTGAAGATTTGCACTCATTTTAGAGATTCTTCAAAAATAGCAGATCTACAAGCTCATATATCTATGAGCTTGTACAGTATATCTGCTATTTTTGAATAGCCAAAGTATAAAATATGGATACAGTGGTTAAAATGATTGTGACGCTTTTGCAGGGGACCCCCTGATAACCCCCCAAGGACCCCTGGGGGTCCCCTGACCCCACTTTGAGAACCATAGGCCTATAGGTTCAACCAAAAACAGCGACTCACGATCATTTGAGTCACAGCATCGGATAATTGGCAACAAAACTATATACTGTATACCTCTCAGATTCTATAGAAATAAAATTGGTCATTGTTTTATGTTAAATTACATTGCGATCACAAAATGGGGAATCTGCAATAAAAAATTGATTATTATTAAAAACATGAAGGAAAAAACTAAGCAATTTAGTTGACAGTTAAATTACTTTAATCATTTTTACACAGAGTGGAGCAAGGACTTCACTGCACACACACACACACACACACACACACACTTGTGTGCACACGATAAAAAGCACTATTTGTATTTCTGTCTAAACAGTGCATAGACCATATATATTAGTATAACCATATAGCCCAGAATCATCATATAGTGTCTGTTTGGTCAACACAGTGTTCATTTTCAAAACAAAATTCAAACATTACATGATGTAACACATATGTTAATATAGCTTTTGAGAATGTGTCTATAGCTGTGTGATGCATGTCTCATCATTTCCCAACAGATGTGGACTCATGTTCACACTATATTCCACAGTGGGGAGAGAGACATTTTGTCCAAGTTTTACATCTCAGCCAGGTACAGTAATGCAGCAACATGGCATCTATTGTATAGCAGGGGTATAGGCAACATTGGGCATGGGGGCCAACATTGGCACTGGGGAGGGTGGTCAGTGGAACACTGCCGTAAGTGTGTGAGAGACACAATTCAATGTTAAAAAAAGATTTAGTCAGTTAAATTGATTCCCCTCACATCTGAATGCAAATGACATAATTCTACATTCTTTCAAACTCCTAACAGGAACACAAATCGTCTGACTGGGGAGGGAGTCTGGTAGATAGGTGAGGTCCAATATGATCATAACATCCTGAGGTGAAAGAAAATTAGCAGGTTGTTATGTATATGTCTATGGACATTGGACAATCACAGTCTGGTGGAAATGTTTATAAAAACATGGCCCTTGATGTCGAGAAGGTTGCCGACCCCTGACCTCTAGCATACAATCTATCCAAATGTCTCTGGAGAGAGTGGAGACAGGTCTCATCAGGAGACAGGTTTTTTTCAATTACGTTTTTTTCTTTTTTTTTCTTAAAAAAAATAATATTAAAAAATGTAACGTAATTGAAAAAAAGACACAGCCCCTCGCGTATTAGAAGGCCAATATCAGTCTAGTCACCAGAACCATGCACATGTGTTTTCAATTAATCTATCATGGTTAAAATTGAGTTTGAAGTTACAATGGGTTTGTATGAGAAGGTCCTGTCTGATAAAATGAATATCAAATATCTAAATACTGAATCAAGCAACTCTTCTTTCTCTCAAAAGCCAGAGAAGACATTTAAAAATGACCCCAAACATGTTTGAAAGTGAAATATATCCCTTTAACTCTTCTAAATGTGGGTTTCAGATATTTCATCTCTTTGACGTTCACCAGATGTCTCCAGACACTTAACAACCACTTAAACCCATTGACCTCTATAAGGTACGCTGGTGTTTCCCTCTGTACCAAATCTCTTTGTCGAAAATAGCAGATCTACAAGATCTTGTAAGTCGGCTATTTGTGGCCACTGTTTGCCCCAGGATAAGGATGCTAGCTTTCAATGGTTAAAATAAAAGGCACTAGAAATTCATGCATCACTCACTTGGTATAGTCACACCAAAATGCAGTTAAATGCTATTTTGTGCACCAAGTGGGTGCTTTTTAGGGTAAAACCCCCTTTAACAACTGTACGTTGAATTACAATATTCTGCTATTGTTTGTTTTGTTGATTGCATTGCATTGTGCTTTTGTCGTCATTATTTTAGCTTTCGTTACCAGGTGCTCGTCGCGATATGAAGGGAAAGTCAATCCTTCCATATCATAAAGTCATCCTAAATACCATGACAGCAATGGCAGGATCTGAGAAGAAATATTAATCTAATCTATTATGAAATCATGATAAAAAATAATGAATAAAACTGTTTCCCTAATGAGT
The DNA here is from genome assembly GCF_963454915.1 of Gymnoscopelus microlampas. Classification (NCBI taxonomy): domain Eukaryota; kingdom Metazoa; phylum Chordata; class Actinopteri; order Myctophiformes; family Myctophidae; genus Gymnoscopelus; species Gymnoscopelus microlampas. Next base: position 8,970,712 of record NC_139961.1, on the reverse strand, counting down.
GATCATCACACCATGCAATAAAACAAGCAAACTGACCTTTAGAGAGGCTAAGGTAGTAAATAAAGAAGTATCTCAATTTCAAAGTCCCCAGTGTATGTGGATTGGAACTCCTCCAGAGTTCGTTTATCTCCAACTCTGATGTCTTTAATGTGTCTTCTTTCATGTGAAGCCAATTTGTTCTTAGTTACTTAGTTACACCAAAAATAGCAGATCTGCAAGCTTGTAGATCTGCTATCTTTGATGTGGAGCAACTGTCGTATACATAAGTAGAATTCACACTTGCATAGAAACCAAACGTCCACCATGCACTCGGCCGAAGGGAAATCCCCCCCCCCCCCCCCCACCCCCCAATTCGGCTTCTGGGCTGCAGGCAGGGCTACTCTACCACATTCGTGACCCTCCTTCCCTCCCCCCCCGACCCCAACAACAAACCAGATCCTAAACGAGCCAACCCAATTCCACCGTCTATATTAGAGCTCTGGTCTATGGCCCCGGGCCGCGGCGTGGCGGTGCGAGCACCCTATAGGCTGCAATGCCAGCCTGACACAGCGTGTCGCCGGTTCGAATCCCCGGTCCCGACGACCCTTTGCTGCGTGTCACTCCCCATCTCTCTCCCCATTTCCTGCCAGTCTACTGTCCTATCAATTAAAGGCATAAACGCCCCAAAAATAAATCTTTAAAAAAATTCTGCCAAAATGGACCCCCCCCTCGCCCCCACCCCCATGATGGCCGAGGACACAAAATAGATTAGCCCAACTCGGGTCAGGTTTACCTATGAAAGGAAGCATGGCACCAATAAAATAACAACCTGAATACGTGAAGGATAATGCGTTAGATTCAGGCCTAAGGTGAATGAGCAGCAGCCCACAGGCACATCACGCAGTATAACTCATGTCAGTTTTGATAGCATGGGCTGTGAAGCTAATGACACATTCAATCCGGGAACGCGTCTCTGTCATTGTAGATTTCTTTGGGCTATTCAAAAATAGCAGATCTACAAGCTCGCAATTTTTTATTTTTTTTGAAAAATCGTGGAAAGATTGTGCAAATCTTTAAATATGTATTTTTTTTAAAGCGAACGTTTTGTCAAATGTTTTGTTCCAGTGGACCTCCAGAAGCAAAGATTTGAGTTAGGCCTTTTTTCAAAAATAGCAGATCTACAAGCTCATAGCACGGCACTCGGTGGCGCACAGAGAGAAAAACAAAAACGACAACTTTTCGACGTCAGATTACATCTTCGTCAGGTGACGCGAGCTTGTAGATCGGCTATTTTTGCCCCCAAATGTCCCCCCTCCCCCCCCCGCTCCCCGCTCCCCAAAGTTCACGTGCTCAGCTGCTGAGCAGGACGATGATATAGATGAGTAAGAGGCAGATGAGGATGAGGGTGAAGTTGACGAACAGCTCCTGCAGGTTCCTCTTGGTCTGAGGGCTCACCTCGATCTGCGACGCGCGGCGGATGGCGTTCTTGGTCATGTGCTGCACGCGCTCCATGTTCAACGCCGCCGCGCTCGCTCGCTCTAGCGGTGGGTGGGTGGGTGGGTGGGTGGGTCGGGGGCGGTGATGGAGTTGAGTTGTGCAGGAGGCGGTCGGATTGGACAGGTTTGCGGAAGATGAGTCGTTTCCGGGGGTCACATGCACTGGGCCCTCTTTTTATCGGGTGTTCTGCAGCGGTGGAAAAAAGTGCTCTTAATGTTTTACTTAAGTAAAAGTGTCAATACTGCGATGTAGAAGTACTCTGTTACAAGTAACGAGTCTGCTGTTCAAAATTTACTTGCGTAAAAGTACAAAGGTATTGGTATGAAAATGTACTTAAAGTACCAAAAGTAAAAGCACAGAAATGTTTGAAAATAGCAGATCTACAAGCTCACAACGCGTCGCGCTGCGACGCGTTGTGAGCTTGTAGATCGTCTATTTTCAAATAGCCTAGGTATAAAATAAGACTAAAGTGGTTAATGCATGTGTTATAATGTAATGATTTATATCTGCAAAGTAATTAGTAACTAAAGTTTTCAAATAATGGTAGTGGAGTAAAAGTACAACATTTGCCTCTGAGATGTAGTGGAGCAGAAGTAAAAGTATTGGAAATTGGAAATACTCAAGCAAAGTACAAATACCTCAAAATTGTACTTAAGTACAGTACTAGAGTACGTGTACTTAGTTACTTTCCACCACTGGTGTTCTGACACAGGGTGATGTGTAGGGTCGGTTTTGGCAGGTGAGGTGGGAATCAACGGGATTACGCTGGACTTGGCTGTGTTGTTGAATGGAATGGATCCAAGTGGATTAGTGGACTTGGTTTGATAACGTGTTGTCCTGGGTTCTCGTTAAAAACAGACAGGATAAGGTGGCAGCTGGCTTGGCTTGGCTTGGGTTGAGTTAACTCCTTTCTCTTCTCTACGGAGAGGTCTTGGATTTCGGTCTGGGAAAGGGGTAAAAGATAGAACAAGAATCAATGGATGGATGGATGATACCTTATTGGGTTATATACAGATGTGCCATTTCAAAACTTCTAATGTCCTGCCATCGGCAAGACAGTACATTTTCAGGGGATTGCCCAGGGGATTCCCAGGGCAATAAATAGGAAGTAGAGCAGCCTTCTTGGTATAGGGAGGTTCCTACAGTAGTTTGATCCCTGCCTCCTCCTGGCTGTGTGTCCTCCATAATAATAATAATTATCCTTCCAGTGTGTGTGAATGAGTGAATGTAATGCATAACGTAAAGCGCTTCTTTGGAGAAAGGCACTATATAAATGCAACATTTATCATTTAATTAACAAACATTCTCCAAACCAGTGTGAAGAACAATCACGTGAACACAAGATCTAGGCTTACGATTTTAGCCATAATGTTTAAGCCCTAATAGAAATTAGTATTTATCTATGCACGTTCCAATCATCTTACCAGTCAACATCTTTAAGTGTTACATGCACAGTGTCAGAAATTATGGTGATGACTCACTTGCTGGTCATTCAGAAATTATGCACTGACACTCAACAAAAGCCCCTTTGTCCCTTAGGATTTCATTAGCATATACCCAGACACTAATGAAGACTGGAGGCCAGAGAGCGCTTTGTCTGTATTAGTGAGTAAACATGATTATGGAAAATTCTCTTCACTTCTCTGTAACTGAAATGTTATGTTAAATGTGAATTAACACTTTAACAAGCACACCTGGCTGATTTAAACCACTTAAACCCTACATATTGTGTTGACCGGTTTCCCGCAGAGGTTTAAACTTTGTCGAAAATAGCAGAAAGCATTATTAGTTTGATTAGAACGCGTACAGAAGGTATCACAATTGCTCATGATCACGACACCAACACCAGTAGCTGTCCCATGATCATGATGAAAATAGTCAACCATTCGTCAAAGATATAGCAGATCAAAAAGCTCACAACATGTCGCACAATGAGATTTGGTCTAGGTCAAGGGTTCCCAAATTTCCAGGCCACGACCCCCCCCCCCCCCCCCAACAAAAATAATCATATTTGAACTGGGGACCCCCCACCCTGACAAGCACTTGGAATTGTAAGCATTACATTTTAGTTTGACTCGGTTCCACAGATAAATATTGTAAAACGCCTCACAGTTTGTTTTTGTGTATTTATATTTTCACAATGTTTGCCTCTTTCTTTCGTAATATTTGACAATTTGGTTTTAAAAAGGTCTTAAAAAAAGTTAAACTTAAATGTGCAGATAGATACCCTGTATACACGTATACTGTATGTTGGTTTGTTTACTGTTGGGTGAGAAAACAATGGACCCCCCCCCCCCCCCCCCCCCAAAATAATTTGGGGGCCCCGAACCCCAGTTTGGTAACCACTGGTGTAGAGGGGGAAAAAAGGAGCAGACCAAGTATAGAGCCCTGAGGCACCTCGGTCAGCTAAGTATATACTGTTTCAATGGATAATAAAAACAGGCTAATACCAGTTCTACCAAGTTATACTGTACATCAATTGACCTTATAGCAACATGAAGTATAATATAGTGTCTCTAGATGTGTCCGACAATACAACCTGCCTGTTTATGACCATAAGTGGAATGACATCAGACGCTTCAGCCGCTCCACCACTCGCACGGTGACAGCTTCTTATCGTAATGCATAGATAATAAGCATCAGAGTGGTGGGAAAAGTACTCAAAGGTCTTACTTGAGTAAAAGTATCAATACTGCAATGTAAAAGCACTCTGTCACACAAGTACAGTACAAGTCCGGAATTTCAAAATTTGCTTGAGTAAAAGTACAAAAGTATTGTCATAAAAATGTACTTAAACGTAAGTATCAAAAGTAAAAGTACTAAAATGTTTGAAAATAGCCGATCGACAAGCTCACGACGCATCGCATCGCGACGCGTTGTGTAACTAAAGTTTTCAAATAATTGTAGTGGAGTAAAAGTACAATATTTGCCTCTTAGATGTAGTGGCGTAGAAGTAAATTAAAAGTATAGACAATTGGAAATACTCCAGTAAAGTACAGTACTTGAGTAAATGTTCTTAGTTGCGTTACACCACTGATAAGCATATAGCTCTGGTTGAGTGGACCTGTAATGAAGTGCTGAGCAACGCATAATGCATCGTAAGAGTCTCCATAAGCCTTCATAAGGTCTTGTGAAATCTCATGTCGGTTATTGTGCATTGTGCATGTATCTCTCTGTTTGTAGATAGGCTTAGTGTACGCATAAGTCATTTTTATAAGCACTCCTACTATACTTGAAGCTGTCATAAAGGTGTTCATTCATGGCAACCACACTCCATCCATTATGTTAACAGAATGCAGTGGTGGAAAAAGTCCTCGCATTTTTAACTGAAGTAAAAGTACCAATACCACAGTATAGAAATACTCTGATACAAGTAAAAGTTCTGCATTCACATTTTACTTGAGATAGCAGATCTACAAGCTCACGTCGTCTATTTTCAAACAGCCAAAGTTTAAATAGGGCTGAAGTGATTAATGTATGTTTTTTTTTATAATCTAAATCTGCAAAGTAACTAGTATCTAAAGCTGTCAAATAAGTCTAGTGGAGTAAAAAGTACGTAAGTAAGTAAAGTTGCGTCTGAGATGTAGTGGAGTAGAAATATCAAAAAATTGAAATACTCAAGTAAAGTAAAAGGCTCAGTATTTGAGTGAATATACTTTAAAAGTTACTTTACACCACTGCCATTATGTTTACAGCATGCACCATGGTGTTCAAAAACTCTTTATAGCCTTTCATCTAAAAATGGGTATATAGTGAATATGAGCTACTGTGATACCAGGCCAAATAATGTCAATAATGCACAATGAAGGCTTATAGCAACTCTTGTAACTCAATATGACTTCTTTGTAATGATCTATGAAGGCGTCTATAATGCATGGGCTTCATACTGTATAAAGTATGTCGTTGAAAGATTATGAATGTTCTTTCTGATGTTCTTTTCCTCTCACAATAAGATCACATACGTACTGTTTTAGAAGTGGAAAATTCCAAACTACTAAAAGAGACAAACAGTTAGCAATGATGCCATTTTATCTTATTTTTATTTCTATTTTTATGTTTCCACGATGTGTTGTGTGAGCTTTTAGATTTAATTTATTTTCTTTCTTATTTTTTTGTGAAAATAGTTATTTTTTATTTGCAGCCAGTACTACTGTATTACTGCAAGTGAAGCATGCGTCTAATAATTGCCTGGTGGCAAAACACCAATCCAGAAAAAATAAAAAGTGAAACAGCAGAGTTTTAAAATAGCTCACAGAGCCTTGTGTTAAGCCTGTTTACAATACAGTCTGTGAGCTCTAAGCCATCTACCACTAGAGACCGCTCTCTGTGTGTGTGTGTGTGTGTGTGTGTGTGTGTGTGTGTGTGTGTGTGTGTGTGTGTGTGTGTGTGTGTGTGTGTGTGTGTGTGTGTGTGTGTGTGTGTGTGTGTGTGTGTGTGTGTGTGTGTGTGTGCGCGCGTGTGTCATAAGACAGTGAGATACCAGTCATTCCATAACTGTGTGTCTAATCACTGCGTCAACACCAGTAGCTGTCCCTTTTAACACCGATGGAGACACATGCCACATGCACACACACACACACACACACACACACACACACACACACACACACACACACACACACACACACAACCTCTTTGTTTGCAAAGAGACAGACACAGACAAATTGGCGTAGAAATACACAAAGATATTTGACTTGTGTTAATGAAATGTGTTCATTTTGTAGTCCATCGTCAATGACTCCTCATCTCTAGCTATAGTGGTGATGAAGTTCAGCTACAGGGACTTCGCTATTGTAGTTTAATTAAACTTCAATATTCTACAGTAAGTTCCATTTAGCTGAATGTAAGTGCAGTCTTTGGCCAACTGTCTGGTAATAATTGCATATAGCGCCGTTCATGTTGCAACAATATTGTATGTACTGGATGTCACTCTTGGATATCTTTACTGTAAAATGTCCAGTGGTGGAAAGTAACTGAGTACATTTACTTAAGTACTGTACTTAAGTGACATTTTGAGGTATTTGTACTTTACTTGAGTATTTCCAATTTCCAATACTTTTACTTCTACTCCACTACATCTCAGAGGCAAATATTGTACTTTTACTCCACTAGAATTATTTGACAACTTTAGTTACTAGTTACTTTTCAGATATATATTATTACATTATGAAACATACATTAACCACTTTATCCCTATTTTATACATAGGCTATTTGAAAATAGCCGATCTGCAAGCTCACAACGCGTCGCATCGCGACGCGTTGTGAGCTTGTAGATCTGCTATTTTCAAATATTTTAGTACTTTTACTTTTGGTACTTTAAGTACATTTTGTTGCCAATACTTCTGTACTTTTACTCAAGTAAATTTTGAACGTTTGAACTTTTACTTGTAACAGAGTATTTTTATATTGCAGTATTGGTACTTTTACTTAAGTAAAGAATTTGAGTACTTTTTCCACCTTAAATGTCTCTATTGATGTCCTGTTAGACAGCAAGCTGTCACCGTTCACTTGTCACTGTTGTATACCGACTTTTTTCTTTGGAAAGAGCTAAAATAGCACATTTAAAAGCTCACAATACGTCACATCACAATATGTTTTAAGCTTGTAGATTTTGCCATCTAGATTTTTGCTATTTTCTCTTAAAGAAGTACAGTACTTGATTAAATGTACTTACTTTACACCATTGTGTATAATGCATTTCTTTTAGTGGCGATGCAGTGTCTAGTAAAGTCTGAACGGTCTGGACTCACTTTCAACATATTCTATAACCAGATGATTAACTGACATATGAACTACACAACCTCACTGGATGACGTTCAAAGGAACTAAACTGACCAACTAACTAACTTATTAACCACCTTACAGTTTAACAGAGAACCCAACTCACCAACTAAGTGATAACATTACTGCAAGCTCAGTTCCTATACACCTCAAATCCAGAGTGTTAGGGTGCGTTCGGAAATTGCGCACCGGAGCGCACTCGCCTATCAGTCTGTATTGGCCAGTGCGCTCAGTGCTGTATTTCCGAACGCACCCTTAATGTAACTCTGAAAAGCATGTCAGAGTTGTATTAACACTGGATGTTTAATGTGTAACGTTAAAAAAATAATTATTTACCTTTCAAAGTGAGAGTAGAGTTGTTTGATGAGGATGAATATTGGTCAGATAGTTGATGTTGTCTGAGGGTGAATGACTCCTCTATTGAACAGAGGAGAGGAGGAGAAACAGAGAGGAGAGGAGGAGAAACAGAGAAGAGGAGGAGAGGAAAGCAGCGAGGGAGGAAGAGAGGGAGGGAGATCATCGCAGTGAGAGGAATGGGCAACCTGGGGGAGGCGTGTGCGCGTGCGCGCACGTGTGTGTGTGCACGTGTGTGTGTGTGCGTACGCCCAACAAGTGAACCGATTCCATTCCAGTCTTCCATTCTACAGCTTACTTTGTGCTCCAATGTTAGCCTAAGCTCTCTGCATGAATAAGACAAGTGCAATCACCTACAATATTGTGATATATGATTAACACCTATAAGTAACTATTACAGCCTATGGCAGGTAGCATAATACATATACTTATGTGACTACAGTAAATATTACCAGCCCGTAGCACTTGCCATAGCACTTGACGACCTTGCAGGCTTATGCAAAGGTTAAAATGTAATCTATGTTATATAGACAGATGCCAGGTTCATGTGTTGACCTGGCATCCTACAGTTTGTATAGTTTCAATGTAGGCCTACGGCATTTTTTGTTTTGTTGATATTATACTGTTTAGACTGATAAAGGTTATTGGTTTACCTATGATCCTAGATTACCGTTATTATGCATGTGATGTATTACCTCGTGTTTACCTTGCTTACTGTAAATCGCTCTGGAATGAGAGCGTCTGCTAAATGTCTGAATTGTAAATCTAACTTGTATAATGTAGAGAACCTGACTATCAGAACTTTGACATGTTTGCCGTTGCTGCTCTCTTATTTTTAACGTACTGACAGACTTACTGAAATCATTACTGAAATCATATAGCCACAAATTAACCATCTGTTTCGTTTTCGATATGTATATAGCAACAGGATTTAGAACAGTGGTTTAGAACAGTGGTTCTCAAAAATAGCAGATCTACAAGCTCACAAAGCGGCAGTGATTGATTGATTGAAAATGTTATTAGGCAAAAGAATGTAAAACAACACAGTTACATTTATAATGCTTTTGTCTAAAAGGTCCGGCCAAAAAAGTCCTTGCGGGCTTGTTTCCGTTGGGGTCCTTGAATTAATTTCATAGACATATAGTAGCAACCAAACAGTTAAAAAATCAACAAAGAAGACAGAGGAAAAAATATATATACCATTATGCACAAGACAGGCATGAGAAAATTATAAAATAAAAAGTATGTACAAAAAAAAAAGGGGGGGGGGGTCGTCTGTCTACAGGGAAACTGGTACTAGCTCCTCTTTAGGCCTCCAGAAAGATGAGTTTTTAGGGCTGTTTTGAATGAGCCCAGCGAACTGCATTTCGTGCTGTGCCGCGACTTGCGCTGTATGCTTGTACATCTGCTATTTTTGAGGGAGAAAAAAACCTTGAAAGGGTTTGAAAAATGTGGATTTCTTTAAACATAAATCTTCTCTTCTGGGGGTCCCTGGCACAATACTGATTTAGAAGCTCTTATGGGTTGAGATAAATCTACTCAGCAGGCGCTAATTCGTTCCAGTATACTTATTTGTAATGGTATACTCTTTATTCATAGAATCGTCAGCTAACTACGGTTTACAAAGCAAAATACTAAAGCGCTTGGATTCAGACCTGTCACTGTCTGTCCATAGCAGTAAATCACATATTGAACTGAATGTGTGCTGGACTCTGCAGAATGTGGGGGCAATCTAATGTCATTTGGCAAAGTACATGCTGTGTGTGTGTGTGTGTGTGTGTGTGTGTGTGTGTGTGTGTGTGTGTGTGTGTGTGTGTGTGTGTGTGTGTGTGTGTGTGTGTGTGTGTGTGTGTGTGTGTGTGTGTGTGTGTGTGTGTGTGTGTGTGTGTGTGTGTGCGTGCGTGCGTGCGTGCGTGCGTGCGTGCGTGCGTGCGTGCGTGCGTGCGTGCGTGTCTGTGTCTCTCTCTCTCACTGGGGAAGGATCAAGAAAAAGCATCCAAAAAAAGTTAAACCATTTCTGCATGCCACAGAAAATGATGTACGCCTGCCTTATATGGTGATTTAGTGTGTAAACATGCTATTAATCTGCCTTATATGGTGATTTAGTGTGTAAACATGCTATTAATCTGCCTTATATGGTGATTTAGTGTGTAAACATGCTATTAATCTGCCTTATATGGTGAATTAGTGTGTAAACATGCTGTCATGCTGACATACTATCAGATTATAGAACTATTTTACACTTATTTTAATCAAAGAAAATCACTTAACGTACCTTTAATGTCGCAGAATGCATAGTATAACATAATATAATGCATAACATAACGATACACAACATCGCAACATAATATAACAATAATTGTTCGGTATTGGTTATTAGATATTTAGTTCATGCATGCTCATTTGCAGAAATATGAACAGTAGTATAACAATATCTGGGATGTTTCGGTATGTTGATTGCATTCTTTGTTCAATGTAGTCCTAATTTGACAGCCATTAGACTCCACCTACACCTGTACAGTATAACCAGTGTTGTACAATCACAATTTGATGTGAAAACAGAAGAATTCTCAACATGTTTAACCGAATAAGACCTGGAACGCATCTGTGTCACTTTTTAATTTGAACAAAAAAACTTTATTTTACACTTTGGCTATTTTTGAAAAATCGTGAAAATGTGTGCAAATCTTTGAATATATATATATATATTCTTTTAAAGCCAACATGAACTCAAATCTTTGCTTCTGGGGGTCCCTGGAACAAAACATTTTGAGATGGGGGTCCGCGGCCAAATTCATATCATTTTGGGGGTCCTTGACATGAAAAAGTTTGAAAACCACTGATATAGAAACATACGTTTTTCAGAAAACCGTTTAGGATTTAGAAGACATTTTGCAGAAACAATTACAATATGGAGATGGAAATTAAAGCTGTACTTTGTAACTTTCCTTGATTTGTACCCGTTTATCTGCGCAAGTGCTGCCATTTTTTGCATTGAGCTAATAGAGCCTGCCTGCTTGCTCAGGGGAAACATTGAATCTTGACCTTAAAGGGATAGTTCACCCAAGAAATTACTTTTTTTCTATCGATTATTCACCCCATGGAGACTTGAATTCATGGATATTGTTTTAATTTTGTCTCATTCCTAAGCCAATAATATGACCAGCGGACCAGTAGGCAGCGGTTCCGGTAGGAGACACAAAGGAGACTCTTTGTGTCTCCTACCGGAACCGCTGCCGGTCATCAAATTATTGGCTTAGGAATGCGACAAAAAACGAAAAAATCTCCCTGAATTCAAGGCTTCACGGGGTGTGTAATTGATCGAAAATAAGTAATTTTATGGGTGAACTACAGCATTCCTTTAAGGTCAAAATATATGTCAGATTTAAAATGTAATCTATGTTATTTAGACAGATGCCATGTTCATTTGTTACATTACAGGTGAGACATGACCTTTGACACGATCTAAATGTCATACAACCACCTAAATGTATAAGTTGGCTCACTGGAAACACTCTGCTACGCCAGTGGGTCTCAACGTGTGGTCCAGGGACCCTCATGGTTCCTTGGGGGGGGACCCGTAAGGGTCCATTTGGTTCCATTTGTACACTCTCAGAGTTATGGGGGTCCTTGAAATTAAAAGGTTTGAGAACCACTGTGCTACACGAAATGGAACAGAGCCTTCATTAGTATCATTGGTAAAAACCTGTGAAGGAAGTAAGGAATAGGCCCAATTTCATTCCAATGTGCACTGCTGTGCATATAGAGCAGCCTATCATGTCTGCTAATGTGTTTGTTTTGTCTCGTCGCTTCCAATTTCACCCTGTATGTATGTATATTGCCGGAATTCGCTGTCTATTGAACGCGCTAACAGTGTGATTTTAGACCCGAATTCATGCACCATGCAATGAGAATGAACGAATGCATGCTTTCTAGCTCATGGAGCACAGAGGCATCAGATATAGGTGATCAACAATATGTGGTATTACAGCACAGATGTCCAAAACTGTTACCTTTCAGGATTCAAATGAAAAAACATCAAAAGCAGCAGATCTACAAGCTCGAAACGCGTCGCTTCGCGCCGCGTTTCGAGCTTGTAGATCTGCTGCTTTTGATGCTTTTGTGTGTCGCTGTAGTTTGATCAAGATCATCAAGCAGGGTGTTAATTTACAACAAAAACACAAACGGTCAAAATATGGAGATAAGTAAGTACCGTAAGTGCATTTTATTTATAAAGCACCTTTCGAAACAAGTGCTGTACAATTGAACACAAAATACACACAATTAACAAGATACAAACGGGGTATTATAGTACAAAATAGTGAAAAAGTACAAAACGGCAAGGATAAAAACAAAGCATTGACCTATGTGAGTCAAGGTAACTTCATAGGACAAAGTGCTTACGAAACAAATGTGTTTTAACTAGCATGCTCTTAAAACCTTCAGCAGACTCAGCATTTTTTTAATGCCAGGGGGAGGGCGTTTCAGCAAACACGGGAGATAAGAGGATATAATGTACATGGGTCACTGTACAGTAATGTACAATCCCAAAGTTCAACATTGGCTCAAAATGTTCTCTGTTCATCGAATTCTGCTACAGCTAAAGCAGGCTTTATATCATCAGAGCAGAGTCTGCTTGTAGCTAAAAATATGACCATTTAAAAAAAAAAAAGAAGCTGTTTAAAAGATTCCTTTTCTTTTTTCCTTTTTTTTTTTCTTTCGGAGGCTCAGAGAGCAGCTCTTCAACCTTACATGGTGATACACTGAACTACTCTAGAGAGAGAGAGAGGGAGAGAGAGAGAGAGGGAGAGAGGGAGAGAGGGAGAGAATGTGTGTGAAGTTGCCAGTAGCAGCAACAAGTGTTCCAGAGCAAACACAGCTGATAGTGGTAGACCTCATGTATTCTGTCTGTCTGTCTGTCTGTCTGTCTGTCTGTCTGTCTGTCTGTCTGTCTGTCTGTCTCTCTGTGTGTTTTTCTGTCTGTCTGTCTGTCTGTCTGTCTGTCTGTCTGTCTGTCTGTCTGTGTCTCTCATTCGCTCTCTCTGTGTGTGTCTGTCTGTCTGTCTGTCTGTGTCTCTCTCTCACTCGCTCTCTGTGTGTGTGTGTGTGTCTGTCTGTCTGTCTGTCTGTCTGTCTGTCTGTCTACTGCAGATCTACAAGCTTGTAGATCTGCTACTTTTGCTATTTTTTTAATTTTTGAAAAAAAACGACGTCAGTTTTGGACATAGTAAGAGGTTAATTTCCACCCGACAGAGACGATATTCTATCTTCATAACATGTCCCTGTGCACTCACAACTGTCTGTTATCCTCCAATCACATTTGTCAACGTGATATCAATCCTACACCTCATACTGCAACTCTCTGTGTGTGTGTGTGTGTGTGTGTGTGTGTGTGTGTGTGTGTGTGTGTGTGTGTGTGTGTGTGTGTGTGTGTGTGTGTGTGTGTGTGTGTGTGTGTGTGTGGGGGGGGGGGATTTGCGGGTGTTGGTGAACAAGCGTCTAACACTGATAAGCTTCTGGGGAACAGACAGACAGACAGACAGACAGACAGACAGATGCAGGAGTGTAACAGAACGGCTGCATGACAGCTGCCTGTCTCACTCTCTTCAGACGTGTCTGTCTGTGCGTCCGTGTGGCTGGTCTGTCTGAACGGTGTCACACAGTGGGACTGTAGATCGGCATAAAGTTAAGCTTATCAAAGACTAATACAATGTCGCTTGATCTGCGTTTGCTATAACCAAACACCGTGCCATTTTGTTTAATTAATCCATAACACAAGCAGATTGCTGTAATGTAAAGTTATCTATGACCAGCAATGTGTGAGTGATAATTCTGTGAATCAAATATAACTTTATGCCATGGCAACGTCGCTCTTCCATGGGCAGAGAGGGAGAGAGCGTAAGATTGCACCGGGGATAATGGCTTGCGCAGTCTTCTGGCATGGCGATTGGTTTTACTTCGCCTGCCAGAGTTATTTCAGATTTTTTGCTGTTGTCTGCCAAAGATTTTTCATTGAAATTTAAAAAGTACTCAGGAGCTGAGATACATCATTTTTAAGTTTTAGGTTAACAAGGAAGTGGATGGGAGTCTTTTCCTTCGAAAAATCACCTTGGTCTTTGGGTCAAATTGGAAAAACATTTTGTTTTGTTTTTTCAATTTTTTTAAAATTTTTTTAATTTTTCAATAGAACGCATTTATGCGATCTTGGCGGCCAAGTGCGCTATTTAATAGATCGCATTTATGCGTGATTGGCAGGAATTGAGTTAATGTAACGCCCAAACCACACCTATGCATAGTGTAACGGGTAGCACAGGTGTTTTAGGGATAAGGCCGGCGTCCGAAGATAGCAACTTTTGCACGGGAACGCCCCCTTGCGCAATGCTAAATCCCCAAATAGTGGGTTTAGCCACTTGGAAGTTGGGGCCAAGATAGGGCCCTAGTGTTTAAGGCAGCTTTTATTATATTTGGCACCATACACAAAGAGATCCGGGTACGAGAGCAGCCGATGATACACACCTTCATCAACCTTTCTGATGCTGCATGAAGGACCTTGTCTCTGGTACTCTTACCTGTACCAGACCCGCCATTATGGCTGTCAGATGTTCTGGTCTTGTACTGTACCTACCCAGAGCCTTGTATTAGAGAGTTGCGCCAATGAGGGGGCAGAAACAGCGTTGGTTCACGTGGTTCATGTAAGCTGGAAATAGTTACCAGGAGCCGTAGACTTCAATGCATTCCATGAACTTCCGGTTTAGGGCTTTGTCACTATTCGCCAATTTAGACGGCTACAGTATGTTGAAGACCTGGCCCAAAGAAGTGAACGCTAGTGTCAGAACTCTCTCTCTCTCTATGGGTCTGTACCTCAGTCTTCTTGGTGAGACTGGTGCAGGTATTGTTTGCTCTACAGTCTACATGATACAGTACATGATAAGATATACTACCTTTTATTTCTGAAGGAAAGTATGTCATCTGTATAAAAAGACAGGGATTTATGAACATCATCATCTGTTTGTTGAGCAACATTTAGTATGCATTGAAGGTCTTCTGCTGTGGGCTGTTTGACATATGGATCTTGCTTCTTTACTTTTTCTAAATGTTCACCACAGATGATACAACGATTTGGATCCAATGTGTGTTCATCACATAACATTCTGGTAAAAAAAAAGAGAACGATACACTTCAGAATTTGTACAGTAACTATAGTATGTTGTATTCCTTTACTGTTCCACATTACTGCTCTATACAGTAACCATATTGTTGCCAGTGATACTATAGGCTCCGTTCCATTCTGGTGAAACAGAGTCAGGGTGCGGCTACGGGACAGGCTCTGTTACTCTAACTGAAACTTTAAGCTAAGTCACTCCCCAGCAAGCGAATTAGCTACTTGATTTGGCAAGGTCCTTCTCATCTTTTCACATTTCAAAATATTTGCAATGATACCTGTCAGTTTATGAAGAAGCCCATAGCGTAGGCAATAATATACAGATCTGTCATTTGGTGGAGCCAAATGAAACTAATCGGTGTGATACTGTAGATTGCATTAGGACTGTTTCATGTTTTCCCCATTTGGGACACCATATACGTTTAGTGACATAGCTCCATGAGTATTAAAGCTACGTATACACAATTGGTATCGCTGGATTCAGTAGAACCACACCTTTCCAACAAGATATCATAAGTGTTGCTATGACAATCCATGTCAGAGTCACTACAAAGTAAAGAAAATATTCTACATAGATTTATATTTTCCGCCCATTGTAGGTATGTTTTCAAATGGCTGTATCTCCTATTTCCATTCAGATATTGACATTTGGTCTTTTCTAGAATGTAGAGGGATGTCCTGGCTTCAAGTATTCCAAGTTTCAAATCTATCAGAGCTTCCATTGTGACTCTACATGATGGCCAGGCTTTATTTTTAGTTTGGGGGTGTATAACAATATATGTATATGTATACACATTTCAGCACTTTTGCAGTAACATATTTTTATACAAGAATCCATTTCATGTATGGGAGGCCTTAGAAATGAGGAAAAACTATGTAATGTTTGGTTCTACCTCCGGTAGCGGTATCTCGAAACTAAAGCCCTTTTTTGCTGTTTGTCACTGCCCTATCTGTGTCATTTTATAGATTTTAGCGTTGGCTATTCAAAAATAGCAGATATACAAGCTCACAGCACGTCACTTCGTGCCGCGCTGTGAGCCTGTACATCTGCTATTTTTGAACATTTTTGAAAAATCTTGAAGGTGAAGGTTATTCACCTTGTTCTCGGCCCTTCTCCAGGGCCGCGCCATTTGCCCTGTTCTGCTGCTTCAGTCAATACCTGGTCAGTGTGTTGCCAGATTTTGCAAGAGAAAAAAGCGGCAGATCTATGAAAACAAGCCCCAAAAAGTTGTAACACTCTATATCGGCTGAATAGCAGATCTACAAGCTCACAACGTCTCACATCACGACACGCACCCCCCGCCCCCCCCCCCTGTATGCTATGTAAGCATAGCATACATTTCAATATGAATGTGTACCAGTGGCGGAACAACTGAAAGCCGGACACTGACCAGCCCCCCCCCCCCCCCCCCCCCCGCTTTAGTGTTACTTTATTCTTTATTTCGGTTTCAGGGTTAGGGTGAGCATCCAACAGTGTATTTGGGTGCCTCGAATATATTTGCAGTTCCATGTAAGCTGGTGAATCTCTGGGAAAGTTGCTGAGAGGCGGCCGGAGAGGCGGAGCACGCAAAGTGCGTCTAATTCTAATAAAATAAAGGTCCACGTGATCTGACGGCAGCCTACCAGGCCTACCCCGCACGCTCCGCCACTGATGTGTACTGCAGCCAGGGCCGGACTTACCATTGGGCTAGGGGGGGGCTGCAGCCCCCGGGCCTCCAACTGGGGGGGGCTCCGATTTTTTTGG
Organism: Gymnoscopelus microlampas; assembly: GCF_963454915.1. Classification (NCBI taxonomy): domain Eukaryota; kingdom Metazoa; phylum Chordata; class Actinopteri; order Myctophiformes; family Myctophidae; genus Gymnoscopelus; species Gymnoscopelus microlampas. The sequence goes on along the minus strand of NC_139961.1, from coordinate 8,954,193 downwards.
TAAAAAAAACATTTTTTTTAATTTAAAAATATATATTTTTTTTTTGATCAAATATTTTTTTTTACGATGAAATTGTAAAGTATTGCAATCCAATTCAAGAGAGATTTATGTTTAGTTATTGTATATTTAGTTGTTTTATGGTTAAAACATCGAGAGCCTCTGCTATCCACACTGTCACTGACACTGAAGACAGTGCCTGTAGTGGCTGTCAAAGCCTAATCCGCTCTTTCAGCTATAAATATGCATAGTTAAATGTGAAGCTCTTTCTGCTATAAATATGCATCCATATACTACTCCACTTTGGACCGAAATAACCGAATTAAACCCGAAATTAAAATAAAAAATTAAAAGAAAAATAACCCGAATAACCCCGTACGCACGCGCACAAACGGGGCAAGCATGCACGCGCGCTGCGCGCGCGCCAGTGGGGCCTCGATAATTACTCTAGCCCACGGGCCTCAACTCCTATAAATCCGGCACTGACTGCAGCTGAACATAGAGAAAACTAGTCTGCAAGAGGCTGCTCAGTCACTGTCTGTCTGTCTGTCTGTCTGTCTGTCTGTCTGCCTGCCTGCCTGCCTGCCTGCCTCCCTGCCTACCCGGCCTACCTACCAGAATAGCTGTCCAGTAGTGGGGATGATAAAAGATCTCACTCTGGTCAGCGTTTTAAAAGTATAATCCAATTTAAAAGCACTGGTTTCCACTTTGTTTTCCAGCTGAGAGCATCGAGCTCTTTGATTCTGCTCATGATGTGGAACATCATGATATCTACGGTTAGGATATCTACAGTTAGACACGTCGTCCATTTGTGTGTCAGAGAAAGCGGGTAGTCAGACATGTTTGAGAACCACTGTCACATCACATGTGAGTTGGTCACTGCAGTGCAGACTAATGTCATTTGGCAAAGTGTATCTCTCTCTCTGTGTGTGTGTGTGTGTGTGTGTGTGTGTGTGTGTGTGTGTGTGTGTGTGTGTGTGTGTGTGTGTGTGTGTGTGTGTGTGTGTGTGTGTGTGTGTGTGTGTGTGTGTGTGTGTGTGTGTGTGTCTCAGGTCCATGTATGGTATAAGGTCATGATCCCATAGCTCAGGGCCATGTTGTGGAATGCACAATTGTCCGATGAACATCAGTTATGAATAGAATGAGAGGGAGGGAGAGGCTCATTGCTGGAGATATATTTAATAGAATGATAGGGAGGGAGAGACTGCACTGGTGAAGGTTATATTTAGCATCCTCTGCAACAACAACCATGGTAATTGATTCATGCCTTTTAGTAACACACTGCACCAGCAAGCACTTTATTAACCTAGACCTGAGGCCGATTCTACAAATGACTTCTAAATCAGTAGTTCTCAAGGACCACAGATTTATGTATATTTGGCCGCGGACATCTGACATTTTTTTTGTGCCAGGAACCCCCAGAAGAGAAGATTTGTGTTAAAAAAAATATATATATATATATATATATTGAAACACTTTCAAGGGCTTGTAGATCTGCTATTTAAAATCTAAAATTATTCGTCTTTATTCTGGGCATGTTATTATAAAAGGGAGAATATTTGACACTTAACCGATTCTACATGTCTCCTAAATCTCAACAGTATTCTGAAAAACGTATGTTTCTATATCAGTGGTGCTCAATCTTTTTCATGTCAAGGACCCCCAAAATGATATGTATTTGACCGCGGACCCCCATCAAAATATGTTGTTCCAGGGACCCCCCAGAAGCAAAGATTTGAGTTAAAAAATGTTTGCTTTAAAAATATATATATTCAAAGATTTGCACACATTTTCACGATTTAAAAAAAATAGCAGATCTACATGCTCGTAGCGCGGCACTCTGTGCCGCGCTATGAGCTTGTAGATCTGCTATTTTTTTTAAATCGTGAAAATGTGAAATAATGCTTTTTAGCTCAAATCTAAAAATGATACAGTTCCAGGTCTTAATCGGTTAATAACATGAACACAAAGGCTTTTTGCATCGCACCATGCATGCTGTGAGCTTAAGTAGACCTGCTATTCAGGCTGTTTTTGAAATAGGGCTTGTGTGGCTAATTCATAACGTATTTTGTATAAGTTTGGGTCCCAGGAAGACCAGAACAAATTTCTCTTTTGGGTCTAGAGCCGGAAAAGGTTAATTGGGAACCCTATTGGCCTATATTGATAAGGAACAGCGCCATTATTATGCAGACCATAGTCTGCCAGTCAATAAAACACTCGCGTAGCAGAAATGTACTTGAAACATCCCTGTTGGAACGCTTTGTCCTGCTGAAGTGTCCTTGTACAAGACAATGTCGTCATCACTGTGGCTCTGGAGCACCGGCTAAATGCCAGGAAATGTCAACCTACTAAATGAAGTGGCTCTAAAGCCCGCTGCGTTACATGTTGGGTTTTTTTGGGGGGGGGGGGGGGGGGGGGGGGGTTTGGACACCCAGTTGTATTGTTATGAAGATATTACCAAGTCATTAAGTCATGTGTTATTCCTATGCTATCCAGTGAGCCCGGCTTTTATTACTGCTGATTGTTTGCTAGCATGTGAGGAATGCACAGCAGGTGTGTGCCTCACTGTGTACCAGTGGTGGAAAAAGAATATATATATATTTTTTTTACTTAAATAAAAGTATCAATACTGCAATATAAAAAGACTCCGTTACAAGTAAAAGTGCTCATTATGCAGAATGTCCCATTTCACAAGTTTTCAAATGTACAAATTGTATAAAAATCTTTTGAAAATAGCAGATCTACAAGCTCACAATGCAATCGCGACGCGTCGTGACTCGTGAGCTTGTAGATCTGCTATTTTCAAAGAAAAATCTTGAAGAAAGGGGAAATTTTGGAATATCTTTTGAAACATTTTAACAACACAAATCTTGCATGGGGGTCCCTGTCACAACATATTTTCAGATGGGTGGGGGGGGGGGGGGGTCTGTGGACAAATACATATTAATTTAGGGGGTCCTTGACATGAAAATGTTTGAGAAACACTGGTTTAAACAACATTAAACCAAAACCAAAAACTCACCTCTTCAGACTCCACCTTAGCCCGTAGCACTTCAGCGTAGCACTTGCCTTAGCCAGTGAGCCCTTGAGGCTTATGCAAAGGCTAAAATGTCATTTAGATAGCATGTTATAAATGCCAGGTCATTTGTAAACATGGCATCGTATACTGTGTATAGTTTCAATGTACAGATCATTTTTTATATTGCACTGTTTAGACTGATGATAGGTTCTTCGATTTCCTATGATCCTCATTACGGTTTCTATGCACTTGATGCATTACCTCGTGTTTTCCTTGCTTACTGTAAGTCGCTCTGGATTAAGAGCGTCTGCTAAATGCCTAAATTGTAAATGAGGAGGCAAACAAACCGCAACCCGCAACTACCACTGTCTACACAAGCTACTTAAAACAAGCCCAGAGTCGCTTGTAATAAGCAGACATGGCAACGCTGTACAGGGCCGTGAGCCATGAGCCATGGCGTGGCTCCCACACAGCATGCATTAGGCTTAGCAGCGCAAGCACCCAATCACCCCCCGCTGCTTTGTCACGTCTCCGACAATAATCTCCCTCCAAACCACCGCACCTGATTTCTAAAATAAATCAAGGTACTAATCTCCCCAATGACATATCTCTTAAAGTAAAATAAAACACCACAAAGCCACAGCAACACCTGATCGTTGGAGCTAAAATTAATCAGGCTCAGCTCCCAGAATGTACAGGCACACTTATAGTATGTATGTGTGCCTGAATGCTTAACATTTCTGTAGTTTACTGCCCCCCCCCTCCCCGTTAAGTCAGTGTTGACGGTTAGATTTGACGGGTATGTTTAAGCTGCACTTATACTATATAACACAAAAAAAACATACATCATCAATTATCTCTAAACCAACAAATGGCTAACATGACTAACTGCAGTGAATATACACAGACTCTGCAAACAGAGTTAACAGAGTGTTAGCCTGGAAAACCAGACGAATCTGCCAGTCCTGGTGTCAGTATGGTGTCAGTATGCAGTATCCTTTCTTTTAGGTTTGTTTTGAGTTTGGCCCCCCCCCATAACTCTTGGACCCCCCCATAACTCTGAGGGCCCGTAAGGGTCTGTTTGTTTCCATTTCCATACAATCTCAGAGTTACAGAGCTTTCTGTCTTTCGTCTTTCTGGGGACGCGTCGGTGTCATTTTTTAGATTTGAACCACTTTAACCGTTATCTCATACTTTGGCTATTCAAAAATAGCTGATATACAAGCTCATGAGCTTGTATATCTGCTATTTTTTTTTTTAAATCTTGAAAATGTGCGCAAATCTTTGAATATATATTTTTAAAGCAATAGTTTTTTTTTACTCAAATCTTTGCTTCTGGGAGGTCCCTGGAACAATATATTTTGAGATGGGGGGTCAGCCAAATACATATCTTTTTGGGGCTCCTTGACATGAAAAAGTTTGAGAACCACTGATATTATAGCAGCGTAAGTGTTTCAGAAAACTGTTTTAAACTGATTTAGAAGAGATGGAAGAATCCCCAGAAGCAATAAGATTTGAGTTTAGAAATGTTCGCTTTAAAAATATACATATTCAAAGATTTGCACACATTTTCAGGATTTTTCAAAAATAGCAGATCTACAAGCTCGTAGCGCGGCACTCGGTGCCGCGCTACGAGCTTGTAGATCTGCTATTTTTTAATAGCTCAAAGAAATCTATAAAATAACACAAATGCGTTCCAGGTCTTAATGGGTTAACTACAGTATCAATAACTTAGCTGGGGACCCCCCCGGAACAACCCACTTCGAGGACACCTGGGGGTCCCCGGACCCCACTTTGAGTACCGACCGGCCATTTGGGTGTACCCCTGTATAATATATCAAGTTTATTTATATAGCACTTTTCAAAAACAGGTTTACAAAGCGCTTCACATACAATACATTAAACAGGAAATATAAAGGCGATTAAATGATGGAAATTTAAAAACAAAGGAACAGTACAAAAATAATAAGACCAAAAATAAGAGTGAAAGCAGAAAACTAGCTGACCATTCCTTCTAGCTAAAAGACTTTAAAAAATGGACACTGAAGTGGCCTGTCTAATTTTTTTTTACTTTACTGGAGTATTTCCCGTTTTCAATACTTTTACTTCTACTCCACTACATCTCAGAGGCAAATATTGTACTTTTACTCCTCTACAATTATTTGAAAACTTTAGTGACTAGTTACATTGCAGATATACATTATTACATTATGAAACATACATGAACCACTTTAGCCCTATTTTATACCTATGCTATTTGAAAATAGCCGATCTACAAGCTCACAACGCGTCGCCATGGCGACGCGACGCGTTGTGAGCTTGTAGACCTGCTATTTTCAAACATTTTTTGGTGCTTTTACTTTTGGTGCTTTAAGTACATTTTGATACCAATACTTTTGTACTTTTACTCAAGTAAATTTTGAATTCTGGACTTTTACTTGTAACAGAGTATTTTTATATTGCAGTATTGGTACTTTTTTTTTTTTCGTAATAACTTTTTATTTGCTTTTTCATTTTTACGCAGAAAGTTGAAACATATTGGTACTTTTACTTAAGTAAAGAATTTGAGTACTTTTTCCACCACTGAATTGTGACAAAGGCATGCATGTACACACACACGCGCGCCACCTGTTACAGAAGCAGAAAATCCAGAGGGCGACGCGGTGGCTCAGACCCCCAGTGCGGTGTACAAAGAAGACCCTCGCTCTATGTCACATAACTCCACCGTGTACAGTGCGGTCCCGCATGCATATCATGTCTCAGGCCTGCCGTAATCCCACAGAATCCCCACCCTATGGCGACATGATATAAACACCATTGTGCATGCTCACTGCATGATGCTATGGGGTATAGATACAGTGTGTGGGCAGTGGTGGAAACGGTACTCGAATGTTTTACTTAAGTAAAAGTATCAATGCCGCAATGTAGAAGTACTCTGTTAGAAGGAAACAGTCCGGAATTCAAAATTCACTTGAGTAAAAGTGCAAAAGTATCGGTAACAAAATGTACTTAACGTACCAAAGGTAAAAGTACTAAAATGTTTGAAAATAGACGATCTACAAGCTCACAACGCGTCGCGATGCGACGCGTTGTGAGCTTGTAGATCGGCTATTTTCAAATAGCCTAGGTATAAAATAGGGCTAAGTGGTTAATGTATGTTTCATAATGTAATAATGTGTACAGTATCTGCAAAGTAACTAACTAAAGTTTTCAAATAATTGTAGTGGAGTAAAAGTACAATATTTGCCTCTGAGATGTATTAGTGGAGAATTGGAAATAGTCTTACGTACAGTACTTGAGTAAATGTACTTAGTTACTTTACACCACTGACTGCATGATGCTATGAGGTAGATATGTGGGCAGAGAGACATCTGGGAATTGGAAGCGGTCGCCGCCGTTTTTTTTTTTTTGCCCTGCAGGCTCGCCCAGTCAATGGCCGAATTCCAATTCTTATTTTTTTCCATCCTCGCATCCCCCCCACTCCGTCATCGTTGTGTCGTGCCTTAGTCCCTCCCCTGAGTGAGTGATTGATTGATTTTTATTTGGTGACGTCGCATAACAGAGAGAGCGCAGCAGCACTCCTTGACATACAGTCAAGTTAGCCTGGTAAACCCCCCTCCCTCCGGAAATCTCATTTGCATTTGATTTCATTATTAGAATTTGATTTCTGGGATCGCTCAGGGAGTAAAGCTGCCCGGTCCGCTGCATGTTAGACCCATAGACTGTATAAATGAATGGACAAAGCCACTCCCCTGCTTTCTACAGAACGAAAATGAAGCCGATAGTTCAGGAACATGCATTCCTCCATCGTTAATATATACAGTTGGCCACGCCGGAACTCAAACGCTATTGGTTGAGACAGACACGTGACCAGCGAACCGGAAAACAACCCCCAAAAATGCTATTGGTTGGGTAGCTTGTCAATCAAGAACGGGGGCGGGGAATGAATGCTATTGGTTGTGTAGGTTGTCAATCAAATCATCCCGCCCCTCCTGGAGCATAGCCTACTTTATCGTCAATTTTAGAATAAATGGGACCATAATTTAGCAAAACGCATATCATGATGATTGAAAGGAGACTTTAAACTAGCGACTGGAAACATATAGAATTTATGACAATTTTTATTACGGTAAGAAAATCTAGTCTAAAGTTTGTCAAAAACCCATTCACTTGCGTTAAAATAAATTCTTTCTGACACTGCAGGTCGGCGCAGGGTAAAACAGTGCCTCACTCTGGCCATTCATAAGCTTCCGTGTTGGCCTCATCGTAAATATCCAAGCCTTGCCCCTTGGTTAGACCCAATCAGCGGCTGCTAGGGGCGGGATCGTCCAATCACCTGCCAAGTAGCTTGAAAAAATGAAAGCGCCGTCTGTCATCATCGATTCTGCTTCAGGAGTCTCAGTCAAGTAGCATCACCGAGGATAAAAAAAAGACATGATAAAACCCAAAGGCTTGTTTCCATTGTGGTCCTCTGTACGTAGATATATATTTTTTTGGGCGGTGCAACCGCCCCTATATGTGAGGTTTGGACCCCCCCCCACCCATTGCACCCCCCCCCCCCCCCCCACCCTGCGCTGTGATTGGCCACCATTGTACCCCCCTAACCCTGCACCGTGATTGGCCACCAGTGTACACTGGTTGACTCTATTCAGGACTGTGATTGGCTAGTGAAACACATGACACATGTGCATATAGCTATGAATAGGACTAAGCACTTAAAAAAACACATTTGTGTTTTTTTAAGTGAATCACACATTGTGGGTGCGGGTATTAAAGTACTTACTTCAGAAATATTACTTTTCTTTAAGTCAACTTCCATCACTGTGATGACCACTGTGACCACACCGCCGACTTCACACTGGGTGTGATTTTTTTTAAATATATTTTTTTTATTACCCGAATGCATTGTGAGCTTGCAGGCCTGCTATTTTTTGGCCAAATGTTTCGCTCCAAAATAGGGGGCACCCATGGGACCAGTTATAGGGCTTAAGTAGTCTCGCTCAGGGACACTTCAACACAGAAGCCAAGTTCCCATAATCTTTACTTCTGCCTCCTTGCCTCCTCTGCCTCCTCTGTCCTCCAGCCGTGCCCTAGAAATGGTTTGCGTCCCAAGCCAGTCCTAATGTGTGTGTGTGTGTGTGTGTGTGTGTGTGTGTGTGTGTGTGTGTGTGTGTGTGTGTGTGTGTGTGTGTGTGTGTGTGTGTGTGTGTGTGTGTGTGTGTGTGTGTGTGTGTGTGTGATTTCATTGGTGCCGAAATTAATATAACATTTGGATGAAAAGATACAAGAGCCAAATTATATGAAACGTTCATTATGGAAATACAGCGACGCTCTCAAAAGACGTGTGTTACAGCTGATTTTATACAGTTGGTTTTATTTTGAAATGGCAGTTTTATCACATGAGTTGTGAGTGAACTTTTGTTATTTTGCCCTTTGGGTGTGGATTGGGGAGGGATTTAGAAAATGACGGGTCTGACTGCACCACATTGCCCAAATAAGGACACATCTGCATCACAGGTGACGTCACGCCTTGACATAGTCAAGTCGAGGCCCGTCCGGTCCCGGTCCAGTCCGGTCCAGTCATTCCTCACTAGCAGTAGCTTAGACTCAAACGTCATTCAGCCATCGATCGGCCTGATATCGAATTCCCTACCGCGTTTGTTCTAGACTTCAGTGGCGTATAACCATGGCGGCCAAGGGAGGTCCAGACTCGGAACCGGAAGCCGAGGGACGTTGTACCGGAAAACCCCTCGAGAAGCCTCGCAAACACGACAGCGGAACCTCCGATTTGGAGAGAGTCACCGACTACGCAGAGGAGGAGAAGGAGATCTCCAGTTCCGACTTGGAGAACGCCATGTCGGTCATTGGGGACGGGAGGTCACAGGAACAGCGCGCCAAACGGGAGAGGGAGAAGGAGCTGGCCACGGTCACCGTCAGGAGAGAGGACGTGGAGCTAATGATGGCAGAGATGGCGATTTCCAGGGCTGTGGCAGAGCGCCGTCTGAGGGAGCACAGGGGGAACGCGGTCGAGGCTCTGGTTGCCCTGACAAACTGAACTCGGATGTAGGCAGTGGTGGAAAAAGTACTCAAATTCTTTACTTAAGTAAAAGTACCAATACTGCAATATAAAAATACTCTGTTACAAGTAAAAGTCCAGAATTAAAAATGTACTTGAGTAAAAGTACAAAAGTGTTGGCATCAAAATATACTTAAAGTACCAAAAGTAAAAGTACTAAAATATTTGAAAATAGCCGATCTACAAGCTCACAACGCGTCGCGATGCGACGCGTTGTGAGCTCGTAGATCGGCTATTTTCAAATAGCCTAGGTATAAAGTATGGCTAAAGTGGTTAATGTATATGTTTCATTATATCATAGTTTATATCTGAAAAGTAACTGGTAACTAATGTTTTCAAGTAAATGTAGTGGAGCAAAAGTACAATATTTGCCTCTGAAATGTAGTGGAGTAGAAGTAAAAGTATTGGAAATTGGAAATACTCAAGTAAAGTACAATTACCTCAAAATTGTACTTAAGTACAGTACTTAAGTAAATGTACTTAGTTACTTTCCACCACTGTAGCACAGTGGTTTTCAAACTTTTTTTTTAAATTCAAGGACCCCCATAACCAGTGCTAATTTTGGAAGTGGAGCGCACCTCTGAAGCCCGCGCCCGCCCCGCAGCGCTAGGTGTAATGTATTTGACCTGTATTTGTTAAAATGAGGTGAGAAAACAAAACGGCCAAAAATGGCGGAATTTAGAAGCAGGGCGCTACAACATCGAAACGCACCGGTGAAGCATCCTTCTTTCTCGCGCAGCAGAGCCCCCCCCCAGAACCTCTGCTCCAAATGTTTCACGACGGCCTGTTATACAGCGCCAGGAGGAAGATCTGTGCTAAACTTTTTTTTTTTGCGGCGCTAGCCGCTCCTGCTCTATACCTGACTTTGTCCGTGTTCACCGTCAACGTTCTGATTGGTCAGACCCGTCAACGTTCTGATTGGTCAGACCCGTCAACGTTCTGATTGGTCAGACCCGTCAACGTTCTGATTGGTCAGACCCGTCAACGTTCTGATTGATCAGACCCGTCAACAAAGTGATTGGTCAAGCTTCACGTGACACATGGCTATAAACACATTATAAACACATATCGATGACAAATTGTATCAAAGGCGCCGCTACCTTCACACAGGGTGTGATTTTTAAAATTACTCCTGCCGATTTAGTCCAAACATCACACAAATCGGTACACATCATCTCTATAGCCATGTGATCAAGATGAACCTGACAGATTTTTTTCATAATTTCATCCTGATTGGCTAACATTGACATCTAAAGTTTGCAGGAGTGGCCTGTTTTGAACAAAATGCCTCAAGCCCGTGAACGCAGCGTCCGGCTGCATGTGAAAGCATGCACACTCCTACTTACTTGATGAAGACATGTTATCATACAATTTTCAAAACAGATTCCACTCGCCTCTATAATGACTGAATTCCAAACATTGCTGGCCCACAATAACCTACCCGACCTGGTGGAGACCTGTGCTCCGAGGGGTTACATGGCGGCTTTCCGACATGTCACCTTTCCGACGTTAACGAACCCTATACCTAACCCTCACCCTAACCCTAACCGCACGCGGAAGCCACTTGTCGGAGTGGCGAGATGTCGGCATTGAAGACGGTTACCCTCCGAGGAGCACTTTTTCCACCCAAACCTCTACCAAAGTGGTCTATCCCTTTAACCCATTAAGAGGCCTGAGGCCGATTAAAAAAATGCTTTCTAAATCCTAACGCTTTGAAAAATATATATGTATTCAAAGATTTGCACAAATTTTCACGATTTTACAAAAAAATAGCAGATCTACAAGATCGTAGCGCGGCACTCGGTGCCGCGCTACGATCTTGTAGATCTGCTAGTTTTGAGTAGCCCAAAGATGCGTTCCAGGTCTTAATGGGTTAATCCATTCAAACCAGGAAAGCCTCTGTGTTGAAGACCCCTGAAGTAGGGGATTTCCTGGTTATCACCCGTGTCTTTTCTTGTACCGTTATATGTGCATCATGTGGTCAAGCAGTGCAGCTCTGTCTCCACCTCTCCTAGACTGCAGTGAGAACACAGTCTGTTCTCTCTGGTCAGCCAGGCTGTGCACTCTGTGTCAAATATTCTGCCATGAAGTACCGTCTATTTAGAGCCAGAGATCATTCACGTTTACTATGCGTTTTTGTGTTTTTTTTGGAGCCAATGGGTTTCATCACAACTTGTAGATCAGCTATTTTCAAATAGCCGATGTATTATGTGGCCTACTTCGCTTCTTTTGTGCTTGTTTTCGTAGACCTGGTTGCCTGTTTATCTCGCAAAACCCGGCAACGCCGATGGAGGGGGTGGGACATTGCAGTCCCAGTAGAAAGCATTACAACCACAATTGCCTGTCAAAAGTCACCTTGCATTTGTATGGTGGAAAACACGAGACAGACACTGTGACATTAGATATTCAACAAGATGCTGCAGAGTGAGTCGGCTAGATATACCGTACATGTATAAATAAAAAGCATCTGTCCAGCGGTTTGTGAGATTATCTCCGGACAGACAGACAGACAGACAGACAGACAGACAGACAGACAGACAGACAGACAATACTTTATTAACAATGCAAAAAAGAAGGTACGGTGGCACAGATTTATACAAAAGAATGCTAAAAGGATAGATAACCCAATAAGCCCAGGGCTTGTTTCCATTGAGATGTGGACTAGAGGATGTACAGTAGACTTTGTATGTGGAGGGTAACCGGAACGCTCGCCCCGAAACACACTCGCCCCCATGTTTTGCGTGGACCGCTCGCATTATACAATACCTGCAGGTATTGTATTTGTTTTGTTGTGGTTAAAGGGATTTGACCCGGGGCCAGCGTGTTTTGGGGCCAGCGTTCTTGGGGCCACAGGTCCTTGAGGGGGTCAGGGGGTACCCAGCTACATGATTGGTAGTTATAGGAACCAAATGGACTCTTGCCGGTCTGTGACTCTGAGAGTGTACAAATGGACCCATAAGGGTCCATTTGTACACTCTCAGAGTTATGGGGGGACTGTGTGCTAAATGCATAGCATCCTGGGGGTGCTTGAAATAAAACGGTTTGAGAACCACTCATGTGGAGCTTTCTGACTGACTTTGTAAGGTTTGTTTTGGGGTTCTGGGCGCGGGGACAGCTTGGACCGCAGCACTGGAAAGAAAGAAGCTATGGTCTATTTATAAGAGGCCCATTAAGCAACAGAAGGTCGTCCTCTGTCACTGATAAAGACACAAACAGATGGGCTCTGTACGCGGCTCTCGCAGAGCAGAGGCTGAGATGATTGATTCACGGTTGCCTTTGGGGCAAATTCAGAAATAGATTTTTTTTGTCTTGTATTTGTTTTTAATAAATATTGCTTATTCTTGTGCAACTCAGCGTCATTGGAAATGAGGGGTTTTCCCCTCAATGAAGTAGTATTTATAGAATAGAATGAAATAGAATAGAATAGACTGTCTTCGGTGTCCTGCACAAGCAAGCAGTTAGAATGTCTTAGCTTTTTTTTCTTGATGGCCAGTGTCAGTGATGTGGCGAAGTTGTTGTGACAGTGCCTCCCCCTTGTGGCCACATAAAGGGTGACAGTTCATTTTAAGCAGCATAAAGCTGTCTCATTCAGCTACACTATGCAGCATTTTATACATACTGTAGGCTATCACATCATTCAGAGAATGAACGAGCAGGTAATGGAAGGATTTTTTTCTTTCTCTTTTTCAACAAAAAAACGCTGTTCATAAAATGATTGTCATAATAACGTGACGTTACTTGTCAAATGTCAATGAGTCCCCACCTCTCTCACATGAATGCTTCTGTTTACAAGTGTGCTGCTGGTCTGGGGGCGGGGCGCAAAGAGAAACAAACCTATCGTGTCTTGATTCTTGAAAGAAAGACTTTGTTTACTGACATTTTGACCAATCGCTATTGGTGTCACCTGACAAGCTTACTGTATTGTACATTAAAAAGCCGATCTACAAGATCAAGATGTATATCTGCTCTTTTCGAATAGCCGTGTAAGTATAAAATAGGGTTAAAGTGGTTAAACCGATGTTGATGCTATTGTAAGTCATTTAGCTGGGGACCCCCTCAAAGACCCCTGGGGGTCCCTGGACCCCACTTTGAGAACCACTGCTCTGCACAACTGTCTATTCACATTCATAGGAATCCAACACACTGCGTAATGTTTTATGACTGAGGAGATAACAGCTCTTGAAGGATTTACAAAACAGTGATTATTTGCAAGGAAATCAATACTTTATATACATTATTAACCCATTAAGACCTGAGGTCGATTCTGCAAATGTCTTCTGAATCCGAACAGTTTTCTGAAAAACGTATGTTTCTATATCAGTGGTTCTCAAACTTGTCCATGTAGGACACCCAACATTATATGTATTTGGCCGCGGACCCCCCACCTGAACATGTTTTGTTCCAGGGATCCCCCCCCCATCTGAAAATGTTTTGTTCCAGGGACCCCCCATCTGAAAATGTTTTGTTCCAGGGACCCCCCATCTGAAAATGTTTTGTTCCAAGGACCCCCCAGAAGCAAAGATTTGAGTCAAAAAGGTTTGCTTTAATACTGTATATATATTCAAAGATTTGCACAAATGTTCACGATTTTTCAAACAGCAGATCTACAAGCTCATAGCGCTATTTTTTTCTGCTATTTTTGAATAGCCACATACAATAATGTTTAACGTGGTTAAAATCTAATCTCCTACAAAGTGCGTGTCTGGCTGGGGAGTCCCCAGTTCAAATATGATTACTTTGGGGAGTCCCCAGTTCAAATATGATTACTTTGGGGAGTCCCCAGTTCAAATTAGGGGTCCATTTGGTTCCATTTGTACACTCAGAGTCATGGGGGTCCTTTGAATTAAAATACGTTTGTGAACCGCACTGTGATACACTATGGAACAGAGCCTCAATTAGTATAAATTGTAAGACCTGTGAAGGCAGTAAGGAAGAGGCCCACTTTCTTTCCAATATGTCTGCTGTGCATAGAGCCTATTCTCAACAGTCTCATCATAATATGATCATTGTAGTGATTGTGATATTGACATCTACACATGTTGTGTGGTTGCAGATTGAACACCAGGGGGCGCCAGGACAACATCACTCAATGTAAAACTCTTATGTGGTTTAGCTTGGATGTTGAAAAAAAGAAAAGGTCCAAATAAATTGCACTTAAGCTAAGTGCAGTACTTGAGTAAATTAACTTTACTAAGTTACTTTCCTCCACTGTTATACCACACATGTACTTAAGTCAGGGGTCTTCAAGGTTTTCCAGACCAAGGACCCCTTAGCTGAGAGAGAGATGAAGCATGGACCCCCCAATACATTATTGTATAATATTGCAGACTAAACTTTTTCATAGTTTTCAGAGATAGTTTCAGACTTTTTTGACACTATCATCAGTGTTTGATTGATTGTTTGTTTGTTTACACATTATCTTTTCTATTAAATATGTTCGATTCATGTTAATGAGTATTTTTAGACAGTTAACCACTTAAACTCTCAATACTTAGAACACTTGTATTTAGTCTGCTCTTTTCCCCCCATACCAAACCTATTTGCCGGAAATAGCAGATCTACAACCTCACAACGCCTCGCAGCGCAAGGCAGTGTGAGCTCGTAGATCTGCTATTTTCGGCCAATGTTCCCATCAGAATAGAGATGCGAGGGTTCAAGTGGTTATTAATGTTAAACAAAGTTCCAATCACACAAAGATCTGGATTTATGACTATTATTATAATCACTTAAAGATTGAATCAAAACAAGGTGACTTTCTTACAGTATGTGTTTATTAGAAAGCATGTCACACATGATACACAGGTTACTATAACATAAGAGTTAATAAGCACAACATTGTAAAACCCATCTCAATGTCCCATACAATGAATTCATAGGTCATTACATACCATTTGACCAAACACATTGCTTTGATAAGCACAATAAATCTATACAATCATAGGTCATTACATTACATTAAGAAAAGGCTGAGACTAAGGAATAAAATCAATAGAAACAGTGGAATGATGATAAAAGGAGGATGTGGGGTTGATGTCTATTCTTCTCTCTCTGTATGTATGTTTCCTTTCTCTTTGTAGAACCATTTGTATATTTATACCCATGTTACTTTGACATGTTTCTCCTTTAATGTGGAATGAACTACCAAAACCCATTAAAGATCTGGACTCTCTACCCAAACTCAAAGCTAAACTAAAAGAATGTCTGACCTCAAAATACAACGTGAGCATAGTTTAACTCCTTCAACACCTGGCAGTGGTGGGAAAAGTACTCTCAGTTTTTTACTTAAGTAAAAGTATCAATACTGCAATGTAGAAATACTCTGTTACAAGTAAATGTCTAGAATTAAAAATGTACTTAAGTACAAAAGTATTGGTATCAAAATGTACTTAAAGTAACACAAGTAGAAAGTACTCATTATGCAGAATGTCGCATTTCACAAGTTTTCAAATGTAGCTTGTAGATCTGCTATTTTCAAATGGCCGAAATGTATATAGGGCTGAAGTGGGTAATTTATGTTTTGTAATAATAATCAAAATCTACAAAGTAACTAAAGTTTTCAAATAATTGTAGTCGAGTAAAAGTACAAAATTTGCCTCTGAGATGTAGTGGAGTAGAAGTAGAAGTAAAAGTATAAACAAATTAAAATACTCCAGTAAAGTAAAAAATACCTCAAAATTGTACTTAAGTACAGTACCTGAGTAAATGTAATTAGTTACTTTACACCACTGACACCTTGGTAGCAGCATCCTCTGTATAACCTTGTACGTCCAAAACTGTTACTTTTTAGATTTCAAGTTCAAAAGTATATAAAAATTATCAGATCTACAAGCTCTAAACACGCCGCTTTGCACCGCGTTTCAAGCTTGTAGATCTGCTACTTTTGATGCTTTTGTGTGATGCTGTAGTGTGATCAAGTAGGGGTTAATTTATGAAAAACAACACAAAGAGTTAGAATATGGGGATAAGAGGTTTTTGCCCGACAGCAACGATATGTATTACTGATGAATTGAGTACAATGGACCACAATGGAAACAGGATGATCTACAAGCTCACAACGCGTCGCGCTGCATACCTGTGTGTGTGTGTGTGTGTGTGTGTGTGTGTGTGTGTGTGTGTGTGTGTGTGTGTGTGTGTGTGTGTGTGTGTGTGTGTGTGTGTGTGTGTGTGTGTGTGTGTGTGTGTGTGTGTGTGTGTGTGTGTGTGTGTGTGTGCAGCAGTGTCTCCAGGACACATGACGTTAATGTACCTCCTATATCTGACACAGAGACACTGAGGAACCAGACCTATAAGAGCACATGAACCCAGCACAGAGTGGTTCAGTGAAAGTGCACTGGTAGGTGTGTAGGTGTGTCAGTGTGTTAGATAACACTTTGTAAAAAGACAGACTTCCAGCTGGACAGTCTACATACACGGCTACTCTGTTGGAGCGACGGCGACGGCGGACAGAGTCAGAGGGACGGACAGAGAGTTTAGTCGCCTCCCCATTGTGACGGACATAGTAATCGTTGTCATCATCACGACATATCAGACTCCAGGATTTGTCATTGGATCCTAACCTACAGTCATCACCCTTTCCTCTCCTGTTGATTCCTCTGTGTGTCACTGATATATGAACCCATCCACTCCACTCTACCTCCCAGTAACAGCGGTCAGGCAGACTCTCTCTACACAGAACCTGTGGCATGTAGTCAAATCTGTCTGGATGGTCAGGATATGGTTGCTGCCGTCCCACACGTGTCGCCTTCTTGTTGTCCTCAGACAGAGAGAGGTATCTGTGTGCTGTGTTTGGATCCAGTGTGAGTTCACACACATCTGATGAGAGAACAACACACAACACAACACCAGTTTACAATCATATAGAACTTCATAATAATGTACAAATGTAACTTATTAACCACTATGAACGCTGTTTCAAAAATGTTAGAAAATGGCAGATCTACAAGCTCTCAACGCATCACTCCGTGATGCGTTGAGAGCTTGTAGATCTGTCATTTTCAGTATAATGTTCAGCTACTGTATAAATACCAGTGGTGGAAAGTAACTAAGTACATTTACTTAAGTACAGTACGTAAGTAAAATTTTGAGGTACTTTACTTGAGCATTTCCAATTTCCAATACTTTTACTTCTACTCCACTACATCTCAGAGGCAAGTATTGTACTTTTACTCCACTACAATTATTTGAAAACTTTAGTTACTAGTTACTTTTCGGATATAAATTATGATATTATGAAACGTACATTAAACACTTTAGCGCTATTTCATACCTAGGCTGTTTGAAAATAGCAGATCTACAAGCTGACAGCGCATCGCATCGCCATTTTTAAACATTTTAGTACTCTTGGTACTTTAAGTACATTTTGATGCCAATACTTTTGGACTTTTCTCAAGTAATTTGAATTCTGGACTTTTACTTGTAACAGAGTATTT
Organism: Gymnoscopelus microlampas; assembly: GCF_963454915.1. Taxonomy (NCBI): domain Eukaryota; kingdom Metazoa; phylum Chordata; class Actinopteri; order Myctophiformes; family Myctophidae; genus Gymnoscopelus; species Gymnoscopelus microlampas. The sequence goes on along the minus strand of NC_139961.1, from coordinate 8,936,672 downwards.
CTATATTGCAGTATTGGTACTTTTACTTAAGTAAAGAATTAAAGTACTTTTTCCACCACTGATAATTACCCCGAAGAGTTAATCTGGTTAATAATAATAATAATAATAATAATAATAACAATATAGTAACATAAATGAGATCTACAAGTTCAAAGCACCAGTGGTGGAAAAAGTACTAACGTTTCTTACTTAAGTAAAAGTATCAATACTACATTGTACAAATACTCTGTTAGTAAGTAAAAGTCCGGAATTCAAAATTTACTTCGAAAGTAGCAGATCTACAAGCTCACAACGTGCCGTGTCGCGACACGTGGCTCAAATGGTTCAGAAACCACTTGAGCTTTATTTCAAAAACATCAAAATGACAGATCTATGTGTTGTGAGCTTGTAGATCTTCTATTTTCAGTAAAATGTTCACCTATAATGACGTGTCCAGAATAAAAATATAATAATAATACATATATATAATAAATAAGATTTACAAGTTCACAACACATCGTCATGCAGGACACACGTGCGCACACACACACACACACACACACACACACACACACACACACACACACACACAGGTTTTGTAATGTAGTAACTTTTTCATGTCAAGGACCCAAAAATGTATATGTATTTGGCCACGGACCCCCATCTCAAAATATTTTGTTCCAGGGACCCCCAGAAGCAAAGATTTGACTTACAAATGTTCGCTTTAAAATATATATATTCAAATATTTGCACAAATGTACATGATTTTTCAAAAATAACAAATCTACAAGCTCGTAGCGCGGCACTCGGTGCCGCGCTACGAGCACACACACACACACACACACACACACACACACACACACACACACACACACACACACACACACACACACACACACACACACATGTTTTGTAATGGCTTCCTAATCTGCAATTTGTAAAACAGTGTGAAAGGACCCCCCCCTCACACTAGCACTGTGTTTCATAATCAAGCAAAATATGTAAAATATTCATAATGTTTTGGTAGCCATACAGTACAACCAGGCAGCCATTTGAAGACATTTTATGAAATATCTGAGATCATTAGGATTTTCTGGAAGATTGAACATGTATTCTATATAGTTTGACCACTTCAAATACTCTTTAATGTTAATATAACTAATAACCGAAAATAGCGGATCTAAAAGCTTACAATGTGTCTTTGACGCGTTGCAAGCTTGAAGATAACCTTTGAGTGACACACTTAATGAGTGGTGACTGAGAACTTTAATCCATGAGAAGCAGATATACAAGCTCACATTGTGTCACTTTTTTTCCAATATACTTTTTGACTGTGTGTGTAACACGCAGTCTAGTCCACTACATCTCAGAGGCAAACATTATACTTTTATCTACAATCCCACTATGCTTCGCGATGCGACACATTGTGAGCTTCTAGATCGGCTATTTTCAAATGGCCGAAATGTATATAGGGCATTAACTGTTTTTGTAATATAATCAAAATCTACAAAGTAACTAAACTAAAAAACTAAAGTTTTCAGATAATTGTAGTGGAGTAAAAGTACAATATTTGCCTCTGAGATGTAGTGGAGTAGAAGTGAAAGTACTGAAAATTTAAAATACTGCTATTTTCAAAATATTTTTATACATTTGAAAACTTGTGAAGAGGGACGTTCTGCATAATGAGTACGTTTTACTTTTGGTACTTTAACCCATTAAGGCTTTTTTGAAAAAACTTATGTTGCTATGTCAGTGGTTCTCAAACTTTTTCATGTCAAGGACCCCAGAATGTATATGTATTTGGCCGCGGACCCCCATCTCAAATCATTTTGTTCCAGGGACCCCCAGAAGCAAATATTTGAGTTACAAATGTTCGCTTTAAAATATATATATTCAAAGATTTGCACAAATGTTCTTGATTTTTCAAAAATAGCAAATCTACAAGCTCGTAGCGCGGCACTCGGTGCCGCGCTACGAGCTTGTAGATTGAAATGACACAGATGCGTTCCCGGTCTTAATGGGTTAAGTACATTTTGATACCAATACTGTTACTTTTACTCAAGTAAATTTTGAATTCCTGACTTTTACTTGTAACAGAGTATTTCTACATTGCAGTATTGGTACTTTTCACTTGTAACAGAGTATTTCTACATTGCAGTATTGGTACTTTTACTTAAGTAAAACATTTGAGTACTTTTCCCACCACTGCTGATAGCCTAGTGAAAGTAAATGAAATTCGCTCTGGTCAAACCCCATTCAGCAATGAATTCATTCTGCAGTTTAAAGGTGGCCTTACACTACGAGATAATCTGGGTCTTAAACAACCCTCCCGAGTATCGGGGGAGCGTGCCCTACCCCAGCCTATAGATCGGGAGTGAATCTCGGGCATAAATATCATCTAGTGTGAGGGTTCAAAGATCCAATCTTAACCCTCCTGAGTTGCTCACAGGACGGTCGGGGCCGCCTGACCGTTTTCAAACATGTTTATTTATCTGGATCGCTACTGTATGGAACAGCACAGCGGGGGACCGAGAGAAACAAGGCCACTGTTCAGATGCAAGGGACGGGGGCCGCTGTGCCGACAGGCCGCTAATCTCACGCACGTGTGTGGGAGCACACACACACACACACACACACACACACACACACACACACACACACACACACACACACACACACACACACACACACACACACACACACACACACACACACACTCTTCATACCATCAGGTTGGTTGTTTATGTAGGCCTTTATACCAGGCCTACCTTTATATCATATGTCAGATACTCTTGTTAGATCTCCTTTCCCACTACCCCCCCCCTCTTCTTCTTTTTTTCTATGGAAATAACGACACAATGGGAACCATGCACAAAAAACGAATTTCACCCACTTTTTTACTTCTGTAAACCTGTGATGTGACAATAAAGTTGATTCTGATTCTGATTCTAATTCTAATTCTGTATCCAACATATGGATACTGTAGCAATATGTTCTTTTTAGCAAGTGACACCCCTGCATGATCGACGAGTAGATAAATGATGCTTTATGAAACTATGGACTGACGCAGGAACAGTGCAGACACTGCATGGTGAAAAAGTACTCAAATGTTTCACTTAAGTAAAAGTATCAATACTGCAATGTAGAAATACGTTAAAAGTTAAAGTCTGGAATTCAAAATGTACTTGAGTAAAAGTACAAAAGTATTGGTATCAAAATGTACTTAAAATAATAAAAGTAGAAAGTATACTCGTTATGCAGAATGTCCCATTTCACAAGTTTTCAAATGTTTAAAATGTATGAACATCTTTTGAAAATAGCAGATCTACAAGCTCACAATGCATCGCATCTTAACACATTGTGAGCTTGTAAATCAGCTATTTTCAAATTGCCAAAATGTATATAGGGCTGAAGTGGTTTTGTAATAATAATAATAAACGTACAAAGTAACTAGTAACTAAAGTTTTCAAATAATTGTAGTGGAGCAAAAGTACAATATCTGAGATGTAGTGGAGTAGAAGTAAAAGTACTGGAAATTGGAAGTACTCCAGTAAAGTACAAATATCTAATAATTGTACTCAAGTACGGTACTTGAGTACATGTACTTAGTTACTTTACACCACTGGCATGGTGTCAATGTGCACCCTTCATAGTTCTTAAATCCATTGATTTTGCAAAATGTTGCAAGGGAAGCCTCTCTGAGTCTGTGCCATGCCAACCTGGTTTATTTTTCGTTGCATGATAGTGTCGAGCGGATAACATTATGCGATATACAAGACCACAATGACCCACATTAACATTTGTTTAATTAGAGAGAGGCTATCTTTAATTAAATCACTCCTATTTGGTGTGCTCTTACAGGCTAGAGAGTTTACATTCAGAGAGGAAGTGCTGAAAGCTTTGAGAAGTACAGTAGGTACTTAGTGTATAATTCTAGAATCCTGGACACCATTGCTAGGCAGGGTTCACCCAAAACTAGATTGTGTTATGTAATAAACCCCAGGTAATATAATGCATGTTTTTGTTAATATATACACATTACAGTTATGTTAAAGAGCTGGTGCCATGTTTTTGCACTTTTTCTGTTTTTCATGTGTCTATGAGGTTGATAGAACTTCATTAAGCCCCCCGGTGGTGGTTTTATGGTGTTTTATGTCTTCTCTGACTATTTGGAGTTTCTTCCTGGAGGCTGAAACCTTGAGGGTCAAACGTGCCAATACAGAAACAGCGCTTTAGTGACATCGTAAAAACAAACCCTCCCCCTCATTATCATAACACAACAGGTGTGGGCATGAGGAGGAGGAGGGACTAGGACATGTGGGTGGTGCTAAGGTGGTGGAGGAGGTGCTAAGGTGAGAACCAGGTATACTTACACTTCCTCACACCTGGTTGCAGCCTGCACTCTCCGCCATGGTGAACACTGGGGGTGAAGGAGAGACAAAGTCAAGCCTGTATATTCTATTTGATAATAGAAACAATGATAGATAATGCAGATGTATGCCATTAAACATTAAATACTACTATAGTGGGTGGCAACGTGTCGTCAGCAAGGGGGCGTCGCACATGCAAGCTATGTAAGTGCACTGTGGTTGGGGACCGGAAGTTGAGAGTTGGGTAAGTCCCGGGAAAGACGCGCTGTGATCGGCCAGTAGTCACTTTCAGTGGCAGTTGGAGCAAACGCAGTCCCCACAACATCATTTACTATTCTGAGCCTATCGGTACATAACTTGGACGGGGCTGAGTAGGCACAAGCGAACTTCGCAACTTTCGGCACGTGCCTCTAGTGGCTCAAGTTCGCTTGAGACTGCAGCCATGTTGGGGGTCAGAGAGTATATAAAGATGCACTTTAGACTAGGGGGTATGATGGTGGTCTGTGTTTGTAAACATTTACTTATTTGCCGACTACATAGTGAACGGGATGGATAAAAATGACCTCACGCTCAACATATTATGGCAACTAAATGTACAGCAAGCTACCTAGTAATTTTTGCGAATGTGCTGGGAGAATAACATTTTCCCTAAAGTAAAAACACATAGTAATTTTACCGGATAGCGCCATGACGTTGAGCATTGATTTCAACCAGAGAGAGTCAGTCCGTCACTTTGGATAGCAGCAGCTGCCAGGCAGCATATGCTTAGATTAATGTGGTGCTTAATATCGAGACGAGAGAGAGCGTGTGACAGTCAGCCCATAGCCTAAAACTGTTCAGTGACAAAATGCTTCAGAGCAATGTTGACAATGGTCTGAGAAAGGTGAAACTTATACGTGTTGCATGAAGAATATGGCTTATCCTAAGATGTAAGTTAAAGCTCTGTTTATATGGAGAGGGGGTGACAGAGAAATGTAGGCACACTGAATGAAATGAAGGGATTGCGATTGCTTTTTATTTGTTGTGAGCTTGTATGCATATAGGTGCATATAGGTTTAAAGTGCTCATGTGGCCTATAATAGTCACTTCTTTGGGCTCCTTTTCATAGACCTGGTTGCTTATTTCTCTCGAAAAATCTGGCAACACTGGTTGGGACACAGCTGTCTTGTATGATGAAAAAAAAAACCAATGTTGACATTTCAAGATATGTCGTCTGTTATGGGATTTCTATACTGACAGTGTGATTTCACTACTCTTAAACAACTAAGAACTTTTGCACTAACTGGCAGCAAGTCTTTCCCTACCTGAGGGTCTGCAG